>NC_135371.1:148674469-148977500 GCF_049243985.1 Paroedura picta | reverse complement strand
TGTGATTTGAATTTTGGAACTGAACGTCCTCAGATATAGGGGCCTTCTCATTTACTCCACAAATAACCAGGGGCTGTTCCACATCGAGAGGAGAGCTCTTTCTAATATTTATTTATCTTTAAATGTACACCCCGCCCCTCACCACAATGTCACCTAGGGGCGACTTACAGTAAAGTCATAAAAACAATGCATCCCATAAAATCCCATTTTAACAGCAACAGCATAAAACATCATATCCCACAATCATAAAATGGTGGTTATAATAATCTCCCCAACCCAACTCTGCTGATCCCAACCAACCAGTATTATTTATGATCTTAATTTAAAAGCCTGGGATGTTTGGATAGGATGGGACCACCTGGTCAAAACTCCGGCCAACCACCCCCGGCCTCAACCAAACGCCTGGTGGAAGAGCTCCGTCCTGCAGGCCCTGTGGAACCGAGTCAGATCCATCAGGGCCCTTAGCTCCTCCGGGAGCTCATTCCACCAGGTTGGGGCCAAGGCCAAAAAGGCCCTGGCCCTGGTTGAGGCCAGAGAACTGTACAACTTGGAGATGGTTAATCAAATCTTGATCTATTGGAGGAAGAACATTAAGAGAATGACAAACCAGCCTCCATTAGATATTCTCCAATAATATCTGGCCTGCCTCTTCCAATACATCCCCTGGAGCCCTAAGGACGTGCACTGGGCTCAACCTGGTAAATGGCACTTTTCCACCAGCCCTATAGTTGAGACCAGGGCAGTCCAAACTTTTATGGGCCTCCTTCCAACTTCTTAGCTCCCCCTATTTGATGTCATCTCCAGTTTGGGGTAGTTGGTGGAGGATATGGGGGGTTAGAATGGGTTTTTAAAATTGTATTTATTGTAGTTGATTTTATTGATTGTGTTTTATTATTGTGTACCACCCTGAGCACATTTGGGAAGGGGCAGTATAAAAATTAAATATTTTAATTTTATTATACGGAAACCTGTTAAAATTACCAGGGATTCAGGACCAACAGGAGAAAGCTTATTAGAAACTACAGATGCCTTTGATTTCAAAAACTTAACAGGGAGGGGTGAATCATAGAATCATAGAGTTGGAAGGGGCCACACAGGCCATCTAGTCCAACCCCCTGCTCTACACAGGATCAGCCCAAAGCATCCTAAAGCATCCAAGAAGTGTGTATCCAACCTTTGCTTGAAGACTGCCAGTGAGGGGGAGGTCACCACCTCCATAGGCAGCCTATTCCACTGCTGAACTACTCTGTTAAAATTTGTTTCCTGATATCTAGCCTATATCATTGTTATGAATGAGAAGATCAAGTAACATGGCAGTCACAATTTCAACAGGTCCAGCAGGTCCTATACCACATTTATTGTGTGTCTGAAATTCTCCCATATTCCAGGCAATAAATTTATGCTACTCCTAGAAATTAGGAGTGTTTGGGATTATTTTGACTATACTCACTCTGGCCCCAAACATTTCTAGTTTATTCTTAGCTGGGACATATCTAAGTGCGCACACCTATTTTTACCTGTCAGGAGTGGTGTTGAGTGTGCTGGACAAAAGTCTCAGAAGGGAAACATTCCCTCCATCACTCCAACAGCTGGTGTGCCCTAGCGTCAGCACTGAAGAGGGTAGAAGATGAGAGCAACAAATACAGAAGGATGGATGTTTGTCTGTATCCAAATGCAGTTCAAGAATCTGCTGAATGGCAGATGGAGAACCTTCTCAACCCACAACTCCCTTTTGTGGCTTTGAGTGTTCTAACCACTTCTTTATGCCCTGCAATAGTGTTCAATCATTCCTCACTAAATCTTTATTTACAGATGTAGATGGCTGCATATCTGACTCCAGGTTTCAATGGGCCTTGGGCAAAGAGGGCCTAAGGAGGGCCATCCTTTCCTCTGCATGCCCTTGTGCTCCACTGCTCATGCCATCCTGCCTACCTACACCCTAGCCCACGTGCCCATTTCCAACTTTTCTTCGTGATCACCCACCCTTAGAATCACAGAATCATAAGAGTTGGAAGGGACCTCTAAGGTCCAACCCCACGCACAATGCAGGAACTCACAACTACCTGCCTACCCACAGTGACCACAATTATATGCCCAAGTGACCCACACACACACCAAAAATCTCTAGAATCTAGCCTGGCCTTGTAAAATCCACCTACTATCCCACAGTGGCAAACAGCAATTACCTGAGTATGCAAGGAAGGGCCACAAGAGACAAACACTAGCGTATCCCTTCCCGCTCAACCACTAAAATCATAACAATCTTCCCTGAGTATGCTAAGTAGTATACACAGTTTGGAGCATGAGTGGTAGGAGGGCTAACAACAAGCAGATGGGCAGTAGGGGAGGGGAGGGGCAGCAGTGGGCCACATAGGGAGATCTAGGCCAGGGATCCTCAACCTTCAGGCACATGGGGGCTGCATTAGCATGCCCAGTGCCTAAAGAGGACCACATCTTAAACCAAAATGTAACAAAATTATTAACCTACTTATTTAGATCAAAAGGAAACATTCAAATGTAAATGAAGAAATGTTAACTTTAACGCAATCCATTTTGAAACAACATTTTACTGTGGAATCCTTTTATTTAGCTACACATGCTTACCTAGTCAATGTGATTTTTGTGGCTGTTTTCTGTTAGCCAAGGGATTGATGTCCAAGTCAAGGTTCGCGACAGACACTCTTAAAATGTCATGTAAATGTTCATTTCACAATTTTCATCTTGGAAAAGGTTTGTTCACAGATGTATGTGGTGCCAAAGACTGTGAACATGCCTGCAGCAAATTTATTTAGGTTGATAAATATATCAGGCAGACCAGAATAGAAATCTAACAGACTATTTTCTTTGTAAATGTCTTTGAGATGATCACTGGCTTGCAAATCAATTAGTTCCATCTGGGAGGGGGCGGGAAAAATGGTTGTACGGTGAGTACACTCTTCAGTGAGCTCCCAGACCAGGTGGGGGCACATCTGCAGCTGCGGCCGGTGGATCGGTGAAGGGCACACTTGCCCTGCCAAGTGTCCCTTCCAGCACCCTTTGGGGAGTCTTGAAGGCCCTTTTCAGATCAGCGGAGGGCTTACTTCTTGATCATTCGCCACCCAAGCCTGGGGTCACGGCATGGCCGCTGCCATCTTAAAAAAAAAAATTATTATTACTATTTCCTCTGAAACTGACTAAGTGAGATTTTTCCACTCCGGCTCCCACAGATCTGGTTTGGATTATAACTTGGGATCTGCAACCTCTCCAGAAGAATCCCTGAGGAGAAGCCTACATACTGTAAGGCTCTGCCTCTCCATCTGGGCTTTTCCCTCCCCCCCCCCCCCCAATCTCAGCTGACTCTAAGGAGCTGCTCGCCAATATGGTGACAAGCAGGCAAGCACCAGAAAGCTGAAGTGGGGGTGGTGTGCATGAGTGGTGGGCTTTAAGGGTACTAGAAATAAATTAAGCAACATTGTTTAGCTTAAGAAGATTGTATGCCTGATAAGCCGCCTGCATTGTGAGGGACAGGAAGATGCTAGCCTAAACATTGGTTGAGGTAATCATTTCATGATAAGAGTCCTGCCTGGATCGGAGGCCCCCTGAGGTCCTTTCCTGAGCTGTCTAACCAATGCCTTGGCACTTTTAGTTCAACAGAGGAGGGGCGAATTTTGTTCTTTTTTGCTTTTAAAATAAAAGAAAAAAATTTTTTGTAGCTCTTGCAGCTTCTCTGGCTTTTGAGGATTGTTTTGTGATCTGGATTATAAAAATGGCAGGACATAGACGACCCTTCTCAGAAGGTTGGGACTGATTTCTGAACTTCTTGGAGACTCTTCTTTTTTGTCTTAGTCTTTTTTTGGGGGGGGCTGGGTTTTTTCCCCCTCTCCTTTTGCTCTGCCTAAGAACAATTACAGTTTTAGAACAGACTAATCCTTCTTTTCTATTTTTTTTAAATTAATATTGGTATTGGTATCTTATTCTCATCTACTTTTATTCTTTGCTCTTTTTTGTATCCCCTTCCCTATGAGCTTTCTAGCTCTTTAACTCACAGCTCTCTTCTTCCCTTTCAAATTTTCTCCTCTTTTGTACCTTATTTTTCTTTATTCCTTTACTACTCCTGCCCTCTCTTCTTCTAGATTCCTTCTTGTTGCGTTTCTTAATTTTCTTCAGCTTGGGTCTTCCCTATTGTTGCTTTAAGGCCTTTGTATAATATAGTTTTATTAGACGGAGTATACAACTAGAGTGTGTTACAGCCAATTAGTTGTTGTGATTTGCTTTATTGTTTTTCATAAAAGATCCAGGTTAATGTCAGATAAGCCCAGACCACTCCCTAAATCAACTAGATCTCTAAAGAAGAAGGTTACCACAAATCTAATCAGTTTTTGGAGGCATTAAAAAGGCATGGCTACTTCAAAAAGAACAACTAATAAAGACAAAGAAAAAGACAAGGAAACCAAAGTTGAAGAGCTTTGCAAAAATAAATAAAAGCAAAATAAAGAGTTAAAAGCTCTAGTTGAAGGCCTTCACAAGCAACAGATCAAGTAAATTAATGATTGTAAAAAAGAGTTGTCAGACAGGATTGATGGGCTGAAGGCTGCGGTAGATGCTAACACTAAACAGCTAGGAGATCAAGAGAATAAAATTTAAAGGGTGGATTTGGACCTACAAGATGGGAAAGCCTCTGTGGTGGTGAAGTTTGAGGTTTTGGAAACAAAAACCAGGGCTAGAAATGTTAGAAGTAAAGGGGCTTCGGAAGAATACAGTAAACAAGACCTGTGCCAAGAACTAACAACATCCTTAGAAGATTACCTATCAGATGATGACATTCACATCGATAAGGGTTACAGGGTATACTTTAAAAGCAGCAGCCCGCAAAACTCATTCAAGAGATATATTGTTAAGCTTTGATAGGAAACTTATGAGGAATCCTCTTCTGCAAAAATGCTGCGCTGATCCGCTGCGTCTTGTTGGCCAAGAAGTTCAAATTTTCCAAGATCTACTAGTTGATATTTTGCAGAAAAGAGCCCAATTTCATTTTTATGTCAAATTTTAATTAGCAAAGAAATAAGATATTTTTGGAAGATTCCTTTTGGACTGGAAATGCATACTACCACAACAAGCAAACAATGTAGTTTGATGTGCTGAAAGATTTTGGTTCATGTTTATGTTATGCATAGAGCTAAAACTAAAATTATTTTGGTTGATGTAACAGACATAAATGCACAGATTATCAGAGACAGCTGTGGGTGCAAAGTCAATTCAGAGACGGTGAAATATTTAGGTGTTCATATAGGAGGTGATGCCACTAAACTATTTGAAAACAAGCCCTGCTGAGGTGGAAAAAGCTGCAACTTTCATGGTCTGCTTGTATGGCTATAGTTAAAAATGAACATTCTACCTAAATTTAATTTTTTATTCCAAGTTTCACCTCTGCCAATTAAAGATGCTGTGATTCATAAATGGCAATCTGAAGTAAATAAATTTATCTGGGATTATAAGAGACCTAGAATTGCATTTAAAATTTTACAGGATGAGAAGAAAAGAGGTGGACAAAGTGTACCCAATTTAAAACTCTATTTGCATGCTGCCACACTTACGGCACTCATAGACTGGATTACAGATCTGATGTCCAGAGACCTAACCCTGGAAAAAGCAAGGTTGGGAGAAGGGTTAAACAGTATTCTTTGGCCTTCACTGAAACTGGGGGGGGGGGGGGGGAGAAAAAGTTGTGTTTCAATGAATGCTCTGCTGGTATGATGAACATTGGGCACAGATATTAAAAAACACTCTCTCAATTTCCTTTCTTGGTGAAATCGCCGGTGGAGGCCTATTTTAGTAGGGCTTAACAAAAAAAGATAACCTGCTTAAAATACAGACTTGCTAACAAAGACTGGAGAAATAAAAGATCTGCAACTGTTAAAGAATGCTTAGACTATAACCACCTGTCCTCCAGGTTAAAGTCAGAATTTACCAAACATGTGGAGATGAGATCTCCGCTTCCAGAATGTGAGAACATTTTATTCCAAGGCCAACCGCACATACAAGGTCAAATATATATTGTTGCTGAGAAATGAAACTGAAACCAAACAGGTTAAGACATGCATGATTAAATGGATGGAGAACATTGAGGGAAAACTGGTACAAGATTAAGGTGACCAGATTGTTCCACTTTTGGAGGGACATCTGGGGGCACCTGGCAAATTGTACTTATGTTGAAATTGAAATATATAGATTACAATACTATTTTTGCGTTCTATGCATTCCATGAAACTTTTTGTTGCTCCATATAGACCAAATTTTAAATCAAGAACCCCCCTGGTCAATGGTTTCCCACTTTACCAATGTTAACATCTGGTCACCTTATACAAGATGTTCTACAGATGGTATATTACACCTAAAGCAATCGCCAAAATGGCTAAGAGGTATAATAAGGCTTGCTGCAAATGTAATGAAAACGTGGGTTCCTGTTTTCATATGTGGTGGAGGTGTAGGAAAACTAGAAATTTTTGGGTTAAATAACATGCTGTATTAGAAGAAAGGCTTAATATTAAGTTTGATGCCTGAATGTATGTTATTAAGCTTCTATCCAGACAGTGTTCCCCAACCACCAGTCCATGGAGGCCTCGGTACCGAGCTGTGTCAGGGAAGGGGGGGGGGGAGGAGGGGGAGGAGGAGGAGGAGTTGGTTCTTATATGCCGCTTTTCTCTACCCAAAGAAGGCTCAAAGCAGCTTACAGTCACCTTCCCTTTCCTCTCCCCACAACAGACACCCTGTGAGGTAGGTGAGGCTGAGAGAGCCCCGATATCACTGCTCAGTAAAAACAGTTTTATCAGTGCCGTGGTGAGCCCAACGTCACCCACCCACCCACCCACCCTGCACATGGGGGAGTGCAGAATCAAACCAGGCATGCCAGATTAGAAGTCCGCACTCCTAACCACTACACCAAACTCATTTACATAGTTGACAGGAAACCGATGACAGAATTTTAAGAACAATAGCATTGGCTTATCTTGCTAAACAAAAGAATCCAGGAGGTACGCAGGATTCCAGGAGGGTGGGGAATGGGAATATAATGTTACTTGAGTCTATCCCAAGTGGATTCTGAGGCCCATTCCGCACAAGGATCAATGTGGCAAATTGCTTACATAAAGAAAAAATGGAATTTAAAATTATGGAATTCGGCATAATGCATACCTGCCTTTGTAGTGGAATCCAGTTGTGTTTCAATCGTTTCCCACAGGTTTCCAGTCTCGCCAAAAATCGCTAGAAAGGAGGCGATTTTTTCCGTGCTTTGTCCTGCTCCTGGCCGTCAATCAAACGAGCAGCCAATGGGCGGCTGTTACCATGCTCCGGAAAAGCCCCTTTGCCTTTAAGAACAGGTTTAAAAAAAAAAGAAAAACACACGCTGCAACGAATATGCCTTGATTCCTTGATTCCTTGCTTCTTCCTAACGTAGAGACCCATCTAGCTGGCAGCTGGCGTGTGAGCTGCCATTTCATCGTTCCCACGCTCCCCCGAGTGAAACCCTACCCCCCCGTGCACGGGCACTATTTTTGGCCGAAAATAAAGGGAACTTGCAAACGGGGCTGTGTTGTGCTTGGTGACTTGAGGGGAGCTTTAAAGCAGCTCTGTGGAGAGACTGCAGCTGGAGAAGCCTCGCTGGGTGAATGAAGGCTCGCCGGCTTGTTGCTCTCCGCTCGCTCCGAGAGAAAAAAAATGGTGATTGCTTCGCTGGAAGTTCGGAGGAGAGAGCCAGGGGGAGGGACTTTGCTGAAACCGCAACAATGGTAACGCACAGAACTTTTTTGAAACTGTTGCAGATTGTTTACAAGAGTGTAGTGCTTTTCAGAGGGTGAATCCACTTTTTGGGATTTCCCTGGAAGCACTACAACAAAGCGCTTTTCGTGGGTCTGTTTCAGGTGTGTGGCAGATTGTTTGCGACGTCGTGCATAACTGCAAATTAGTAACGTTTACAATTTGCCACACTCCTGCTACATTTATCTTGTGCGGAATGGGCCTGAAAATTTTTAATTGCCTTTCCAAGCTTCTGGCAATCAGTTAATCTGTTCTTAAATTTTACCTGCAATAGGTTCAGAGGCAGAAGCAAGCACGGCCAGAAGTCAGAGTAACCAGCTCTTGTTGTGGAAGGAAGAATGCTTTTGCTTGCAGAGCAACCTCACCAGTAATTTTGGAAGCCACTTGCTTTGATGAGTAGAGCCTCTAGAAATGTTCAGTATGCAAAACACTTTGTATCTTTTGTTTTGCAAAAACACCAGGTCTTTTATTGTCCTTTCCCCACCTTATTTTGCAAAAGCAAACCTGACATGCCCTGAACCCATTCACACAGTGACCTGATCTTCCTTATATACATACATAGCTTCAACGTGGTACTTCATGGAGAGGGGGAATTAAAAAGCTTTGTGGTATCGGGGCCTGAGCTTTGATGGATAGCAAAGCACCTAGAATGGTGCTGTTATGGAGGATAAGAACAAGAGGGGGCTGACAGAAGGAACCACAGAGATCAAAACAAACAATGTTGCTATTGTATTTTTGGAAGAAAGGGACAGGATGAACAGCAGTAGATGGTGCCTCTTGAGGCAGGAAGAATAGTATGGGTCTGAGGGAAAATGCCCTGAGGGTGGTAACAGCAGACAAGCAGGTTGGAGGGCCATACATCTGCCCCAGAATGCTGCCACCAGCCCTAGTTGTATTGGAAATTGGGCCCCTACTGTGCATGTTCCCTACTTCCTTTCATACTCAAGTGAATTCTGATACTTTTTAAAATACTGGTGCTAGCATTAGCATGTGCAAAAAGGATCTAGGCGTCTTAGTAGACCATACACTGAACATGAGTCAGCAGTGTGACTCAGTGACTAAAAAGGCAAATGGGATTTTAGGCTGTATCAAAAGGAGTATCGTGTCCAGATCACCGGGGGTGATCGTACCGCTTTACTCTGGTCTGGTTCGGGCTCACTTGGAGTACTGTATTCAGTTTTGGCCACCCCAGTTGAAGAGGGATGTAGACAAACTTGAGCGTATCCAGAGGAGGGCAACAAAGATGGTGAGGAGTTTGGAGACCAAGATGTATGAAGAAAGGTTGGGGGAGCTTGGTCTGTTTAACCTGGAGAGGAGACGACTGAGAGGGGATCTGATAGTCATCATATTTAAAAGCTGCCATATACAGGATGGAGCTGAGTTGTTTTCTCTTGCCCCGGAGGGACGGACCATAACCAAACTGGAGCGTGTCCAGAGGAGGGCAACACAGATGGTGAGGGGTTTGGAGACAAAGATGTATGAAGAAAGGTTGGGGGAGTTTAGAATCATAGAATCCTAGAATCATAGAGTTGGAAGGGGCCATACAGGCCATCTAGTCCAACCCCCTGCTCAACGCAGGATTAGCCCTAAGCTTCCTAAAGCATACAAGAAAAGTGTGTATCCAACCTTTGCTTGAAGACTGCCAGTGAGGGGGAGCTCACCACCTCCTTAGGCAGCCTATTCCACTGCTGAACTACTCTGACTGTGAAAATTTTTTTCCTGATATCTAGCCTATATCGTTGTACTTGAAGTTTAAACCCATTACTGCGTGTCCTCTCCTCTGCAGCCAACAGAAACAGCATCCTGCCCTCCTCCAAGTGACAACCTTTCAAATACTTAAAGAGGGCTATCATGTCCCCTCTCAACCTCCTTTTCTCCAGGCTGAACATTCCCAAGTCCCTCAACCTGTCTTCATAGGGCTTGGTCCCTTGGCCCCAGATCATCTTCGTCGCTCTCCTCTGTACCCTTTCAATTTTATCTACGTCCTTCTTGAAGTGAGGCCTCCAGAACTGCACACAGTACTCCAGGTGTGGTCTGACCAGTGCCGTATACAATGGGACTATGACATCTTGTGATTTTGATGTGATGCCTCTGTTGATACAGCCCAAAATGGCATTTGCCTTTTTTACCGCTGCATCACACTGCCTGCTCATGTTTAGTTTACAATCCACAAGTACCCCAAGGTCTCGTTCACACACAGTGTTACCTAGAAGCGTATCCCCCATCCAGTAGGCATGCTTTTCATTTTTCTGACCCAGATGCAGAACTTCACACTTATCTTTATTAAATTGTATCTTGTTCTCATTTGCCCATTTTTCCATTGTGTTCAGATCTCGTTGAACTCTGTCTCTATCTTCTGGAGTATTTGCCAGTCCTCCCAATTTGGTGATCTGCAAACTTGATGAGTAGTCCCTAAGCCTTTCTGCTTTCTCTGCATCTTCCGTTAGAGTTTGGCCATCCACACCCAACAGTGGGCCTATTGCCTCCTTTACTTTACGTTTGCTCCTCACATAACTGAAAAATCTTTTCTTGTTATAATGGGCTTCCCTGGCTAATCTTAGCTCACTCTCAGCTTTGGCCTTTCTGATTATCTACAGTGCCTAGTAACCTGTAGGTACTCTTCTTTAGAGCTCTGTCCTTCCCTCCATTTCCTGAACATTTTCCTTTTCTTTCTTAGTTCCTCTTGAAGTTCTCTGTTCATCCAAATAGGCTTCTTAGAGCTCCTGCAGTTTTTTCGTCTTTCTGGGATAGTCATTGATTGAACATGCAATAGCTCTTGTTTGAGTAGCGCCCACCCTTCACAAGCTTGGTCTGTTTAACCTGGAGAGGAGACGACTGAGAGGGGATCTGATAGTCATCTTCAAGTATTTAAAAGCTGCCATATACAGGATGGAGCTGAGTTGTTTTCTCTTGCCCCGGAGGGACAGACCATAACCAATGGGATGAAATTAATTCAAAAGTAATTTTGTCTAAACATTAGGAAGAAATTCCTGATAAGAGTGGTTTCTCAGTGGAACAGGCTTCCTCGGGAAGTGGTGGGTTCTCCATCTTTGGAAATTTTTAAACAGAGGCTGATGGAGAGGCTGATTCTGTGAAGGCTTAAGGGAGTGGCAGGTTACAGTGGATGAGCGATAGGGTTGTGAGTGTCCTCTGTAGTGCAGGGGGTTGAACTAGATGACCCATGAGGTCTCTTCCAACTCTATGTTTCTATGATTCTATGATTAGGAACACTGTTTCCGCACAATGGAAACATGAGGGGAAATCTCCTTCCCTGCACAAAATTTACTTTAAGTCCAAATTTAAGCCTTCACTTTTTAAGGAACTGTTCAGAGACATTGTGGCACAGCTTCTCTGCAAGTTCTACCTCATAAAAATGGCTATATAAGTCTTTTCAGACACCTGGTATTGCGAAATCAGAAAATGGGAGAAGGGGAAACGAGGGAGATGAGCCATTTCTAAAAGAAGACTATAATCACAGAACTTTATAGCTTGAAGGAGTATTTCCCCACTCATTGTCCTTGGCCATAGATTGCTAATGCAGATAACTAATCCATACAATTGTTTGAAGAATTGTTATCATTTTCAACCCTTACCACGCAGCCTGTGTTAGAAAAAAGAATCTTTTACAATGCAGACTTACAGACAACGGTGCCATTATTACTGATATTACTATTAATATTATACTAAAGATATAGAAACGATCAGTAAAAGACTCTGGAGAACAGAGGAACTTTGACCCTCTAGCAGAAAACCAGCAATTAAAGAGACGTCTGCTATTCCTCCATTAAATCCTCCCATAAAGTCAGTACAGCAGCTCAGAAGACCTGGGATCTAGCAGTGGAAAAGATTAAAATAACCTCCAAAGGATCGCAAGTAGTAGCTGGTTTAAGGAATGCAACTGGTGAGACAGGTTCCTATAAGAAGAGGTAGTCCTTCAGCATGGCAATGTTTTCTTCTCAGTTAACTCAATATAACAAGTGGACAGTTGCATTTTGTTCATATTGAAGATTCTGAGTTGTCCTTAAGGGCAGCCCCAAAACAAACGTCAAAAGTTTATTATTCCAGTGGTTCAGACCAAGTTATATAAACTACATCATAAGTGAACAAACCAATATGGTCACCAGGTATAATACAATTAAGACAAGTCCCAAAACAAGTGTATTAAAGTAGCTCAGCCATGAGGCTATGGAAGCATGACCATACTATCAGATTAGACTAGACCCAGTTGACCAAGATGTGATTGATATAAACCACGGTTAGCCACAGTGTGAAAATGGAGCTTCCATAAGGGTAGGTCCAGAGGCACCAGGGAATGATTCTAGGGATTTTTGGGGCCCAGGCTCATTGCCATTTCCCCTTCCTTACAAGCAAGGGGTGGTCAATCCCGACTTACAAGGCAGCATCCCAAAGCCTGAATGGGGTGCTTGTCACCAGCATGATGAGGGGGTGGAACACTCACTGGTGTGGTGAGGCAGTTTCCATTGGCACTGCAAGCAGGCAAGTGTGTGGGGAGCTCACTGGCCTTCCAGCACAGCAGTCAAATGTGCAAACAGGGTGCTCATTGCCAGGACAACAACAAGTTTCGCAATCCCCAGGTGTGGCCTGGAAATCTCCCAGAATTACAACTCCAGTCTCCAGATGACAGAGATCAGTTCCTCTGGAGTAGACTCTACAGCCTTAAACGCTGCTGAGGTCCCCCCCCCAAAAAAAAACATCACCATTCTCAGGCTGTACCCCCAGATCTCCAGAAATCCAACGCAGATTTGCAATCCTACACAGTGAGCAATCAGTGCTTGTAGGCGAGCCTCCTGGGTCAATCATGCTGACAAAAGGGGTTGAAATTAATTCAAAAGAATTTTTGGCTAAACATCTGACAGAAATTCCTGACAGAGTGATTCCTCAATGGAACAGGCTTCCTCGGGAGGTGGTGGGTTTTCCTTCTTTGGAAGTTTTTAAGCAGAGGCTAGACAGCCATCTGAAAGAAATGCTGATTTTATGCAGGTTGTGAGTGGGTGGGCAGGAAGGAATGTGCCAGTTGTGGCCCTTCCCCACATACCCAGGGAATTTCTAACCCAGGAAACTACAGACCAGTGAGTCTGACCTCTGTTGTGGGGAAGATAATGGAGCAGATATTAAAGGGAGCGATCTGCAAGCATCTGGAGGACAATTTGGTGATCCAAGGAAGTCAACATGGATTTGTCTCCAACAGGCCCTGTCAGACCAACCTGGTTTCCTTTTTTGACCAAGTAACAGGTTTGCTGGATCGTGGAAATTCGGTTGATGTCGTTTACTTGGACTTTATTAAAGCTTTTGATAAGGTTCCCCATGATATTCTGATGGATAAATTGAAGGACTGCAATCTGGGTTTTCAGATAGTTAGGTGGATAGGGAATTGGTTAGAGAACCGCACTCAAAGAGTTGTTGTCAATGGTGTTTCATCAGACTGGAGGGAGGCGAGTAGCGGGATACCTCAGGGCTCGGTGCTTGGTCTCGTACTTTTTAACATATTTATTAATGATCTAGATGAAGGGGTGGAGGGACTACTCATCAAGTTTGCAGATGACACCAAATTGGGAGGACTGGCAAATACTCCGGAAGATAGAGACAGAGTTCAACGACATCTGAACACAATGGAAAAATGGGCAAATGAGAACAAGATGCAATTTAATAAAGATAAGTGTAAAGTTTGGCATCTGGGTCAGAAAAATGAAAAGCATGCCTACTGGATGGGGGATACATTTCTAGGTAACACTGTGTGTGAACGAGACCTTGGGGTACTTGTGGAATGTAAGCTAAACATGAGCAGGCAGTGTGATGCAGCGGTAAAAAAGGCAAATGCCATTTTGGGCTGTATCAACAGGGGCATCACATCAAAATCACAAGATGTCATAGTCCCATTGTATACGGCACTGGTCAGACCACACCTGGAGTACTGTGTGCAATTCTGGAGACCTCACTTCAAGAAGGACGTGGATAAAATTGAAAGGGTACAGAGGAGAGCAACAAGGGTGATCTGGGGCGAAGGGACCAAGCCCTATGAAGATAGGTTGAGGGACTTGGGAATGTTCAGCCTGGAGAAAAGGAGGTTGAGAGGGGACATGATAGCCCTCTTTAAGTATTTGAGAGGAGGGCAGGATGCTGTTTCCGTTGGCGTCAGAGGAGAGGACACACAGTAATGGGTTTAAACTACAAGTACAACGATATAGGCTAGATATCAGTAAAAAAAATTTCACAGTCAGAGTAGTTCAGCAGTGGAATAGGCTGCCTAAGGAGGTGGTGAGCTCCCCCTCACTGGCAGTCTTCAAGCAAAGGTTGGATACACACTTTTCTTGGATGCTTTAGGATGCTTAGGGCTGATCCTGTGTAGAGCAGGGGGTTGGACTAGATGGCCTGTATGGCCCCTTCCAATTCTATGATTCTATGATTCTATTATTCTATGAAAGGTTGTCATTTGGAGGAGGGCAGGATGCTGTTCCCATTGGCTGCAGAGAAAAGGATGCGCAATAATGGGTTTAAACTACAAGTAATTAAAATAAATTTTGAGGAATGTGGATACACAAGTTAAACAAGGTTTGTCCTTGTTGAGTCCAGGGATTTCATAGGGGCTTTCCGCACTCCTTCAAAATTGCACAATGGTTGCCAATTGAAATCGCTACTGATTTGCCGTTATGCACAACGTCGTTGACAATCTGCAACACTCCTGAAACCGATCTGCAAAAAGCGCTTCGTTGTAGCGCTTTCAGGGAAATCCCAAAAAGTGGATTCACCCTCCGGAAAGCGCTACACTCCTGCAACCAATCTGCAACACTAGCGGGAAAGTTCTGTGTGTTACCATTGTTGTGGTTTCTGCAAAGTCCCTCCCCCTGGCTCTCTTCTCTGATCTTCCGGCGAAGCGATCGCCATTTTTTTTTCTCCGAGCGAGCGGAGATCAACGCACCGGCAAGCCTTCGTTTACCCAGTGAGGCTTCCTCGGCTGCAGTCCCTCTGTTTAAAGTCACTAAGCACAAGCAACACAGAAGCCCGTTTGCTGGTTTATTTTCCCTTTATTTTTTACACTGTTTTCGGCCGAAAATCGCGCCCGTGAGGGGGGGGGTTTCACTCGGGGGGAGCGTGGCAACGATGAAACGGCAGCTGCCAGCTGGATGGGTCTCTCCGTTGCAACGAATCAACGCAGATTCGTTGCAACGGGTGTTTTTTTTTTTTTAAACCTTTCTTAAAGGGAAAGGGGCTGTTTGGGAGCATGCTAACGGCCGCCCATTGGCTGCTTGACGGCCAGGGGCGGGACGAGCTCGGCAATAGCGCTTCCTTTCTAGAGATTTTTGCCGAGACCGGAAGCCTGTGGGAAACGATAGAAACGCAACTGGATTCCACTACAAAAGCAGGTATGCATAACGACGAATTCCACTATTTAAAATGACGATTTTTCGTTCAGCAAACAATTTGCTACATGGATCCCGGTGTGGAATGGCCCATAGTATTGAGTGTTCTAATAACTTGTATTTCTGCAATCTCCCTTTCTAGCCTGTTCTTGAAGTTTCTTTGCAATAAAAAACTACTTTTGGGTCCCTTATTGAATGTCCTGGAAGGTTGAATTGTTCCCCTACAAGTTTTTCAATTTTGTGGTTTTCAATGTCAGACTTGTATCCATTAATTCTTTTGTGGAGGGTTTGACCTATTTACCCTATGTAGAGAACAGAGGGACAATTGTTGGCACAAGGTTCGAAGATGCGCAATTGTATAAGCCTTTGAATGGTGTAGGTGATGTTGTTAGGTCCAGTAATTGTGGCATTGGAGTGTATATGGCAGTACCAGTGTTGATGTTCACATTAGATGCTGCATTGTTGTGGGTGAGGAGTTGTTTGAGGAGGGTAATGGTGAGTTCCTCACCATTGAGAGTTGTCTCTTGAGAAATTTATATGCAGGTCAAGAAGCAACAGTGAGAACTGAACATAGAATCACTGACTGGTTCAAAATTGAGAAAGGAGTTCGGCAAGGCTGTATACTGTCGCCTTGCCTTTTTAACTTTTATGCAGAGCACATCATGAGAAATGCGGGATTAGAGGAGTCACAAATTGGGATCAAGATTGCAGGGAGAAATATCAACAACCTCAGATATGCAGATGATACCACTCTCATGGCAGAAAGTGAAGAGGAACTAAAGAGCCTGTTGATGCGGGTGAAGGAGGAGAGTGCAAAAGTTGGCTTGAAACTCAACATCAAGAAAACAAAGATCATGGCATCCGGCCCTCTCAATTCCTGGCAAATAGAAGGGGAAGAAATGGAGATAGTGACAGATTTTATTTTCCTGGGCTCCAAGATCACTGCAGATGGGGACTGCAGCAAAGAAATTAAAAGACGCTTGCTCCTGGGGAGGAAAGCTATGGCAAATCTAGACAGCATCCTAAAAAGCAGAGACATCACCCTGCCAACAAAAGTGCATTTAGTCAAGGCTATGGTCTTCCCAGTTGCAATGTATGGCTGCGAAAGTTGGACCATAAGGAAGGCCGAGCGTCAAAGAATTGAGGCTTTTGAACTCTGGTGCTGCAGAAGACTCTTGCGAGTCCCTTGGACTGCAAGGCGAACAAACCGGTCAGTCCTAGAGGAGATCAGCCCTGACTGCTCTTTAGAAGGCCAGATCCTGAAGATGAAACTCAAATATTTTGGCCACCTCATGAGAAGGAAGGACTCCCTGGAGAAGAGCCTAATGCTGGGAGCGATCGAGGGCAAAAGAAGAAGGGGGCGACAGAGAATGAGGTGGCTGGATGGAGTCACTGAAGCAGTAGGTGCAAACTTAAATGGACTCCGGGGAATGGTAGAGGACAGGAAGGCCTGGAGGATCATTGTCCATGGGGTCGCGATGGGTCGGACACGACTTCGCACATAACAACAACAATGGTGAGTTCCTGCATTGTACATGGGGTTAGACTAAATGACCCTAGCGATACCTTCCAACTCTATGATTCTATGGCCACTCTGGAGTCAGATATGGCTGTGCTGGCTGTAGTAGGGGAGCAAGCAGGGAACACATGCTGCAAAGGCACAGCTGCAAGAATGGCTGGCTGCACAGACAGCAGATGGGAAGAAATGGTGGGAAATGCAGGGGCAACAAAAAAAAATTAAGGGTGGTCAGTACAGCATCCGGACTCTCACTGGTTTTGCCTCCCTGCTTGCTCGGACAACTCCACTGCTCTCCTAGCCAATGGGGTTTTATCTTCTTCCAACTTCCCTTGCTTCTCTGATTGTTGCTACTGTCTGATAATGCCACAGCCACAACTCCACGCAGCACTCTTGGCTGCCCTGAGCATAAGACCCACCTAAGAAGCACCCAAAACTTCCCCCATGCTATACAAATAACATTACTGCCCCATCCAAGGTGGTCATTACCCTCCAGACCATCTGCCTTCCCAACAAACAGCCTTTCCCTCTGGTCTGAATTAAACTTCAGGTTGTTTGGTTTTAGTTACTTGACCACAGTCTCAAGACCACCACAGCAGCTTCTTGAGGGACTCAGTTGGAGAAATATAGAGCTGGGCACTCAAATACTTTGGCCACGTCATGAAAAGGAAGGACTCCCTGGAGAAGAGCCTAATGCTGGGAGCGATCGAGGGCAAAAGAAGAAGGGGACGACAGAGAATGAGGTGGCTGGATGGAGTCACTGAAGCAGTAGGTGCAAACTTAAATGGACTCCGGGGAATGGTAGAGGACAGGAAGGCCTGGAGGCTCATTGTCCATGGGGTTGTGATGGGTCAGACACAACTTTGCACCTAACAACAACAACAACAAGAGCTGGGCATCATCAGTATATTGGTAACACCAAACACCAAAGCTCTGGATGAAACTCATTCAGCAGTTTCACAAAAATTGGAAAGAGCTTTGATGTAAATACTATACCCTGAGGCAACCCATAGATAACTCAGCACCAATGGAAATGAGACAAAAAGCACCACAACCATTTGAGACACCCCTCTCTTTAAGGTGACTAGATTTTAACATTGGTAAAGTGGGACACCATTGATCGGGGGGGGGGGTCTTGATTAAAAATTTGGTCTATATGGAGCAACAACAAGTTTCATAGAACACACGGAACGCAAAAATAGTATTGTAATATATATATATTTAATTTCAACATAAGTACAATTTGCCAGGTACCCCCAGATGTCCCTCCAAAAGTGGGACAAACCGGTCACCTTACTCTTAATACCACCCCCCATTTTCTAAACCTTGTGAGCAAATGTAGTGATGAATAGTGATTGTCCTTGAGTTTCCTCAAGTAATATAATTTTCAGCTTCCTGGCAAGGCATTATGTGTAGTTTTTAAGTGTTGTTTGTACAATTTCTGGTTATTCCATCGCCCATCTAGTCTTAAAGCCAATAGGCTGTTCAACCAGAAGATGGCAATATAACAATAAGTTACTGCTGTTCAATATACATTAAGAAGAAATGACGTTCAATTGCAGCAGCTATATATTTTCATATGTCTAATATCAGCTATCAGTGGCTCACCACCAGGAACTTGGGTGTGATCCTGGATGCTTCCCTCACCATGGAGGCCCAGGTCACAAGTGTAGCATGGCTGGCCTTCTATCACCTTTGCCAAGCCAAAGCACTAATGCCCTGCTTGGCCCCAGAATGCCTAGCCACAGTGAATCATGTGACTGTCAAATCTAGGCTAGACTTCTGCACCTCATTCTATGCAGGCTTACCCTTTACTTTGATTCAGAAACTGCAACTGGTTCAAAATGCAGCAGCCAGGGTTCTCTCAGCAGCACCATGGTGGTCCCACATCCGGCCTGTCCTCCCAACAACTGCTCTGGCTACCAGTCGAATTCTGGATCAGGCTTAAGATCCTGATAATTACCTTCAAGGCCATACATGGTCTGGGCCTAGTGGATTAGAAGTTCTGCCCACGTCCCTCAAAGAGCTCTGTGCTCTGCCACCTCCAACCAGCTAGTGATCCCTGGCCCAAGGAAGTCCACTTGACGTCAACCAGGGCCAGGGCCTTCTCTGTTCTGGCCCCCAGCTGGTAGAACAAGCTCCCAGAGGAGGTCAAGGCCCTAACAGAACTCAAAAAGTTCTGCAGGGCTTGCAAAACGGAGTTCCTCCACCAGGCATTTGGTTGTGAGAGACTGAAACTAAACATCTACCGAGCCCCCGAACCTCCCTCTCTTGAACCCATGTGACAGATCTGACCAACCATGGGCCTGTTAGATTGTTGAATGTTAGAATGTTATTTTCGTTGTTTATTGTTATTATTACTGTCACCTTTCATTATAATCAGTGAGTTCGATGTTGCCATCAATATGCTTATGATACCCAGCTCTTCCTCCTGATGGATGGCCACCCTGACTATCCCCCAGAAACATTAGACAGATGCCTGAAAGCAATGACAGCATGGCTCAAGCAGCATTGTCTGAAGCTCAGTCCTTCAAAGGTGGTGGTCCTGTGGCTGGGCAGGAAGGGCCCAAGGGAGGAAGTGAGCCTACCCACCCTGGATGGAGTGCAGCGATAAGTGGCCTATTCTGCCAGGAACCTGGGGGTGATTCTTGATGCTTCCCTCTCAATGGAGGCTCAGATCGTGATGGTAGCATGGCTGGCATTCTACCACCTTTGCCAAGCCAAACTACTAGCACCCTACTTGGACCCAGAGCACCTAGCCACAGTGATCCACGCAATGGTTATCTCTAGACTGGACTTCTGCAACTCGCTCTATGCAGGCCTGCCCTTGACTTTGATCCAGAAACTGCAACTGGTCCAGAATGCAGCTGCCAGGGTCCTCACAGCAACACCTTGGAGGTCCCACATCTAGCCCATCTTCCAGCAGCTGCACTGGCTCCTGGTTAAATTCCAGATCAGACTTAAGGTCTTGGTCATCACCTTCAAGGCCATATGTGGTCTGGGCCCAGTGTACCTGAGGGATTGCCTCTCTGCTTATACCCTCCAAAAAGCCTTATGCTCCAGCACTTTCAGCTTTTGGTGATCCCTGGTCCCAGGGGCTTGACCTCAACCAGGGCCAGGGCTTTCTCCATCCTGGCCCCCACATGGTGGAACAAACTACCAGAGGAGAGCAGGGCTCTGATGGAACTTCAACAGTTCTGCAGGGCCTGCAAAAGGGAACTCCTCCAGCAGGCATTTGGTTGAGGTTGACCTGAACTACCCCTTTCCATGGGCCCTTCCCCTGAGCCTCCCTCCTATGGCACCCACTACAATTCCGCTCAACCCAATGGGTTATCAGTATAGGTTAAATTAATGTTTTCCATATTTTTCTACTGTTCTATGTTGCTTATTATTATTGTTAAACTAAGTTATCTGTATTGTTTCTTTTGTTTGTGAACTGCCCTGTGCCTTCAGGGAGGGCAGTATATAGATATAATAAATATAAAAAATAAATAAATGTATTGTTCTGTTTACGTTGTATGTGAACGTCCCTGAGTCTTACGGCAGGGCAGTATACAAATGTAACAAACAAAGTTATAGTCAGACTCAGAAAACCTTTATTGGCATACACAAACACAATCCAAGGAAACAAAATGGATTAGACAATACTATGTTCCCCTCACTTTCAAACGTAAGTTATTTATTTGGAACAAGCTTCCAAGGGCATCCATCGGCTACCCTGGCAAGTTTAATGGGATCCCTTATGAAAGCATTAATTTGATGAGAATTGACTTTGGAATTTAAAACTCTCAAATATGACTAGATTAAAGCTTGTTTGGGAGAGAAAACTGAATACACCAAAACAATATGTGGTAGAGTGTCCAGAACTTTACAACCATGCAGACAGAGAATTTTGAAGGCGGGAATCGACTTCCCCAGGACACGCTTGAGGGGAGGGAGTTGACCCTGGCAAGAAGGAAGGCCCTCCTAGCCAACTGACAGAGATAAGCTGGTAGGAGTTTATAGTTAGATGAAATGCCCCGAAATTGGGGGGAACAAGTATTACATGGGACGGAAGATAAAGTTTGCATTTTGATATCCTCAAGTCTACGTGAAATTCCCTTGAAAATGTCTTTTTCACTCAGACCCATAAGCCAACAATATCAAGCCCAATATTTTTCAGATTAAGTAAAATTCTATTGTACTAACTGGAAATGAACGGGTCGCACAATAGGACACATAGCAGGCTACCAGAGTAGGCTGAGAAATGAATTCTCAGCCAATATTTGAAAGCCAGGTGCTGCTGACCTAATTCCATAAGGATGTTCCTATTTGTGACACTTTTGACTACATTGAGTAAGGATCTTAAAAACATGGAATGTAGAGACCCCAATTCATTATTAAGGTCAAGGATCCAGTTTGGACTGCCATGCAAAATTTGTGGAATGAGTTTCATAAAATACATTTTTAGCGCAGCTGGAATATTTTTATTCCCCTTTTGATGGTAGAATTTGGTAAGGAGAGCTAGGGATGTTTTCATGGTCTTGGAAATCTGTTTCCTATGATGTGCTCATTTGCTGTTAAAGGTGAAGTTGAGACCAAGGTATTTGAAGTGGGTCACTTGTTCAATACTGTGCCCATCAATCAATATTAAAATCTGCTAGCAGAGTCATTAAATGATACAAGAGCTTATTACAGAAGCATATTAAATAACATATTAAATAATTTGTTGTAATAAAGGACAACAAAACATTTCAAGTTATTAATTAATTAGAAATTAAGCCCGCTGTAAAAAGAATACAGCAGGTGCTAGCCACCACCCCCCCCGGGCTGCAGCTGTTCCCAGCTGGCCGGGCAGCATGGTCACTGGCTCTCTGAGCCGGTGGCTGCGCTGCCCAGACGGCTGAGAACAGCTTTCTCCCCCCCCCCCCCCGGCTGCCGGCCGGGCAACTTTAGATTCAGCGTGTTCAAATACTAAAAAATATCAGCTAAGAAAGTCAATTCAAAAATCCATGCAGGGCCAGAAAGTACTTCTTGACCTTTTCCTTCCTCTTCAAGAAAGACATCAGCTTCACGAAGACTGAAAAATGTTTGAAGATTTTGCCTCGACTAAGACTTTTGTATGGTCTAATAAATCTCCATATTCTGCATCTCTCTCTGAGAACAAATTTTAAAACTGACAAGGAGTAAGGCCATGATGGCTGATGTAATTTGTGCAATGCACATCACATTTTCCCACTAAAGACTATTACCACACAAGGCCTGCTGATGGGGAATCCAGCAAAATCGCAAGGGAACTTTAATTTCAATAACTCTTCATTGATCTTGCAGCTACACCAGTTTTCCTTCCCATCATATTTCTTGTACTACCAGTTGTGATGCTTTTCAATTCATCACAACTCAGACAAAGATTATCTACAAAATTCTTCTGTGATCCTGGTTGGAATCTATCCCCCTGATAAAAATTAGTAGTTGAGTAGTGTCTATAACGTCACTGCTTTAATCTAATGCCAAAGGGGGAAAAAATCAAAACTGTTTGCACTGAAAGTCAGTGACAAATTCAGCTCTTTTAGTTCTTCAAAACATCTGGTGATTGTAGATGCAGATAAACGAAGGCCACTAGCACAAGCTACCTTCCCAGGGCACACTGCTTCCATTACTTTAACCATGCAGTTTTTATGTAAAGGTAAAAGGTATCCCCTGTGCAAGCACCGAGTCATGTCTGACCCTTGGGGTGACGCCCTCCAGCGTTTTCATGGCAGACTCAATACGGGGTGGTTTGCCAGTGCCTTCTCCAGTCATTACCGTTTACCCCCCAGCAAGCAAGCTGGGTACTCATTTTACCGACCTCGGAAGGATGGAAGGCTGAGTCAACCTTGAGCCGGCTGCTGGGATTGAACTCCCAGCCTCATGGGCAAAGCTTTCAGACAGCTGCCTTACCACTCTGCGCCACAAGAGGCTCATAGTTTTTATGTAGTTTTTAACAAATTCACTTTCAGTGAATGGTCAACCCATGTCAGCTTCCCACTCTTTGTTACTATGTTTATCAAAACATGTCTATATTTTGCTTTGTCTTTTTAGTTCCTCTGAATTCCCCTAATTTGTTTAGAAGGCAGGTACCCTCTGCCAATATCCCAGTTTCCCTTCCTAGAATCACCATATTCTCTCAAACTTCTGAGGTGTCCTTATCAAGTTTCTTTCCACATCAGCCAAAGGAAATCCTCAACCAATTTCCCCTTTTTAACACGGCCGAGATCCTTCTTCTCTCCCTAGAAGACTCCCCCCCCCCCCCCTCCGCTCCTTTGGCCTGACTTGGGAGTCTCACTAGTACATAAAACACTTGGTCAAATATCAGTACTCCCAACTATTGAATTCACACTATTAATCAAGAACATTTTCTCTGACTAAAATTCTTCTTAGAGTAGTTATTGTTCAGCTGAGGCACAGGCAGGTCTTCTCTAGATGCAGGCTGTCAGAATCTGAATGACTTTCCTGTAGCACACTGCTCTAATATTACCCCTCTCACAGTTGTTGCTGGCCAAGCAGAGTGCTTGGGACAGTCTGTCACTCAAGTTCTCTGCTTCAGTGAAGAATTCCCATCACTTCAGGGACGTTAGCTAGCTTTTCAAGTGTTGTCCATCACATTACCACTCTCAGAAATACCTTCAGGAAGATGTTAGTTGGCCCTCACAGTTGACAGGTTCTTCTCAACATACTTTCTTTTGCTGCAAAAACAATGTTTTTAAAAGAGACTTTGTTCACTTGCCCCTCACCTTGATATATTGAGTAGCTCTTGTGACAGGATTCAAAGTGCTTTTTAACATTGTACTTTAATATCAAGAGTTTCAAGACATTTCAGGAAAACTTTTATCCTTATTTATAACAAAGAAGCTCCCAGTAGTCCATTTGTCATCAAAAACATGATGCTCATCTGCAATTTTCTGTTTCTCTGAAACAGCACTTTCTTTTGCAGGTATCTTACAGAATTTTTAGCAAAGCGGCAGTTACAGAGTTTGAATATAATCCTTGAAAATAATAAAAGTAGCAGTTGTTCTTTATACCCTGCTTTTCACTGCTTGAAGGAGACTCAAAGTGGCTTACAATCGCCATCCCTTCCTCTCCCCCAACAGAAAACCTGTGAAGTACGTGAGGCTGACAGAGCTCTGACAGGATTGCTTTGTGAGAACAGTACTATCAGGGTTGTGATGAGCCCAAGATCACTGAGCTGGGTGTTAAGTGGAGTGGGGAATCAAATCTAGCTTTCCAGATTAAGACCGTTTATGCACTGGGAATTTCACTGCCTCAGCTTCCATGCAGAAACACAAATCAGGGGGAGATGAACTGGACCAAAATGCTCCCCCGTGTGGGTGCAGGAAGAGGTGGGGCAACCTGCCATGACTAAAACTCCAGCCTGCAGCCCGGCATGAAACCTCCAGTGCATAAACGGTCTAAAAGCTGCCACTCTTAACTATGACAACATGCCGTTATAGTTATAGGGCCTAACTTTCCCCTTTCCCATTGAATCCACCCCACTCTAGCTGCTATTAGCTGGGGATTTTCATTTCAATCACAGCAAAGAAAAGAAGAGACTCCTGCCTCCCTATCCACTATAGTTTTCAGGAGTATTGGGACATACTCCTGTGCCAGGCTAGGAAGAATTTTTAAAAAATGGATTATGAATCTGACCTCCCAGATGGCAGAGTTGAACACACTACATTGAGGTTTAAGTCTACATATGCTAACACTTTAAATATTGGGGGCCTCCAAAAAAAAGGTGGGTAGAGAGAATTAGTAAATAAGAGGACAGCCTCCCACATGGATCAGTGGATATGCCATTAAGCTGACCAGATTATATGCAGGGGGCATGTATACATCACTGTGGGCAAGCCAAACCTCAGTCATGAGAAACGAAATGGCTGGAGGGAGATATGTCCTACAAAAAACCAACAGTGAAAATTTCCTGCTGTCTAAACTGAAATTTCACTAAAGAGAAGGAAAAATCCTGAGAGTGCATACTGCTTGACTTTTTGTGTTAGTTGCTGTGAATAGTGGCAGAGAGGATCCATGGAGGCAAAGTTCAGACTGCTTTGTGTCCTGTTATCTGAACTGATCTTAGGTCATCTTGTATGGATCTCAGTTGCAGGAACTGGCTTCACAGGCAGACTTAGTGAAGACATAGATTTGTTCTCCACAGTGAACAAGTCAAGAGAGACTTGACTACTGGGCCAGGCACACCTGTTGAAGTACTTTACTATAGGCTACATGAAACTCTTGTTCAGGTTTAGGTGCTCAAGGCAAAACTGAAGGGTGTTATTTTGCCAGACACCTGTTCACCAGCAGCTATTGAGGGCAGAGAAGCAGGCATTTGGAGGACTGTTAAATATTTGCAATGTAATCAGATCTTGTGTTAAGGTAATGTTAAGTAGGCACACTGTGCATAGCCAGCGGTGATGGGCATACATGTTACATTTGTGCAATACTGCAGATAGATCTGCTGGCTGGCATAAAACTTCCAGAAACAAGAGTTCTGGTTTGGCAGCACTCAAACACTTTCCCATTATTATTCTTACAATTACTATTATTATTATGATTCAATTTATTGCCTGCCACTCCTAAAAATTTGCTCATGGCAGGTTACAAGCGTGTCCAATAAAAACCCATTAAAATGGACAATAAAGGTAAAGGTATCCCCTGTGCAAGCACCGAGTTATGTCTGACCATTGGGGTGACGCCCTCTAGCGTTTTCATGGCAGACTCAATACGGGGTGGTTTGCCAGTGCCTTCCCCAATATGGACAATGTTGTTGTTATGTGCGAAGTCGTGTCCGACCCATCGCGACCCCATGGACAATGATCCTCCAGGCCTTCCTGTCCTCTACCATTCCCCAGAGTCCATTTAAGTTTGCACCTACTGCTTCATTGACTCCATCCAGCCACCTCATTCTCTGTCGTCCCCTTCTTCTTTTGCCCTCGATCGCTCCCAGCATTAGGCTCTTCTCCAGGGAGTCCTTCCTTCTCATTTGGCCAATACTTGGCCAAAGTATTTGAGTTTCATCTTCAGGATCTGGCCTTCTAAAGAGCAGTCAGGGTTGATCTCCTCTAGGACTGACCGGTTTGTTCGCCTTGCAATCCAAGGGACTCGCAAGAGTCTTCTCCAGCACCAGAGTTCAAAAGCCTCAATTCTTTGACGCTCGGCCTTCCTTATGGTCCAACTTTCGTAGCCATACATTGCAACTGGGAAGACCATAGCCTTGACTAAACGCACTTTTGTTGGCAGGGTGATGTCTCTGCTTTTTAGGATGCTGTCTAGATTTGCCATAGCTTTCCTCCCCAGGAGCAAGCGTCTTTTAATTTCTTTGCTGCAGTCCCCATCTGCAGTGATCTTGGAGCCCAGGAAAATAAAATCTGTCACTAATATGGACAATAAAACACAACAAAAAAAAGAGCAACAACATGTCAAAATCACCTCCTCAACCTCCCCCTCCATCTCTACTTCAAGGGGGAAGAAAAGAGGGTCAAGATGACACTGACCGCTGCAGGGGGGGCCACACTGATCTTCCTCACTGCCCCCGGTCTCAACCCTAGACCTGGTGGAAGAGCTGTTTTGCATGCCCTGCAGAATGCCGAAAGCTCCCGCAGCTCACCTGGGAGCTCATTCCACCAGATCGAGGCCAAGCATCCTTCCCTGGGGCTGGGAACAACTACTACCACTACTGGAGTCTGATTTTATCGTGCAACTTCAAACCAACACGGCTACCCATTGGAATCTATTCCCCGCTGTACAGAACGATCTTCTCCACGGGCCCGTGACGTCGCCACGTTCTTCGGGTGGGGGGGGGTCTCGCTGCCGCGAGAGCGCATGCGCATGGCTCCTAACGGTTTCCGAAGAAACCAAGCAGCAGGCGTTCGTGGGCGTGCCCTCTCGGCGCGGCCTTGCCCTCCCGCCAGCTTTCCCCGCCCCTCTTTTCCCGGCGGCGGCTACTTATCCCCTGGTGTGGCGGCTGGAGGAGTCAGCGCGGCCCGGACGGTCGGGGGGCGGAAGATGGCGGCGGCACTGAGCACGACGGGCGCCCTGCTGTGGGGCTGGCTGTGGAGCGAGCGCTTCTGGTTGCCCGCCAACGTGACTTGGGCCGACCTGGAGCGGCGCGAAAGTGCCGCCGGCGGAGAAGAGCTCTATCCCCGCGCCACCCACGTCCTGGGCGCCTTGCCGCTGGCGGCCGGCCTCTTCGTCTTCCGGCAGGTCTTCGAGAGGTACTCAGGGGCAGGCGGGGGGCGGCTGAGGCGAGGCGGGCCGGGCGCTGGGGGGGGGGCGGCGGGCGGGCGGGCGGGTGGAGAGCGCGCTTCCTTCCGCCTGACGCGAGGCGGGGTGGGGGCGTGCGCGTGCGGCCAGTCCCGCTTCCCTTCAGCGGCGGAGGCCGGGGCGGCGTCGGGGGCGAGCAGCTGTCTGCGATTCTTCTTCGCTCGGAGGGAAAGCCCTCCGTGGCCCGCGGGGCTCGCTCCCGCTTGCCCTTGCGGTTTCTCGCCGCCTCTCCAGGCCGTCATTTCCCCTTTTGGCCATGCCTGCCCGCCCGGGATTTGGTTGGTGGGCTCCGCCGCCTTCTTCCCGGGAATCCTCCCCTGCGCACCAGCGTCCGGCTCCGGAGTAAACGTGTCTAACGTGGCTCTTTAAGGCTGCGGTTGAAGCATGTGTCAGGCGGCCTTTCCGAGTGCCTTTGAAGACCTCAGGCGATCCATAGCAGAAGGGAATCCAGGAAACTGGCCCTAAGTCCCTTTTGTTCTTTTTATGATGGCGCTTGATCCGGATTAATCTGCGTATTGCCCGGCTTTTTACAGTGGAGTTCGCCCATGGTAGAAAATGAACTTCGGCCTTTTAGATTGCAGGTGGGACTATTGCATTTTCTAATGCTCCTCCTGAGTTTAAGAAAAGTCTCCCTGCGATTAGAAAGGTAGCACAGCATTTCCTTCACAGTAAGTTTTTAATGTAGGTGGTTTTTGTTTCTTTTGTCAAACAGGGGTTCTTTTGGAGTAGTATTGAAAGCGATAGTGCAGAGATGTAAGTGCCGGGAAATGATGCAGTGAGGACTTGGAGCGAAAAGCTACCGTCTTTATGGTGCTGTTGCTGTCAATCTTCCTGTAAGAACTGCACAGTTCTCACTGGTTGCTCAGTTGCTGAAGTCCCCTGCTATCTGCAGGTAAAGGACTTCAGGCTAGAAAAGACGTTTTGCTGCCTATCAGCAGTCCACACTGAACTACACAAACTGTTGATTTGGCTCAATACAAGCAGCTTCACGTGCTTATGTATGGGACTCCCAAGAGCTAAGAGATGGAGATGTCCTTTTAAACTACTCCTCTGAAGCTACTCCTTTGCGATATGTAGCACTACCAGGTGTTCACAAATAGTGGTCCAGCCTGGTGGTACCTTCTGTGTTTCAGAATGCACTCTCACCACACAAAGTTAATTCCTTTGCTGGTTAGACATGATGTGAACTGGGCTAATAAAAGAAAAATAATTATTTACACTTAAAAGAATAAAGCTTGTTATCTTTAATGTGCATAACTTTATTTTTATTTTTTATAAGCATTTTTTATTGTTATTTGTTCTTATAAAAGCATTTACAGAAAAACAAAAAACAAAAAAGCGACCATCTGGAGGAAAATATTCCATATTTCCAGAGGGCCTCCTAAGATCCTGTTTAGCTGGATCTCTCCCGCCCCCCCGTTTCCACTTTTAATCTAAAGCAAGTAAACATTTAGACAATAAATGATAATCAGGCTTCGAAAAACCTCTTAGACGCCTCTGGTAATTCCATTTGTTTAATAACCTCCTCATCCAATAAAACTTCCCATCTTCCTTCACTGAGGATTCACACCTGTGGAAGGAGAATATTCCTGAGTTGGGCTCCAATGAGGTGCTGCCTTACTTGGCCAGGACGCTCTAAATTCCCCTTCTTACTACCTCCCCATGTCTGGAGCGGTCTGCCTATGGTGCCTATAATCTTCCATATTTCTCCCACTTTTATCAAGTTGAGCCTTAACAACTTCAGAAATGCATGCAATTATTTCCTTAGAAAGTAAGTGTTGCCCACTGAGCCCTGTTGTACTCTGACTCCCTTCCTCCTTGTATACCTACATGCGGCAACACTGACAGCAGTGGCAGACTGGATAATTGATCCAATGACAAGAGATTTGGTGCTGGAAAAGGTAGATAGTAAGCAAAGCCTCCATGAAATGCTCTGGCCCTCTTTGAAAACAAAAGGAAAGGAAAAACCTAAGGTCAACTTTTGGACAAGATCCCTTCTAAAGATCTGGAATAAATACAAAACAAGACTTTGCTCCTCATCATATTTACTGAAATCGCCAATAGAGGCGTATTTTTCCAGACAGCAGCAAAAAAGAATAACATCCCCAATGTACAAGGACTTGTTAACGAGAATAGGTGAGCTCAAGAGTCTGCAAGAATTAAACAAAGAAGGATATGAGCTACGATGGATGGAGTATAACCAACTGAAAGTTAGACTAAAAACAGACTTTGAGATTCGAGTGGACAAAAACTCGCCTCTTAGTGATTTTGAAAACATGTTACTGCTCAAAAACCACACTTACACTATAAACTTCTTTTGAAATACGAGACTGAGTCAGAACAAGTAAAGAATTGTATGATTAAATGGATGCAAAACCTGGGCTCCATAATTGATATGGAGGAATGGGAACGAGTTTGGATCAAAATTCCTAAACAAACCAACAGCCAAATTTTAAGGGAAAACTGGTATAAGATGTTTTATAGATGGTATATTACTCCAAAGGTCATTGCAAAAATCTCAGATAGGTTTGATAATAAATGTTGGAAATGTCATAAAGCAGTAGGTTCTTTTTATCACATGTGGTGGAATTGTGAGAAAGCAAAAAAAGTATTGGGTTAAAATACATATGGTGTTACAGGAAATATTTAAAAAGGGGGTACCCAATGAAGCCTGAATCTATGTTGTTAAGCTTCCACCCAAGTGCTTTACCAACTTCCTCTAGAATCCTCTTCTTCCATGCAACTACGGCGGCACGGTTGGTGTGGGCGAAGCACTGGAAGGCGACTGAGACTCCAACTATTTCTACATGGCTTGATAAATTAGCGGACTTAGTAAAAATGGCAAGACTCACTAACATGGTTAAGAAGAGATCTCTGGAAGAATATGATGAACAGTGGAGTGATTATTTGGACTTTCTTAAGAAAGAGAGCAGTAACTGTTAGATTAGGTCCAATACGTAATGGGAACTGACTATATATCTCTTGAGATAATATCAGACTACATTAAGTATGATATACGTGCATAACTTTATTAAGCTAATATTTAGGTTATATATCTAAGTTAATATAAACACAAAATGACGTCTAATTTTGTAACATCAGTTCTGGTCAGTAAATTATTTTTATACAAGCTCAAATACTGTACAGCATTTATTTTCTGGTGATTGAAATTTCTTCCACAAAATGTGAAGAAATTTGGGTTAGTCTATAATTCCTGTATATGTGAGGGCTTGTTATACCTCAAAGTTTATAAATGATGTAGAATTTAAACTTATTATAATTGAAATGTATTTGCTGCTAAATGGACTAATGTGATTTGACGTATTTGTGTATTCACTTTTTCAAGGAATAGTTTTTCAGGTATAGTTTAGTGACAGAACACATGCTTGACATGCCAAAAGCTCCCTAGTACAAAGATACAATAAAGTCCAGGGATTGGCATCTCTAGGTCAAAGAATCTCTGATAAGAGCACTGGGAATGATTTGTGGATACGATCTTCAGGCGAGTTGCTGTTCACTGCTGGTTGGGCTGGACCAATGGTCTGATTTGGTATACTGAAACTCTTAGCAGACATCAGAAATACATGTGATTTCATGCAGTTTAAAACTAAAACTGCATTCTTACTAGTTTCCACACTTGTATTGAGTCAGTTCTATACATTGCTTCCTGTTTTATATTTTGTCATCAAACTGGAATCTACTTTACTAGGATGGATACTTTGATATCTCAGGTAGGAAATTTCCTGGATACTTTGGGGAAAGGCAGCTTTTCCTGTTCAGAAGCCTCTTGGCATTGATCTTCATGCAGAAACTTTCATATTTGTCTACTGAAACTCCACAATGACCTTTCATATTATATTCATCCTCATAAAGGAATGGAGCATGATTTCTGTGCTGTACCATAGTCCTGAGAGAGATGACCAGCAACATAAGCTATGAATTTCATGAGTTGTATCTATTTCTATCACCATTATTTTTCCTTCTTTCCCGATCTATGGTCTATTCTTACTTGGTGTCTTTGAGGAAGTGACAATATATACTGCTGATATGTATCATATCGTCATCCTAATATGTAAAATTCCAGAGTGAAGGCTATCTGCAACCTGGCAGGGCATTGTGGAGTGGGGAGAGCTGTCAAGCAGCTCTCCTGTTGGGAAAGATGCTTACTGACCCCTTACATTTTCCCCTCACTATGACAGGGTGCAGGGAGAGGGCTCTCTGCAGCCTGGCAGAGTGGTAGATGGTGGGTGGGGAGAGCGGTCAAGCAGCTCTCGATTTATTCATTTAGTTTATAGACCACCCCTTGCTGTGACTTCTCTGGGCAGTGCACATAAATCCAGTTGGAAATGGGAACACTAGAACAGTATGAACAAGAAAGGATATAAATGTTTAACAGTACAACATATAGGCAATCACAAACAAATAAAGGGGTATCAGCAATAGTCAGGGACTACGTGAGCTTGGTGTTTAGGGGCACTGATTTCTAATCTGGTGATTCCCTGCTCCACGTGCTGGGTGGCCTTGTGCTCGTCACAGCACTGATAAAGCTGTTCTGACCGAGCAGTAATATCAGGGCTCTCTCAGCCTTACCTACCTCATAGGGTGTCTGTTGTGGAGAGAGGAAAGGGAAGGAAATTGTGAGCTGCTTTGAGACACCTAGTACAGAAAAGTGGCATATAAAAAACTCCTCATCTTCTTTTCAAGGTTGCTTGATAGAGGTACAAGTTGTGAGAATGTCCCTGTTGGTGGTCTCACCTGAAAGCCTGGCAGAAAAGTTCTGTCTTGCAGGCCTTGTAGAACTGTTTGAATTCCGATAGGGCCTTGACTATGTTGTGGAGCTCGTTCCACTAGGTTGGGACTACTAGATCTGGTCGAGACCAGGCGGACATCTTGGGGCAAGGAATCACCAAGTTGTTAGAATGGCTAGGGTGTGTCTCTCTTTGAGGAATATATGCGAACAGACGGTCCTTGAAGTACACAGGACCCTGACTATGTATGGCCTTGAAGGTGAGTACCAACACCTTAAACATGATCCAGTATTTGATTGGTGTCCAGTGCAGCTGCTGGAGGATTGTGCACTCCATGGTGTTTGGGTGAGGATGTGAACAGCTGCATTTTGTACCCATCATAATTTCCAAAGCAGGGAAGGCCTGCGTTGAGTGAGTTACAGTAATCCAGTCTAGAGGTGACTGTCACATGGATCACTGCAGTAATGTGTTCTGGGCCTAGATAGTGCACTAGTAGTTTAGCTTGGTGGAGGTGAAAAAATGCCAGCTGCGCTACTTTTGTGATTTGAGCTTCCATGATTAGGGATGGGAAAGATGCTTGCCAGCTCCTTAAATTTCCCCCACAACCCTGCAAGCCCTCAGTCAGTAGGAAGAAGGCTACCTAGCGTCCATTGCATTCCAGCATGCAATGGACCTCACTGTTAGTGTGTTTATAAAAATGAAATTTAACATGCTAATTGCATTTATGTGTATGTATATATGAATGGCTTATTCGGGGAATTAATATTCATGTGTAGCTTTCACACTGGTAATTACCTTTGTTCTTTGAATCTGGAAATGTCTAGTTTCTGCACAGTTTTCACTTTTCTTTCAGTTGTGGCATTAAGTTATTGTGAAACTCTGAGAGACTGGTGAGAACTTTTATCTTGACAGAGCAAGACTCGGTGCTGATCGAGGAAGGATTACTTAAAATTTTCTTGGAATTTTAAGAAAAGTCTTACGATTTTGTCTTTGAATATAAGCCCAATGGAGTGCCAATACAGCAAGTGTGTTTTTGGGGATCATTGATATCTGCCAGGCCATTTTGTGGAAGCTGGTTTTCGCTTAGCTTCCAATTCATGATGGGAGAGGGATTTAATTTCCTTTGATGTGAATCATAAGAGCCCTGCTGGATCAGACCAGTGGTCCATCTAGTCTAGTATCTTGTCTCACACAGTGGCCAACCAGTTCCTCTGGATGGTCAACCGCATGGCACAGATCCCAAGGCCTTCCCCTGATATTCTTTTGGTGTGAAACTGAGGGGAACCTCCACATTCAGAGGCACTATGCCTCTGAATCCCAGAGCCAGGTGGAACCGACCATTGCTGGGCGAGTTTCCACCATTGGATCAAGGGAGGCAGGAACTTCAAAGTTCTTCTTCCAGTTCCTAGGTGGTGCTCACCCGGCTTCCTCAGTTCGGTTTCTGCCTCAAAGGGAGAGCAGCAAGCTGAGCAATCAGCGTAACTATATAATTTCTTCTACCTTTCTTGTTCCTTCTCCTTCCCCCCTCCTTGCTTTCGTCCCCGCCTTACCCCCTCCCCCCAAAATCTTTTCCCCATTTCTTCCATCTGTTCTGGGTGTGAGCACTGTTAAAGGGACACTCACCCCCCTCCCCTGGTTGTTATTTGAAAAGGCTCAGCTCCATGAGAATGGCTGCCAGTCTCCTTTCCGAAGGAGTTCTAGGCTCCCATGGAGCCAACAATTGCAGAGCAGCAAATGCTGGAGGGTGCGCCCCAGGCCGTCCCCAACACAGCCAACCATTATTCGAGCCTCAGGAGTGACAAATGTCACAGAAAGGCTGACATGAAGGAAAAATTTGGAGAAGGCACACAGTGGCCATTTTGAAGAACAACATGCTGGAGGCTCCATGGCTAATTCTCGATCCCCACCGACTCGCAAGGAGGAAGGGAGTCAGAGTACAACAGGGCTCAGTGGGCAACACTTACTTTCTAAGGAAATAATTGCATGCATTTCTGAAGTTGTTAAGGCTCAACTTGATAAAAGTGGGAGAAATATGGAAGATTATAGGCACCATAGGCAGACCTCTCCAGACATGGGGAGGTAGTAAGAAGGGGAATTTAGAGCGTCCTGGCCAAGTAAGGCAGCACCTCATTGGAGCCCAACTCAGGAATATTCTCCTTTCACAGGTGTGAATCCTCAGTGAAGGAAGATGGGAAGTTTTATTGGATGAGGAGGTTATTAAACAAATGGAATTACCAGAGGCGTCTAAGAGGTTTTTCGAAGCCTGATTATCATTTATTGTCTAAATGTTTACTTGCTTTAGATTAAAAGTAGAAACGGGGGGCGGGAGAGATCCAGCTAAACAGGATCCTAGGAGGCCCTCTGGAAATATGGAATATTTTCCTCCAGATGAAGATGTACCCTGAAATTATCTTTTACCTTTTTTGAAAAGAAGTTTAGGGCTGAGTGAAAGAAGCCCATGGCGAATAGACCGCTTCTGGCCTATGTCCCCAAACTGTATACAATGCCAGATTATGTGGAAGAACTACTGAAAACACGAATTGTGGATGGACCTGTGGTGGGTCTACAAACTTACAGGCTACTCTCTGAAGATGGAGAGGGGTCAGTCAGAGGCATGATGGACAGGAAGACTTACTTCGCCTTATACAAGGCACACGAGACTTTGGCTGTGTCTGTGAAAGTCTCCACCATCACATCCATAGTATCCAGAGCCACGATTATGTGGGTTAAAAAGTTAATGCAATTAATGCCATATCCCGATAATAGAAGGAATGAACAGGGTATCCTTTTGAGATGGGGAGCCAAGGAAGCTTGTAGCCAGACGCGGATGTTGGATTTTCGTAGGGCAAACTTTAATAAACTCAGAGACATGATGAGTGTCATACCATGGATGAGAATGCTCGAAGGGAAGGGAGCATGTGATAGGTGGGCGCTACTCAAACAGGAGCTATTGCATGCTCAATCAATGACTATCCCAGAAAGACGAAAACACTGCAGGAGCTCTAAGAAGCCTATTTGGATGAACAGAGAACTTCAAGAGGAACTAAGAAAGAAAAGGAAAATGTTCAGGAAATGGAGGGAAGGACAGAGCTCTAAAGAAGAGTACCTACAGGTTACTAGGCACTGTAGATCAATCATCAGAAAGGCCAAAGCTGAGAGTGAGCTAAGATTGGCCAGGGAAGCCCATTGTAACAAGAAAAGATTTTTCAGTTATGTGAGGAGCAAACGTAAAGTAAAGGAGGCAATAGGCCCACTGTTGGGTGCAGATAGACAAACTAACGGAAGATGCAGAGAAAGCAGAAAGGCTTAGTGCCTATTTTACATCTGTTTTTTCCCACAGGTCAAAGTGTTTAGGCACATCTAGAGATGGCCATAGCCAAAGGACAGTGTCTGGGTGTCAGGTTAACATGGATAGAGAGGTTGTCGAGAGGCATTTAGCTGCACTGGATGAGTTCAAATCCCCTGGTCCGGATGAAATGCACCCGAGAGTACTCAAAGAACTTTCCAGAGAACTTGCACAGCCCTTGTCCATCATCTTCGGAACCTCTTTAAGGACTGGAGATGTCCCGGAGGACTGGAAGAGAGCAAATGTTATTCCGATCTTCAAAAAAGGGAGGAAGGATGACCCGGGAAACTACAGACCAGTGAGTCTGACCTCTGTTGTGGGGAAGATAATGGAGCAGATATTAAAGGGAGCGATCTGCAAACATCTGGAGGACAATTTGGTGATCCAAGGAAGTCAGCATGGATTTGTCTCCAACAGGTCCTGCCAGACCTACCTGGTTTCCTTTTTTGACCAAGTAACAGGTTTGCTGGATTGGGGAAATTCGGTTGATGTCATTTACTTGGATTTTAGTAAAGCTTTTGACAAGGTTCCCCATGATGTTCTGATGGATAAATTGAAGGACTGCAATCTGGATTTTCAGATAGTCAGGTGGATAGGGAATTGGTTAGAGAACCGCACTCAAAGAGTTGTTGTCAATGGTGTTTCATCAGACTGGAGAGAGGTGAGTAGCGGGGTACCTCAGGGCTCGGTGCTTGGCCCGGTACTTTTTAACATATTTATTAATGATCTAGATGAGGGGGTGGAGGGACTACTCATCAAGTTTCCAGATGACACCAAATTGGGAGGACTGGCAAATACTCTGGAAGATAGAGACAGAGTTCAACGAGATCTGAACACAATGGAAAAATGGGCAAATGAGAACAAGATGCAATTTAATAAAGATAAGTGTAAATTTTTGCATCTGGGTCAGAAAAATGAAAAGCATGCCTACTGGATGGGGGGATACGCTTCTAGGTAACACTGTGTGTGAACGAGACCTTGGAGTACTTGTGGATTGTAAACTAAACATGAGCAGGCAGTGTGATGCAGCGGTAAAAAAGGCAAATGCCATTTTGGGCTGTATCAACAGAGGCATCACATCAAAATCACAAGATGTCATAGTCCCATTGTATACGGCACTGGTCAGACCACACTTAGAGTACTGTGTGCAGTTCTGGAGGCCTCACTTCAAGAAGGACGTAGATAAAATTGAAAGGGTACAGAGGAGAGCGACGAAGATGATCTGGGGCCAAGGGACCAAGCCCTATGAAGATAGGTTGAGGGACTTGGGAATGTTTAGCCTGGGGAAAAGGAGGTTGAGAGGGGACATGATAGCCCTCTTTAAGTATTTGAAAGGTTGTCACTTGGAGGAGGGCAGGATGCTGTTTCTGTTGGCTGCAGAGGAGAAGACACGCAGTAATGGGTTTAAACTTCAAGTACAACGATATAGGCTAGATATCAGGAAAAAATGTTCACAGTCAGAGTAGTTCAGCAGTGGAATAGGCTGCCTAAGGAGGTGGTGAGCTCCCCCTCACTGGCAGTCTTCAAACAAAGGTTGGATACACACTTTTCTTGGATGCTTTAGGATGCTTAGGGCTAATCCTGCGTTTTGCAGGGGGTTGGACTAGATGGCCTGTATGGCCCCTTCCAACTCTATGATTCTATGATTCTTCTATGGTATCAAAACCTGCTTGCTTTACAGCAGATGGAACCCTAGATGCATCCATCTTCAGCGCTAGAGTGATGGCCACAGCAGTAGCTGCTAGAAGAACCTTATGGTTATTCGCATGGGAAGCAGACACCAGAGCAAAGTCCATTGTGACAGCCTACCTGTTCCATGGTTCCAAGCTGCTTGGTGAGTCACTTGTGAGAAGATATTGGTGGAGACATGTGACAAACAGGTAATGCCTAGAGCATTACACAGGACAGACGGGATTTAATCAGCCTCAAAAACTGGCAACAAAACTGGTCCTCGGCAAAACAGACATTTCGGGTTGGCTACTCCAACATATTCCAGAGAGGGAACCCTCCCCCCCCCCAAACAAGACAGAGATGGAAAGCCTAACGAAGTGTGACTCTCACATACCAGTGGGAGGATGACTAGCCTTATTTCAAAACAAGTGGCTAACAAGCTGGGCATTAGAAGTAAAAAAACAAGGCTCAGCCATCAAGTTCCTAAGACTCCCACCAACAAAATTTGTTCAATTTCCCTGTCCAAAAACAGTCATTACTCCTTGGACATTCAAGCAATAGTGCCCGTTTCAAGAGAAGACGAAAAGATGGGGGGGGGCTTCTACTCCATCTTTTTTACCGTCCCCAAATCCAACGGGGACTGGAGAATGGTTCTGGACTTTATCAAACTCAGGCATTTCAGAATGGAGATTTTGGAATCAATATGAGAAGCTCTACAAAAAGGAGAGTACCTCACTTTCATGGATCTCACGGAAGCCTATCTGCACATCCCGACCCTGGAAGCACACACAAAGTTTCTCTGATTCTGTGTAGGCATACCATGCTGCCAACACAGAGCGCTCCCATTTGGACTAGTAACAACACCCAGAGTTTTCTCAAGATGTTAATCGCTCCAGTAGCCCTACTTAGGAGTCAGGGCATCAATATCCACACTTCTTTTGATGACCTGTTGTTTACGGGCCAAGTCTCTGCATCAGGCACACAACCATACCAAGATTGCAATGCAGACACTACAGAGTTTTGGGTTTATAGTAAACAAGCAGAAAAGCTCACTGACACCAACCAAGTCCCTGCAACACCTATGGGTCAGGACTGACACAGTGTTATCCCATCTGTATATGACAGACAAGAAGATCCAGAAGACCAGGCAAGGCAAATAATAAAAGGGAGCATGGGCCCTAATGCTGTTGGCAAACCTGATGGGCCTGCTAATTTCAAACTTGTGCATGATAGAATGGGGAAGGCTACATTCGTGACTGCTTCAATGCTTTTTGAGAAGATTCCAAAATGACATATCACTGAAGCAGGACAGGAGTCTGCGGGTACTACCAGCTGCAAAGATCAGCTTCTCATGATGGACAAAGGATCATAGAGTCATAGAATAATAGCGTTGGAAGGGAACTCATGGGTTATCTAGTCCAGCCCCCTGCACTGTGCAGGATGCTCACAACCCTATCGCTTATCCACTAACCTGCCACTCCCTTGAACCTTCACAGAATCAGCCTCTCTGTCACATGACAAAGCCTCTGTAAGAATCTCCAAAGATGGAGAACCCACCACCTCCTGAGGAAGCCTGTTCCACTGAGAAACCGCTCTTGACTGTCAGGAACTTCTTCCAGATTTTAGATGAAATTTCTTTTCAATTTCATCCCATTGGTTCTGGTCCATCCCTCCGGGACAAAAGAGAACAACTCTGCTCTATCCTTTTCATGGCAGCCTTTTAAATACTTGAAGATGGTTATCAGGTCCCCTCTCAGTCATCTCCTCTCCAGGCTAAACAGACCAAACTCCCCCAACCTTTCCTCATACTTTGATATACCTTGGACTCAACAAGGACAAAGGTTTTTTTATCTCACTATCCATGCTAACCTTATGTAACTTGTGTATCCACATTCCTCACAATTTATTTTAATTGGAATTATGTGACAGTAATATGTAATGTTATTTTGAATTCTACATTCTGTTCCCAGGACAAGATAGCTGCCAGATTAGGTTCTACTTGTAAGAAAGTTTCACACTGGTATGGAGACAGATGAGGCCAGCAGTAAATAGTAGGGTGTGAGCTGTGGATCACTGGCTTTGATAGTTTTATTTCTGATATGTCTGTGAACTACAAATGGGTTCGAGGGGTTTGATCAGCTGGTTTGGCAGGGAGTTATCATGTGGCTATGTTTGGATGCTGTGACAGTTTACTAATGTAACAGGATTAACGTTTGCTTATATATTCCTACTGTTATGATGGTCAGTTCTTAGTCTGACAGAGTGCTTGCACTCGAAAGCTCACGCCTTGAATAAATCTTTGTTGGTCTTAAAGGTGCTACTGTACTCTGATTTTATTATATATAAGCTGGTACAAGTTATCACTTCAATAGTTAGGCGAATTAGCTGTAATTCAAGCTAGGCATTACCATCTTCTTTGCAGTCTTTGTAGTTCTCTCACTTTCCGTAACTGAGTTCTAGATTGGCATTTTTTATCAGCCATAGCTCCCTAGAAAAATGTCTGTTTCCCATTAAGTTTTAACATCAGTTCAGAGAAAATTTAGCATTGTAGATAGCACAAAGCCACTTTGTCAAAGCCAAGCAAGGCCAGGAGACAGTTGGGTTTTGGCTGGAGCATGTTGCATGGGAATGAAGCTACTTGATTATGGGTGAGCAATAGTGAGGTTATAGTATGTCAATCCACATCATGTGGCACTTCACTGGAGGTGTTGCTCCTGGTGGAACATCAGTCAAGTGGATTGGAGGATCACTGAAGACATTAGTGCAGTTTGTTTTCCTTCTGCTCTTCTGGCCCTCCTCATTTATTAATTTAGCTTGCCATCTCAGTCATTGCTGTGGTTATAATAAACTGGAGCCATAGTTGTTGAGTCCCTGGAGGTGTTGTTATTGCTGACTTGTAAGTAGGGCATTCTTCCTGTGATTTCAAGGAAAGATGTGGGGCAGTTGCAAACTCATTAATACATTTTCCCTGCACTTGCTCCTGGGCAGCAAGTATGCTCTGCACTTTGCTACACCAGAACTTCCTTCCTTTCCTCCCTTCACTTGCGGCCATGAAACTATCTGCACATTTCTTTGCAGACATACAAGAATGGCTTTGGAGATTTTAGTGTTTTCCACTCTGGTTGGACTCTGGGGTACATTTTACAGCATGAAATGGCTTATTTCCTTGGTTCTGGAGGCTAACTTTTAATTTATATCTTATCAATGCAAATTAACTTACAACGTTCTACTTATTATTCTCACAACAGCCATATATGGTAGGTTTGTTGAAAGAGTGAGTGGCCGAAATTCACCTATTGTGTTCTCATGCATAGTTGAGGAATCAAACACTTAGGCTTCTACACTCCCCTGGCTCCCGTTAAAGCCTGCTTTGCTTTTGTGTTGTGTCCCTGAACTGAAAGGTTTTAGTTTTTAGAGTTTTATTTTATGTGCTTGAATGTTTGAAGAACATGTTTGACTGTTTTTGGTGGATGAACACTTGCAGATGCTGCTGGCAAACATGTCCTTTGAGATACTAAGAAAATTAGAAGAGCCCTGCTGTGTCAGACCAGTGGTCCATCTAGTTGTCCTGGAGGAACAGCCCACAAACAGAACATAAAGGCTTCCCTTACTGCTGCCTCCTAATGTTGGGTTTCAGAGGTTAACTGCCTCTGGATATTGTTTCCTTTAACCACCTCGGCTAGTAGCTATTGGTGGGCCTATACACTGTATATCCTTTTAACTCCTTTTTAAAGCTGTCAGTGTTCATAGCCATCACTACCTTCCTACCACCGAATTCCACAAATCACTTATTGAGTAGAGAAGTACATCCTTTTGTTTGTCCTGAACCTGTTACCCATTAAGTTCATTGGATGCTCCTGATTTCTGTCAGTATGCAAGAGGAACAAGAAGTTTCCCTCTAGCCATTTTTTAAATAAACATTTATCCTGTCTCACTCTTACTCATCTTTTTTTAAAACTAAAAAGTTCCAGACTCTTCATGCGGTGTGTTCTCGATTCGGGACACTTTTATGTTCCTTGTTTTCATACTTTTTTTGGGTGTTTGTTTGACAGGTTTATTGCCAAGCCATGTGCCATTCATTTTGGTGTTCAAGACAAGTCCCACCGAGTTCAACCCAATGCAATTCTAGAAAAGGTGTTTACATCTATCACAAAGGTGAGAAATGCTTCAGATTTTCTTTGAAAAGTAGTCTTCTCTCCTCCTTTGCATGATACTTTATTTCATTGTATTATTATTATTATTTTTCTGTTAAGTTGCAGCGGGTAAGTTTTTCAAGTCAAGAGACATTCATAGATGTTTCACCATTGCCTGAGGGCCTGGAATTCCTTTGTGGTTTCCCATTAAAATACTAACTGATGCTGACCCTGCTTAGTCTCCAAGATCTGACTTGTTCAGGGTAGCCTGGGCTGTCCAGGTCAGAGCATTGGTTCTCTGTGTTCTAGAAGAAAGGGGCTTATTACTGTAGCATTTTTTTTTTTAATTCTGTTCTAAATTATTTTCAGTCCTTTTGAGTTGCATAGGATCAGACTTAAGGTTTCAGTAATCACCTCTAAGACCATATGCGGTTTGGGCCCAGTGTACCTCTGTCTATACCCCCACCTATGCAGCTTTCTCTGTCTTGGCCCCCACCTGGCGGAATGAACTCTCAGAAGAGATCAGGGCCCTTCCAGAATTAACACAATTCCACAGGTCCCACAAAATGGGGCTCTTTCTCCAGACATTTGGTTGAGGTCGACTGAACCGACAGCATCTACTGGGCCCCCCCAGAACCCCTCCCCATGAACTCTGAACTGACCAATCATGGGATAGTTAACATGTTAATGTTGTTCAACCAGTTACTGAACCTATTATTATTACTTATATTACAGCTACTACTGCTTACTTCACGTTGTTACTGTGTTATGCTGTATTCATTCCATGTTTTCTGACATTCTGTGTAAACTGCCCTGAGCCACGGGGTGGTGGTGGTATATAAATTAATAAATAGAAGAAATGGCCAAATCCAGGAAGCTGTTCTGTTGGGAATAATTGGTAGTCCCTTTCTTCTATATTTTTTTCCATTCTCCAACCACACCCTTGATTTTTTTAACTTCCTTTAGCCATTTGTTTTGTTATTGCTGAGTTAATTTAACGTTTGAGCTCTAAAGAGCATTATTGTAAAATGTAACAAGTGCAACAACATAAAAACAGTCTGTAGCATAACTGACAACAGGATTTTGACAGTGATTATTTTCTAGATTGCGCAGAGACTGGCGTACATCCAAGAATATTAATTTTTAAACATTTGAGTAGATAGGTCTTGTCTAAGGGGGCTTGTTAGTGCTTTTGTATACTTGTAGCCCCTTATTGTTAATTTTTGCTGTGTCTATCAGGGATTAAAACAATATTCCTGTTTCATTTTATTGACCCAATTTGTTTTGGAAGACAAAGGACAGGAGTGGCTCTGGAAATATCTCCAATGAAACCTAGTCTTCTTGAAGCCTGAGATCTAATCAAGTTTTCCTGGCAGCATTTCAGGTGATCAAAAAGATCTTTAATTAGATATCAGAGGTGTGAAGGCTTGGGAAAACATTTTTCCCTTGGAGGACTTTTTTCATATATTCAGATGAAAGAGTTAGGAAATGTTGAAAATCACTGGGGAAAAAATATAATTTTCCCTTTTAAGTATATAATGCTTTTGAGCTAAAAGTGTTGTTCTGTTATTATGGATATGATGAAAATCTGAAAACTTTTCTCATGGAGATTTTCCAGAGCACTGAAAAACATAAAATAAACCATTTGTTTTTACTTTGGGAATGAGCAATGGACATAGGGGACTGTAATTCCCTGCTGTGTCTTGCTTGAATATTAAGTATATATGTGTCTTACAGGAAATGAAGGCATTTATCCTTTTAAATCCCATAAACATGCCTATTAATAAAATTTTATATGCTTAAGCAGAAGATTGAGGTTAGATTCAATGAAGAAGTTTTGCAGATACTTCAATCCTACCTCCCCCCCCCCCCCAAAAAAATGTTGGTTTTCTTCTGGAAAATGAGTTTTTCCACATAGTTTCAAAATGTAATAGGATTGTTGTTCTAATTAATAGACAATATAAAATAGTGCCCAAATCACTAAGTTTTGCAAAACTAAGACCCATCCCGGCTCACTCACTGAGGGCCAAACTAGATGTCGGATCAATGGACACAAAGGCATTTTAGAACAGAGCTCAGCCATTCAAAAATGCAGCGAAGGACCTTCAGCAAAGCAGGACCAGATGATCGTGTTCCTCCAGTCCTTTTCAAGTGCTGTTTCAGCATTTTTTAATGGTCAGCTCTAAAATGACATTGGCATCGTCATGGTCAGATGAATGCCTGCTGTAATGTCTACTCTAGCCCTGACAGTAAGACATTCAGTTGCAGAGAAGGACTGATGGGCAGTTCCTCCCACTGGTACAGAAAGTAGGGACAAAGCATGGTTTCCTGGGACCCCTAGTGGAAGGAATCTTCTTCCCCTTCAGCATTTTTTTTCCCACCTTGGAAAACAATATAGGGGATTAAGGAGTTCTGTTTCAAGTTTTTTTCTGGACCACTGTTGTTTTGTTTCATGATGCTCCTAAACCAGCATTTTATCTCAGTCTTTTTCTTCACATTTCCCCTAAACCTGCATTTCTGCTGGTTTTCTACCCCTTTCTGTTGGCCTTTTCCTCCTCATTTTTGGCATTCTGAGTTTTAAGGTACAACCTTTTTTAGAAGCTTTACGACTTGTGTCTTGGTTGAGATTATGGCTGTGAGGCTGTATTTTTAATTTCTCAGTGGAGAAGTTCTCACAGGAGGGCTGTGTATGCTCAAATGGTTGGCGTCAGAAACAGTGGAGTCCCAGCATGGGACCTGAATAACCCTCAATGCTTACTATGAGCTCCAAGTTTGTGGAGCTCTCCCAACACACTGCAGTAGCCAGTTTTCATGTGCAAAAATAGAAGGCTGGTAGGTTTGTGAATACAACAAAAGAGAAGATGAACCTATCCTAACGGCGTTCGCAATAAAGAAATATTTTTCAGAACTTGTAGTGCCCTTACTCAGTGTCTGTATTTGTCTGCTATATATGATCATTGTGGACATTGAATAGGAACATTGCAAGTTTTGAAATATATTTCTCTATTTTGAATGCTGTTAGGATAGGTTCATCTTCTCTTCTGTAGTTTTCACGTGAAAGCAACATCCTGATGCTATTGTGTCTAATTGTGGTTCACATTTTTTAATTTGTCTTATACTGTTTTATATATATGGAATATACTGGAATTTTACTGAATTTTAGATATGTCCAAAAGGGGAGGTATATAAACCCCTTAAATTAATAAATAAAATAATTGGTGTGCGTGGGGGGGGGGCAACCAGCTCAAGCTAGTGCAGAATAGTTGCCACTATCATAGAACAATAAGATATTTTGCCCCTCCAGTGTGCTTACCCCCTCATAGGACAAAGAAACACTTATCAGGTCCCATGGGGTGAAGGAATGTCTGCAGAGCCAGTTTGGTGTAGTGGTTAGGAGTGTGGACTTTAACCTGGAATGCTGGGTTTGATTTTGCACTCCCCCACATGCAGCCAGATGGGTGAGCTTGGGCTTGCCATGGCACTGATAAAAACTGTTCTGACCGAGCAGTGATATCAGGGCTTCCTCAGCCTCACCCACCTCACAGGGTGTCTGTTGTGGGGAGAGGAAAGGGAAGGTGACTGTAAGCCACTTTGAGCCTCCTTCGGGTAGAGAAAAGTGTCATAAGAATCAACTCTTCTTCTTCACACTTGACCTCCATAGCACCAAAAGAATAGGCCTCAAACTCCAGAGCGCAATCAGCTTCAGATGCAGCCTCTTCCTGATATTAATGCTGATGCGGCTTGGGAATAGGTACACAGTCTTACATTGCTAGCTTGTACAGTGGCTGGTGGGTCTCTGGCCTTGACTTGGGTGACTACTCAGCTATGCAATGAGACCTTTCATCGCCATGGAGTGAGGGCAGCTGAGCCACAGCATGGCCCAGCAAGTCAGCACTGGTGGAGCTTCTGAGAAGGTAAAATAATCCTTTGCCATTGGATTGACAGTGGGGAATCGCAAAGCAAGGTAGAGGTCTGGTTTCCATTGAGGAGTTCTCACAAGACTGGCCCATCTCTCTGGACCAGGAGATGGTTTGCAGAGGCTGCAGGGATCTATTTAAGCTTCCTCATCCAGAGGAGGATGTCATAAACAGTTTGTTCCATTTATTTATTTATTACATTTGCATGCCACTCTCCCCTCAGGCTCAGGGCAGTTTACGTGGAATGTAAAGAACAATACATCAAACTCATTTCTTGTGTCAAATAGCAATACAACAATGGTAATAATAATAGCAGCAGATAATTAAACTGGAGAAAGATCAAACAGGTCCATGGTTCAGCTCAGGTACATGGATTCCTGGAAGGAAGGTCCAGGGGCCAAGCGGGTGTTTCTGGTTTCAGTCAGCCTCAGCCAAATGCCTGGCAGAAGAGGTCCCTTTTGCAGGCCTTGCAGAACTGTTTTAGTTGCGTTAGGGCCCTGATCTCCTCCAGGAGCTCATTCCGCCAGGTGGGAGCCAGGACAGAGAAGGCTCTGGCCCTGGTTGTGGTCGTGAGCTCCTTTTGGGCCAGGGATCTCTAGCCACTTTGAGGTGGCAGAGGGCAAAGCTCTTTGAGGAGCGTAGGCAAAAAGGCAGTTCTTCAGGTATACTGGGCCCTGACTGCATATGGCTTTGAAGGTGATTACCAGAACCTTTAGCCTGATCCAGAATTCGACTGGTAGCCACTGCGGTTGATGGAGGATGGGCTGGATGTGGGACCTTCATGGTGTTGCTGTGAGGACCCTGGCCACTGTGTTTTGGACCAGCTGTATTTTCCAGATCAAGGTTAAGGGCAGGCCTGCATAGAGCAGGACTCGCATGAGAGGAAGAGGAACATGGTGAGGTTTTATTTTATTTATTTAGATTTTTATACCGCCCTTCCCTACGGCTCTGGGCGGTTTACATAAAACATTTTGGAACATTCACATAGAATACTATCAAAATCAATATAACAGTATAACAATAGCAACAACACACCAACTGGAACAATTGAGGTGAGCTTGAACCCATTGCCACTACAACCTGAGGTCATTCCTGTTGGAGGGAGGGAAATCTTGAATACTTCCCAGTGTAGACACGTCAGGTGAGACAGTCTATTTTATACCAGTAACCTGGTTACTGACAGCAAAATCATCCTTTCTGATCAAGGCAGCAAGAAAGGCCTCTCAATCTTACCTAGTTGCAGTGTTTCTGGGAGTGTTTTGTGCCATCATGTAAGAGGTAAGGAAAGCACTCTGCAAGTGGAAGTTCTACAGAAACTCCTCACTGAATCCAAACCAAGATCTGCACAGTGTGCTTTCTCAAGAATTTTCCCATTTAATTAATAAGACTATGTGAGTGCCATAATTCATCTCCCAGAGAATAACCCTCAAACTAAGACCCAGATAACTCCTTAAGTAACTGCTTTGTCAAATCTATAAGTGTATGCTGTTTGTATAGCTGCCATTAGGCAGAAAGAGGTCATACAAATTTTGTAAATAAAGTGCCCGGAAGATATTCTTTAGAGCAGTGTCCCCAACCACTGGGCCACGGCCCGGTGCCAGGCCGCTGCTCCCTCTCCCCACCCCTCCCCGCAGTGAGAAACTTCCCAGGCCGCAAGCAAATCTGCCGCCAAAGCATCCAATAAGCTTGCGGCCTGGCAAGATTCTTTTTGCGGGAGGGGGGGAGAGGGAAGCACGGCCGCCAGTGCAAATGCAAATGCAAACGTGCATGTGTTTCGCATTCGCGGAGGCCGGATCCCCCACCGGTCCGCAGCCTAAAAAAGGTTGCGGACCACTGCTTTAGAGGAAAAGAGTTGTAATCAACTGTCCAAATTATTCTGTGAAGAAGATCAAGAAAGAATGGTCCTCTCCATTCCCCTTGTTTCTCAAATTCTGAGTGCTAGGAAGAGAGCCAGTTTTTTACTAATGGTTTTGATTCAAGTCCTGTTAGTAGTAGATGTCTAGTAACTATATTGATCTCTCCTGTCCTCAAGACACAGCAAGAGGTGGTGGCTCAAGAAGCTGAACTCAAAGCATTACTGCTGCCAGTAGACTTTTTAGCTATCTCTGAGAACCTCATATTATCAAATTTGAATATTCAGAGGTTGAGCAAATTGATACTGTGCTAACCCCTTAGCTTAGGTTTCCATGCGCTGTTTTCACCAGTTCTACTCATCTCCAAGGTCATTTTGATGAGGTTGGTGACAAGATCCAATCTACGTGTCTGCATACCAGCCGGGGAAGCTGTGTTTTGTTTTGTTTTAGTAAAGGTCACTGTGCAGGATCCCTGGCACATACCTATGGTCCCATCAGATTGCACAGTGGATTTGGTGATTGTTCCACTCTTGATTAAATACAGTTATATTCAAATCCAGTATCACATTAAACACCAGCAAGACTTTCAGGTATAAAGTTTTGAAAATCAAAGCTCCATCCAACATGAATAGGAATGAAGATCTGAGTTTTGATCAGAAGGTGGGAGGCATATTGTGAAGAATTCTTGTAAAAGATGCAATGCACATTGTAACCAGCTTGATATGCTGTTATTGCACATTGATGTGAAGCAGTTTCTTCACAGGGTAGCATTGTTAGTTTCCTGTGGTGTATCACATCACCTGGGGGGTACATCTTATTCTTCAAGCTACTTTCAAGTATCTTCATACGATTCCTTTTAATATGTAGACTCTTCTCATAACTGTCAGCTCTGCTAGGAGAGTCTCTGACGAAGGTCCCTGTCATTTCCATTAGGACCCGTGCATTGTCTGTAAGGACATGGTACTTTTAAGAACTTATTAGACTATCAGAGTTTAAGTTCATTCCAGTTTTCACAGGTGATCAATCTTCCCTCCTACCCAAGGACTCAATCAGGAAAAAAGCACGGGACTGGTATCTGAAACACCGTGGGGAAACGCTGCAGTGCACATTTTGATATATAAAGAAATATGACCTTTCCATCAAAGACATTTGGAAGGCAGCTATGCAGTTTGTCAGATGTTGTAAGGTCAACTCTTTCATAATAAAATTAACTATTTAAAGCTTACCCAATTGAATGCAGGGGAGTCTTAGTTATTTTAATTTGCCGCATTGCATCTTGGATTTCTGTATGGGTACTGTGTAATTTATATTGGTTTAGGAGAATTTTATTGGGTTTTTTTATATCTTGTAAGCCGCCATGAGCCTCTTGTGGCGCAGAGTGGTAAGGCAGCTGTCTGAAAGCTTTGCCCATGAGGTTGGGAGTTCGATCCCAGCAGCCGGCTCAAGGTTGACTCAGCCTTCCATCCTTCCGAGGTCGGTGAAATGAGTACCCAGCTTGCTGGGGGGTAAACAGTAATGACTGGGGAAGGCACTGGCAAACCACCCTGTATTGAGTCTGCCATGAAAACGCTAGAGGGCGTCACCCCAAGGGTCAGACATGACTCGGTGCTTGCACAGGGGATACCTTTACCTTTACCTTTAAGCCGCCATGAGCCTTTCGAGAATGGCAGGCTAAAAATCTAGTTAATAATAATAATCTTCCTGGCTTTACATTGTCTAAGGAGAGCCTGGTTCTTAGAACTGATCATGCTATTGGTCCCTGGATGCCTCCCTGGATGCTTCCAGTTCTTCAGTCTGTCCCAGGGTCCATTTTGCTACCCAGATGGCACCTGGCTGGTCGGAGATTAAGCAGCAAAGGCTACTAGATCTAAGGTTATCTGAGGAGGATGTGAATAGTATGTTGGTCATCAACAGAAAGAATCTATAGCTGCGCCTAGAAGGGCTTTGTCAGATATTACCAAAGGAACTTCAAGACCCACATTGAGACGAATGTCACCACTGGCCTTTCCTCAAAATGGATTCAACCATAGAGCTAACATGCTCCATAAGCAAGTAATGGCTCAGGTCTCCGTTCTGTCTCAAATTTAAGGAAGTTTCCTTTCATGCCACCCAGCTGTTAGGGATTTCCTCAGAGGAGCAGTGCTTTCCAGCCCATTGATAATTCACTGTTTTCCTTCTTGAAAACTTCATGTGATTCTCCAAACACAGTCCTCCCATTTGAGAGACTGTGAGAAGGTTCCTCATGCTTAAGGTGCTGTTTTTAAGGGCCATCACCTCTGCCAGATGCATCTCAGAACTTTATATAATAGCTTTATATTTATAAAGGTTTCTGTATTTTCCAGAAGGTTGTGATTATCTGCCTGAAACCTTCGTTCCTCCTAAAGGTGAATTCCACAGGTCTCAGTGTACCTCCTGTCCATCTCATTTAAAGGAGAAGAATTGGCATACCTTGCACATGCAGAACCTTATGATTGTACATGCAGTGTGCAACTTTCTGTCCCACTTCCTTTTGATCTTTTTGGTACTTCCAACAAAGTAGAGCAGTAAGCTACTAGACACCCAATCTGTGGATATGTGTCACAGTAATTAGAGGGAGAGGTGAAAATGTCAACCTCAATAGAAGAGTCAGATCAAAAGGGCTACAGAAACAATGAAAGCCCTACATGCTGCGTTTGTGAAGACCAGGTGCCCTCCTAGGTGCAGAAATGCATCTTGAATTTAAGTTGCAAATATCTACAGCCTGCCCACCTTGCTTTTAGAAGCATTTCACTAATTTGCCCCCTTAAAACTGAAACGTACAGTTAGGTAGTAGTCTCATCAAAATACACATACCTACTTTCAGGTATTTCAGTTTTGGAAAGCCATGAGCTAAATATAATAAGTAATCTACGTCATAAGTCACGTTGCAGCTAAATAATTGAAATGTGTAGGAAACTATGCCTACCAGGAACAAAAGTGCACAGGTTCCATTTGTGCTTGAAGTAGAACTCAGAACAAGCCTGAATTTGCCTAAGCTTCTCACAGTAAATTGAGGCACTCCAGGCCTATGTATGAATTCTGTTTCTTCCTGAAGTATAGGCGTGCATTTAGACCAAGGGGATGATAACATCCAGGTTAGCATACTGTAATGAACTCTATATGGGACTGCCTCTAAAAATTATCCAGACACTTCTGTTCATGATGGAGAAGGAAAAACTGTACAGGCCCTTTGGGGATACACTAGCAATGCTTCTTGAAGATAACTCCCAGCATATGGACAAGCTGCTTTGGAACCAGAATTGTGGCATGCCTTGGCAGCTGTGGGAGCTATGCTGTGAAAACTACGGAAGTATGTTACCAATACATAAATATAGAAAAGTCATAATTTGGGCAGTGTTAGTCATATACTTGATTTGTAGGAAGGCCTAGATTCAGGCCCTTATATCCCAAGTAGACATTTATCAAATATCAGGGCAAGGAAAAAGGTTTGCTTTGGGGCCTTGCAGACTCAATGTCACTCATAATAGGTTTTACTGGGCTATATAGCTCAATGTTCTTATCTTTAAATGTCCCGTGGCGCAGGGCGCCGCAGACTAAATAAAACAGTAAGGGCTTGTGGGGAGGAGTTAGGGCGGGACCCGTCCAGGATAAAAACTAGGAGAGGGCCACTTGGAGGCCAAGTGGCCAATTGGGAGGCGTGTGTAGCCGACGAACCATCGCCTCAAGCAGACATGCCCCTGCCGCCCTGCTGCCTCCACAGACGACAGCTGCTCCACCTGCTTGCCAAGCCACTTCCCCCATCTCCACGGCCTCCACCGCTAAGGCCACGCCACTCGCTCCCACCGCCCGCAAGACCGTCGCCACCAGCCGCCACGTCCGCCCGGAGCCGCAACCGCCCTCAGCCGCGGTACAATAGGTATGCCGCGACCCGAGACGCCATCGCCGCCCCGCCAACGGTCCGACACACGCCCACGCCTCCCCGCACTAACAAAGCCCCGCGCCTCCACGGACCCACAACGCCCTGCCAGCCTTCTGCACTCGCCGCCCTCCACCTTCTGCCTGGCCCCAGTACAATCGCCAGTGGGGGGGGAGGCAGAAGGCCCCACTATTCGCCCACCGGAGGCCTTTGGCCTCCGAGGCCTTCCCGCCCAGACTTCCTTCTCTAGCGCCCATTTTATTTGCAGATAAATGGGCTTTCTTTCTAGTTCAGTATAAGGCAGTTTCTTGTTTCTTTTCATGAACTACTTTTGGGGACCACAGCAATATGGTAGCCTATTAAAGAAGAACCTCCTGTATATCTGTTGGGAGACTAGAGGGAGTGGAAGGTGATGATATATTCTGTGTGTGTGAGTGTTCAGATAAATATATGTGAACAAATGGTGCTAGACAAAATTTATTATTTAAATTTATAGACTGCCCCTCTTGAACCAGTCATCTTAGAAGTATATATGTGAACTTTCTATGCAAATTTGTACAAGTTCATTGTTTCTAGAACTGACAGTTTGGCCAGTGTTACCTTTCTATGCATGATGATGCCTTCAAAACTTCTAAGGATTATGACAACTGGGTAGGAATAGCAGCGAATGTTTAGGATGGTTGCTAAGGAATATAACAGATTTCTTTACATCTGTTTGATCTCCTCCTAGTGTCCGGATGCAAGAAGGTTAGAGGGTTTATCAAAACAGCTAGATTGGGATGTCCGAAAAATCCAGCGCTGGTTTCGTCACCGGAGGAACCAGGATAAACCATCCATCCTCACAAAATTCTGTGAGAGCATGTAGGTTTGTGTGGAGTTAGGTTTTTATCGATTGGTCATGCTTTATTTTCAAAGGTAGCATATTTGGGTAAAGATGTTAGCCAATTTCATTCCAAAATTATTATAATTGTAATATGGTCTTATTACTTTTTATGCTCCATTTTAATTTTTTCATTTATTTCTATTCTCAGTAGAGCAAGAATGTTTAGCTTTTGTTAGTGGTGTAAGTAGGTACCAAGTTTTGTTTGACAGTGAACAATTTGTAGGGTTGGATGAGGTTCCCCTGGCTCTTTTGATTGCATCCTAAGCCTCTCCCAGTTCGTTACCACTCTTGTCTGAGTTGCTCAGCAGTGCTAGAGAGCCATTGAGGCAACTGTCTTATTTATTTGCAGGCCTTTATAAAGTTATTAAAAAAATATTTTCTAAAGCACTTACATGAATATTTCCTGAACCCTCATTCTTTTTCAGTCCCTCTTAAATTTATTTTCTTACCCTTTTATGCATGGCCTCTATCACTATAGTATTTGAGCATCTTTGCCTTCCTGCCTGCTACTTCTATGGCTTCTACTTCTCTTCCCCAATGGCTTCTTCCCCAAGATACTTTTCTTAGGTGAGTGGGACTCTAATCGGACATGTATCCGCCCTAGATTGTGTTAATGGTATCTCTTTATGTAGATCTGCTAGACGTTAGTTTCCACTGGTTGTCTGTTATACTGCAGAGCTGCCCTGATGCATGCGTATGTCATTTTCTCTTAACCTGTGACTAGCACAGTTGTATATTTTGTAGCCACTCTTTAGGGATACTTGACAGACCTGAAGTTTCTGAAATGCATTCATTTTAAAGAAAGCATGTTGTTGGCTAACATACAATGAACTAAATTCTGTAAATCTCAGAGTATGTGTGGTGTTAGATTAGGTTCTAGTTCTGTTCTAGTTCTGTTTTAAGCTAACTTTTGCTGTATTTCATATCAAGCTCTGTACGTGATTTATTTACTTATTTTTGTCTTTTTATTTTCAGGTGGAGGTTTACATTTTATATGAGTATGTTTACCTACGGGCTCAGGTTTCTCTGGTCGGTGAGTGTGCTTTTCATTGCTCATCTCACTGAATATGCTGGTGGGGTAAAGTTGAGGGATTATTTGGCTCTTTGGGACTTCCCTGATGCTCCTGACTGGGTTCCCAATTCTCTGTGTAACCACATCCTTACAGAACAGGGAAAGTAGCCTTTGTAACATGCTTTTTCACAGTGATGCTTCAGGTTGGACTCTTTCTGATCCCTGAACTGGATAGACCCGTTTCTGCTCTGCAGTGCCCTCGTTCTCTCTTTCTTGGGAAAGTCACTGGTCCTTATCTTTTCTGCTAAAAAAAAATTATGCTGCACATATCTGTGCTAAATCACTTGATATGCCCAAAAATACTTCTTTTCCCCCGGTGGGTGTGAGAAAGCAGACCTTTATTTTTGTGAACACTCCATGTTGGCATTTACCAAGTAAATAAAAAGAAACGCTGGCCTCCCTAATGCTCCATAGGACACCAGTCACCCAACAGAAATTGGTTCCCCTTTTGGAAAGTTTGTAATTAACTAATATAAGTTAATTTAAAGCATTTTTAAGAGCCTGTTTATGCATGTAATTATTTGTATACCTGTTACCCGCCCTGAGCAAGCCGGGAAGCTGGCTATAAATATAAAGTTGTTATTATAAAACTAGCTTCAAAGCCCGTTCCTAAGAACAGGCCTTGAAAGGATCCCCTCCCCTGGCCTCTGGCCAGGCAGCTTAAGATGGCTTTGGGCCGCAGCAGCCGGATCAAGTGGGGCGGGCAGGGCTGGCCAGCTCGTTAGCAGGGCCAAGACAGAGCTCCTTAGCAGACAGCAGGCCAGGAGGCCCTTGTTAGCAGGCCCTCCACCACGACCCTTTGCCCAGGGCCCTCTCGCCTTACCTGCTGCTGGCTCCAGGCACTGAAGTGCGTCTGAGAGCAAACAGGCTAGAGGCAGGGACAGAGGGCAGGAGAGGCAGGGCCAATCAGAGTGCAGCCAGCATTGGTGGCTGCACCCTGATTGGCTCTATTCCAACTTGGACAGCCGGACGTGTTTCACCCCTCAGGCTGTTTCACAAATATATAGAGAAACCATGGATAAGGATGAATCCTCTTTGAATTAGCACTGCATAGGAAGGGAAAGATATATTGCTGAAAAACAACAACACGTACACAAGATTATTCTTTCTTTCCCTCCCCTACTATAGTCACCCTGGTTTTGGGATACACGACAATGCTGGTACGATTACCCGTTTCAGGTATGTTTTACCTTTACTGATACGTGTTTGCATGGTACTTTATGAAGATGCTTAGATATGAATGATGGGGCTGTTTCTGAAGTCTTCCAGTTTTTTCATAACTCCTGATACAGTGGTTTGTCAGTGGTACACAAAGGTACCTTTGCAAGAGCTTATGAATTTATCTGGAAGGACAGCAGCTCCCTGGCTATGGAGGAGCTACCTCTATCAAAATAAATAGGGCATCTTGAATGGACATGTGCTTGTTCTTTTGCTCGGCACTAAATCGAGTACAGAACACACTTGTTGGTTGGGATATGTCCGTGTGTCCATATTGAAATAAAAGTTTGTAGGGTTAGGATCAGAGCAAATTGGATGTTATGTATCTCATTATTGAACATGTAATCCTATCATGGATTTGTCACTTTGTTCTGGGTGGTAGTAAGAGTGTTTGGATTAGAAGCTATTGCTGTAGAAGCTTCCAGTAATTTGACATTGGTACTTTAGATGCAGTGCAGTCCTTTACCATGAAGGAAACTTTCAAAGCAACAGGGATGATGCAACAGGTTAGGCTATATGAACCTTTCTCAAGTTTCTTACTGTTAAGAACCCCCTTAAACATTATTCAGGCTTCGCGAAACCCCAGAAGTGGCACAATATGGTTGGGAAGCATAGCTGTGTACATGCCTACTTGGGGCCTCACCCATTCCTATCTTCTCCAGGCCCATCATTGGCCATTTTGGGAGGGGTAGGTGGGTCAACATGGCCATATATGGTTATGTCATCCGATAAATGTTTAACACATTTTAAAAATATATTAAAGATTAATTAAGGATACCATTCAGGACACCCTTCCGGGACTGTTAAGAAACCCAGCTCTATACTGACCTTTCTTATAATGTCAGTGCAGACTCAGCTCTGATCTTGTAGTCACAGGATGGATAAATGGGAAACCAGTTCCAAATAAATGGTAAGATAACTGAAAAGCCATAGTCATAGAAAAACACTCTCTTTGTGTTTGTGTTCTCCAGTTGTTAATACCATTGATGTTCCCCATCACTCATGATTCGCATCTTGAATACTTTATTTTGCTGCCAGAGTTCTTTACTTTGTTGTTGCTTGTCATTTCTTCCCAAATCTTTCTTTTAAAATTAACATACCTAATTAGTGTACCTTTAGAAGAAGTTGGCAAGCAGTCTGTGTCTTCTTTCATGGGCGTTGTTGTTTATGATGACCTGTCGTGTTTGATAGGCAGGAATGAAATGCAGTATCACAGTCTTTGCAGCACCATTCTTCTTTCTCTTTTCTCCCATCTTGTCACATACTACATCAGACAGAAGAAAGGAAAAGCCCTGGTCTGCTTTTCAAAACCTAAGCCCATAAAGCTGCTTTCTCCTCCCTCTAACCAGGTAGCTGCCTTCAGGATGCCCACAAGTTCAACTTTCTCTCCATAGCCATTCAGTTACAGGAGCAAGAAAAGGCTTCTATTTATAGATATGATTGGGATTGGAGCTAAACTTTCTCTGTGCCCAGGGTAAACTGATCCCATTCCTCTGAGCAGGATTTGTTCCTTCTTAATCATTTCCTAGTGGCTCTTCCCTTGGAAGTTGTCCATACTAGGAACATCTGTCTTGATGTGCATTGGCTTCTGATTCTTGATGAACTAACTTTGTTGGGAACTTTTTATATACATGTCAGTATTGAACAATTAAGTCCCATTAATTTTCTCTTCTAAAAAGTGGATGAAAAAAGCTACTTTGAGAAGCTGGATAATTCTGTTAACAAAGTTTTTTCTCCTGTTTTTCAGCCTATAGTTTCTGGTCTTTATTACTATTATATCATGGAGTTGGCCTTTTACTGGTCAATTATGTTTTCGCAGTTTACAGATATTAAGCGAAAGGTAAGAGCAGAAGCCTTGTGTTCATTCCCCTTACTTTTCTATAAGAAGAATCAATCAATGCCTAGCAATAAAATGGTTGATTTGTATCTTTGATTAGAAGTCTGGTATCAAAATGCCAAAATGGGTGGACTGTGTTCCTGAGATGCTGAATCACTGCCACGTTAACAGTTGCTGGTGGCGATGGGGGACTGAGAAGCCACTCTACGTGTGATGTGACCCTTTTGAATGAGTTGGTTCCAGGTCCAAAATGGAGCAAATAATGTACCCTCCTAGTGGGGGGGGGGACTATTTTAGCTTAGGAAACAGTAAATGAGGGATGCAGAAGCCCCTCCTCCACTAACTGTAGACCTGGTTAGAATTGGTCCCCTGCAGACTTTTTAAAAGCTGTGGGTAAAATAAATAAATAATTAAAGCTGTGGGTAAAATAAATCATAATTAAAAATTGCATAATGATTGATAATGTGAGAAGTAAACTTGGTAATCCACTCCCAAGAAAGCTACTTTCTGTGTGACAGGCACGCCTTAGCTCTTGACAAATCATCTTATTCAGCTGGCTTACAGTGGGGATGTGGGCAAACCTATATGCCAGCAATCTTGTTGCAACCAGTTACTATTTGAATAAGATCTTTGCAAACCACCACAGCTGCCAGCTCTTCCTGTGGGTGTAAGTAGGAGAAGGTGGACAGGGATGATGCATAGTGTTCCTGATTGGTCCTCCAGGGTGAGTGACTCCCAGGGGGACCAATCAGGTAGACTATGTGTTGTTTTTATTGTTTGAAGAAGATAGAATAATAGATATAGATAGATGTATCCTGATGTATGCTGATACTCTTCTATGCAAGAAGTCTCAATCATTCAACCTGTTTACAATAAATGGATAGTATGAATTAGGTCTCTGATCCCGTTTGCATAGCTGTCCCATGTAGAACTTGGGATGCTAGATCAGTGTGAATTGCTTACAGATGGAAGGTAATTAGGGCAAGAAAATGACCTTAATACAACGCTAACCTCATGCTGCATACTTATGTTCATTATCTCAGTTCATTCAAAAGCGATAGAAGCTATAAGCTTGATAAAATGTTGGCAGTGTGGAATCAGAGTGAAGAAATTATCTAAAGGTTGAAATTTGAATTAGGAATTGAGATTCCCAGCTCTACTAAATAAGTGGATATCAAACTGCTATTATCTATAGAATCCAAAAGGACCATTAATATTACAGCTAACATTTAATAAATGGTAGCAAAAATAACATGAATTTTATATTTGATTGGGCCAACTAGCTTTAAATTTGAAGGTTTGCAGAATGTATACCATGGGATGGGCTATTAAAGCATATGTGTATAAACCCCCCCTCCCAGGTTCTTGCATGGATTTATTCTCCAAATAAAGGTTGGATTGAATATGTTAGATTACAGGAGGAACTTGAACAGAAGTACAGTGTGTGTCATAATTGAGTTGAAAGAAAAATGAATAAGTACTTTTCCTTGATTGCAATGCTATTTTCTTCATTGGTTTGTATGTATTTGAAAAATATTGTGTCCTCTCTTCTCATGAAAATATTTTATTTGAGGTGATCCTTCTGTAATTGAACAGTTTGAAATTTTTGTGGTGTTCTGCTGTTGCTTAGGATGTTCTTTCAGCAATTTTCTGCCAGCTTTGTATACTTTTGTTGGGTACTTTCTAAGATTGGAGTTCCAGCTTGCAGTCTACCAGGGAATCTCAAGTATCATGAGAAATATTGTTGGTAGTAGCCTGTGGAGGATATACCTCTTTCTCCAAAGAAACTGGAAAACTAACACCTGCCACTGATCAGGTTATTCTGCTGGTTGGTTAAAAACTTGGAAGAATCAGAACACCTGTTGAAATCTGTGAAATGTGTGCAGAACCAGGCTGAGCACCTTTCTTTCACTGGCCATTAAGGCTGATATTTTTGATGATTATTTCATAATCCTTTAAAACTAAAATCCTACTCTAGAGAAGAAAGCAGGCAACACTGTATCTCTCTACTTTCACATGGCAATGATTCTTATGTGACTTTCATTGCCAATGGAGCATTCACATTTTGGTCCCCCCCCCCACACACACACTTTCCCTGCCTCAGCCCCCCATGACCCCCATTCCCTCCCCAATCATCCGAGGACTTTTTCAGACTTATGAAAACTTAGAACTAACATATCACTTTCATATTATAAAGAGCTATTTGCTACGTCCTCTGAATTCCTGCCTTTCTTTTTGTCACAATCCCCTTTTGTTATGGAGATATAAAGGGAGAGATGTGTTTCTGCAACAAAGAGGGGATAGAGGCTTACTGAAAAAATGAAAGATGAAATTTAGAGAAATAGTTCTACAGCAGCATGCCAGTCACCTTTTTGAAAACAACAACATCCACCAGTTTCAGGAGGAAATATAGAGGGGGGGGGGAATGGTGCCAATGTGGTAAGAGCATGCAAAAATCTGCACTTTCCTCTCCACGTGGCATATGAACACATATCTTCCCAAAAAGATTGTGCCAAACCAGATTTTAGAAAGATCACAGGGACGTGGAGGTAAGCACATAAAGTGGATGTTTAGGGGATGATGAACTGTTAAAAAAAATATTGTTCAGATTTGGAAAAGTTCCATGTTTAAGCGAGCTATCTGTAAACTGCCCGTGGCACCGCGGGCGCCACGGACTAAATAAAACCGTAAGGGGTTCTGGGGCGGGATGTGTCCGGGATGAGGAAGGGTCCAGATTGGACCCTTCCTCATGACAGACAATTGGAGGGACCAATCGGCAGGCGCTTTGCGCCTGCCGATTGGTCCCTCTGATTCCCAGCCCCAGGAACTGAGTTGCTCCCGGCCTGACGCCTGAGGAAGCCCCTGGCAATCGCGCGGAGCGCGGCTGCCGGGGGCTCCCTGCCTGATGCGGCCTGATGCTTTCTGCCCTTCCTGCCGCTCTCTGCGACGGAGCGGCTGCCGTGGCGGAAGCGTGGTGGGGCACATGGCGCTGGGTTCGGAGACGCTGTCGGAGCGGCCGGTGCAGTTGGCCATGCTGCTGGCCTTCGCCTCGGGGGTGCTGGTGGGCTGGTAGGCGAACCGCATGCGGAGGCGCTACCTGGACTGGCGGAAGCAGCGGCTGCAGGATCAGCTGTCGGCCACGCAGAAGAAGCTGGACCGCCGCCTCCTCAAACAACAATACCGAGCCCCGCAGCCCGCCGCCAAGTCGCTGACCGCCCCAAAGCCAGTGGGGCCGTCAGCCCAACAGTCCAGAGGCTTCTGCTGCGCCGGCGGCGGTAGCAAAGTTCGCAGCCCCATCAGCGGCGCCGCCGGAGACGTCCGCGCCGCCCCTGATGCCCCCGTACCCAGCAGCTATGCCTCCGCCGCCTCTTGCTGCTGCGCTGACCTCTGCTGCTGCCGCTGGGCCGAAGCCTCCTTCTCCCGTCCATCAGCCAGCCAGCCAAGCAGCCTTGCTCAGCAAGGCTGCAGGGCCTGCCGTGCGGCCTGTGCGCCCACTCCGCGGGGCGGGGAGAAGAGCCTGAGGAGCTCGCAACGAGCGGCCAGGGCAGCCGGAAGGACGGAACTCAGAGAGGGAGGGAGAATGCCTCCAAATGGCTCTCCGCTCTTCCTCCCTCCTACGCTTTAGGTAGGCTGCTCCACGGGCGGGGGGGGGGGGATTAACTGCTAGCGCCCATTGCATTTCAATCTGCAATGGGGTATATTTCTAGTGTTTACATAAATTGGGTAGGGATTATAGTTTTCCTTGTATGGAATTCAATATGTATGGAAGGCTCCCTGAGTCTTTGGGGAGGGCGGCATATAAATATAATAAATAAATAAATAATTTTTCTTGTTCTGTTTGTGACTGAATGAAATTAATATCAACATAACCACACTGGAGTAGGAGTGCCTGGACTTGAGTCTAGAGTAGAGAATTGCAACATTTATTAAGCATATTCCTCCCATTTATTGGCAATTCAAACCTTCCTCTCCCTTTTCTGTCTGAACACTTATTAGAGTTTGTATCCACAAGGTCAGCAGCTTTTCTACTGCTGTAAAGAATTAGAAACATTCATATTTGGAAGAAAAGACATAGGTTCCTAGGAATGTTATTGATACAACAGTTTTGATTCAGTGTAAGGTGATGCCCTTGCAGATTTATACTCCACCATTCTGTTAACAAAAACGCTTCTGGCTTCAAAGTGATAAACCTCATGCTGAGAAGATTTCACAGGTGCTCACTAAATCCAGATTGTGTTGATGTGTAACATGAAGTCCTTGGTATCCATAGCCTCTTCATGCTTCTGCCTCTTCTTTTAGGATTTCCTAATCATGTTTGTCCACCATTTGGCTACCATTGGACTTATGACCTTCTCTTATATGACCAACATGGTACGGGTAGGAAGCCTAGTCCTGTGCCTTCATGATGCAGCAGATTTCTGGTTAGAAGTGAGTACACCTGCTTCCATTTGGTTTGCTGCCTTATTTGTCCTAATGTGTTTTCATCACCAATCTCATTTGTATCCAAATGCAGTCTCCACAAGAGGGAAGGTAAATGCTTTTGAATTGGTATGATTGTGTGTAGACTTAAAAATGGGTGCCTTCATTTTAGTAACGTATTTATCTTCCTTAGAGGTATTGTCATTGGTTTGGAGAGGTGCAAACTCTTATCTGACAACAGGCTTTTTTGTGACATTTTGGGGTTCCCCCCCATGAGGACTCTATAACATGCAATCCTGTCCCTTTTCTAATGATTTACCTGAACTGGTATGCTGTGCAAAATGAATTCTGCCCACCATCTATCTTGAGCCTTGGAGCATTGGTTTCTGGAATGTGTTTTTTATTCTAATATAAGAGAACTAGCTTCAAAGCCTGTTCCTAAGAATGGGCCCTGAAAGGGTCCCCTCCCCTGGCCCCTGGCCAGGCAGCTTAAGGTGGCTTTGAGCGGATGGTGGCTGATCAGCTCATTAGCAGGGCCGAGACAGAGCTCCTTAGCAGTCAGCTAGTCAGCTCCCTAGCAGTCTTTAACGAGCAGTCAGCAGGCCCAGCCTAGCAGGCTAAGAGGCCCACCACCACGACCCTTTGCCCAGGGCCCTCTCACCTGCTGCAAGCTCCAGGCACTGAGGCGTCTGAGAGCAAAGAGGCTAGAGTCCCGGCAGGGCAAAGCTGGCTGCACCCTGATTGGCTTTATTCCAACTTGGACAGCCAGACACGTCCCACCGCCTAGGCTGTTTCAGAAATATATAGAGAAACAATAATGGATAAGGATTAGGGAAAGGATTGACACTTAAAAGGGAGGGCAAATTTACCTATTAGACAGAAACAAAGAGTGTTCCTAGCAGGGATTGAACACAACCGTGTCATTTTAAAGTTCCTTCCCTAAACTATGACAAGATATAATAGTATGAAGAAATAAATGAATCTGAGTCTTGAATCTGGGGTCAGAAATGTTTTTTTGGAATGGCACAAGACCATTAGGTCAAATTTCATTTAAGTAAGTAACTTTTTCTCAAGGGAGAGTATAATGTATGATAAACCATGTAATCATATGAAATGCTTGCAGGCTGTTTATCATAAAATAAACAATTCTTAATTTCTCCCATCAGATTTGTTATTTAAAAAAACATCCTTTTTCTTGCAAATCCCTTCCATTGAACACTTAACAACTTTATGATGTGCTTAAATATCTGTTAAGTACACAACACCACTTTTGAGTTTTTCACACCAATTTTCTTCCTCTGAGTGCTCCATTCCCTTCGCTTTGTGCACTTCATCATGTAGACCATAAATTTGATACTAAGTTTTTTGTCTTTTTGTATAATGTGGGTATTCCAGATGCACTAGCTATAAGAACCATATAGCCTTAATGCTCTGTTTCCTAAATGATGGAATTTACTGTTTTGGCAGCTGGAGTTTTTCTAATGCTTCCCACTTTTCCTAGGCAGCAAAACTGGCCAATTATGCCAAGTATCAGCGATTTTGTGATTCGACCTTCATACTGTTTAGTGCTATCTTTATTGTTACTCGTTTGGGGATTTATCCTGTCTGGTAAGTATCTGGGAGTGGTATAAGTCAATTACCTGTGCAAAGGATCTGGGGGAGAGTTACAAGCCCAAAGTGAGATGTCTAAAACTGAGTAGCTATATTCCATTGAGGTCCTCAGTGATGGGAATAATTGGAGGAGTGTGATGAGTAGGTGCCCATTAAAGGTTCAGTTGTCTGTTGAGCAACAGAGATGGTAATACAGGTGAGGACGTGACTTGATGCTCTCTTGTGACAAAATAGTTAAAGGTGACCGTAAGGTAGAGACTGATCTCTACAAAGTCGCTCAGTGCCGTAGTAACACCATCAAATGAAAAGAGAAATGCAGCATTCTCGTTAATCTCCATTCTGGGCATCCATCCTATTTTCCCAGAATTGTGCATTTAACTTGGATCCTGTAGCAGTAGTAGCAGTAGTAACTGTTTTTTTTATACCCTGGTTTTCCCTTCCTTTCCCTTCCTCTCTCCACAAACGATATCCTGTAAGGTAGGTGGGACTGAAAGCTCTGTGACTTGCCCGAGGTCACTCAGCTGGCTGCTTGTGGAGAAGTGGGTAATCGAATCTGCTTCTCCAGATTAGAGCCCTCCACCCTTTAACTGCTACACCACGTTGACTTCCTAGTAGTTTTATGTTTAGAAGAAAAATAAGAGTTGGTTCTTATATGCCACTTTTCTCTACCCGAAGGAGTCTCAAAGCAGCTTGCAATCGCCTTCCCTTTCATCTCCGCACAACAGACACCCTGTGAGGGAGGTGAGGCTGAGAGCCCTGATATTCCTGCTCGGTCAGAACAGTTCTATCAGTGCTGTGGCAAGCCCAAGGTCACCCAGCTGCCTGCATGTGGAGGAGGAGCGGGGAATCAAACTCGGCTCACCAGATTAGAAATCCTAACCACTACACCAAGCAGGCTCTCGGGATCCCCAGGACATCACCGAGGACATCACTTTTTAAAAAAATGAAAAACATACAAGGTTCATTCTTTTTCAATCAGTTGTTGGCTACAGGTTGATGCATTTTCCTGACAGTGATCCTATTTGCATTGCTGGAATTCATGTTCAGCTAGATGGATGTGTGTTTGTTGCTTTTCATTTTTGTCTTTGTAAACTATACCCAGCCTCGAATCATTCTCATTGGAGGAGTGTTGCCACTGATTCCTCTTTCTGATACATAGGTGATAGTATCCTAAGGGAAAACACCATGAAGTGGCTTCTGAGTAGTTTTTCTTTAGGAGGTGGGCCTCCTCATATTTACAGAAACTGCTCCAGAAAGTTTAATGTCTCGCTTTTCCAATCTTCCCAGTCACTATTACTATTTGCACCCTTTTCTGTTGCTGCTATGTACCACAGTCTTGGCCGTCATGATTCATTGTCAAAGCATATGCCATGAGCACAAAGGACAAGCAGTGGCCTGCAGGGCAGCATAGCTTTGTGTGTAGATTCATCATTCTAGTGCACTCTAAACATAGATAATATTAGGTTGTTGTTGCTGTTGCTGCTGGGATATTTGCATTGTAAGAGTAGACCAGACATTTCTTAAGACCTTCACTGGAACATAGCTATTAAGTATTTCCCAAATTAGCATGGGGGGGAGGGAAAACAGGTGTTCCTAATTGATGTAGGATCCTTAGGCCCCTAGGGGCCACTCCACAATAAAGCTCTGATTGCTCAAGGAGACCATTTTAATAATATGGTAGCTTCTGCTTGTTGGAGTCACGCTAAGAGCTAAAAGCACCAGAAAACTATGGGGACTTAAATTAGGAAAGCAAAATGCTTCTGTACCCATTAGAGAATCAAATTGATGTTCTTGGTAGCCTGCTCTTCAAACTTGTTCCTGAACATAGTGTTTAAGCCTTTATTTATCCCTTGAGGTATGCTTGTGTCCTGCTTGTGTCCTTCTGCGCTTGCTGCTGAGTAGTATTCTTCCATATTAGCAAAATGCTATTAGAAGTGTGTATTTTTCTGGGCTGTTTATTCATGCCATCCTCACATCTGATTATACGGTTTTCCCTGGGGCAAAGGAAGGATTTAAAGTAAGAACTGCTTTGAGATGTCACTGTGCTACTTTCTGAGGAGCACAAAGTAAACAAATCCTCATGGGCTGACTCCACTTGCCATGGTTGGGCCATGGCAATCAGCCTGTATTGTTTTGTCACTCAGCAGACTGTTGCTGTGCATTAAGAGAATTGGTGAATCTTTAATGCAGTTTCCACTGGGCTTATTGTAATCACCCCAGTTTCCTCTGGGAACCAGTTTATCTCAGATTACACTGGGAGGTGACTTTGTTCTTCCGCTGGATGCATGCTGTGAGACTGCACTGCTGATATTGCAGTCTATTGCTTCATATAGAAACTTTTCTCCCTTTTGAATGGGAAGGTCCTTTATCTGAAATTCAGAAGGCAGCCTGATAATGAAGACCAGAGGGAGTATATCAGCTAGCTCTAAAGGGTGCCAATTATAAATGCTTTCTGAACATCTTCTAATTTTTTTAAATTTTCCATTATTCCAGTTCTAGGTTTTTCTCAGCTATATAAATAAAGTAAATAAAGAAATGTGATAAATTAAAACACAGCACACTTTCATGGCTTGGAAGATGTCAGATTAAAGGAGGAAGAATGCAGAGATAGCAGGATTTTATGGTTGTTGGGTAGCATTCTTCTGTGCTCCAGCTTCTGTGCTCCATGGGGGTATGTGGCTGGGGCTCAGCATGTCTCAGCGTGATTCTATGCAGGACATATTTTTAAAGCCTTAAAGTTTTGAGTGCAGCCAGACTAAATGGTGCTGCTCAATGAACTTGCGCATCTCTAAAATTCTCTTTGTGAAATAAAACTCTGAATTCAACCCCTTTTACAACAACTGAGAGCAAAACATCTCAGAAAATACAACAATCCTGTAACAACACTTGAACCTGCGCAAAACCATGCACAGTATTTTTTTTTTAATGTGACCTTGTTGGAGAAATGACCCCAAAGCATATGTTACCAACTTGAATAAGCTGTGAATCACGTGAATAATTTCAGATGCTACCAAGTATTCACTGAAATAATCTTGACTGTATGGATAGGTTTAGAAAGAGATTAACTGGACGGGAGGTTGAGGAGTCCATGGTGAGATCTTTCTGGAACTTTTTTTTAAAAGTTAAATTGCAGCTTTGTGTAATCCTGTTTCAAATGACTGCTTGATGGGGGAAGGTTTTAAAAAAGAAAAATGATGCCCCTTCTTCAGCATTTGAGACTTTGTAATGGAGAGGGCACACTATATGTATGTCCTTTAGAAACAGGATGAATTGGTGACCATTTCATCCTTTCGCTCAACTGTGGAATACAAACATTTGTGGGACAGTATTAGTTAAAAGCCTCAACTATTTCAGGAATTTCTGCTCACCTGCTGGGATTCCTAAGATTGGAGGTGTCAACATTCTGGGAAGGACAAGCTTGTTATGCTTTCCATGTTACAGTCAGTTTTGTTTCCAGTGAAAAGTTGGGAGTTGTGGGAAATAAGCAAACCAGCCAGTGTTAACAAGCTGTACCTTTCTTTGTCTTGCAGGATACTTAATACAACACTGTTTGAAAGCTGGGAACTGATTGGCCCTTATTCATCGTGGTGGCTATTCAATGGACTTCTTCTAATCTTACAAGTTCTACATGTTATCTGGTCTTATTTCATCCTCCGTGTTGCCTACAAGGCCCTGGCACGAGGAAAGGTATTACTGGCTAGCTAGATTTTGCTTTTTTCCCCCTAACCTTAAAAATCTCTCTGCCATAGCTTTTTACCTTCTCAATAGGTTCACAGATGCCTCTAGTTCTAAAGAAGGAAGGACTTATGATAGTGATTTGTGTCTTTAGTTTCCTTGTCATGGTTATGTGCCTTTTTTGCACCAATAAAAATTTAGGCTCTACCCCTACAGTAAGTTGCATAAATCAAGTTAAGTGCATAATTTACTTGGTTTCCAAAATTAAGCATTTCACATCAGTATCTCTAATTTTCAATGGGGCCATACCTATAATAATTATAATAAACAACTTTATTTTTGTATCCAGCCCTTCCCTGGTGGGATCAGGTTGGGTAACAACAGCTTTTAAAACAGTCATATAAAGATTTGATTATTAAAACATTTAAAACTGCCTTCTCTTAATAATCTAGAACAGGAGTAGTCAAACTGCGGCCCTCCAGATGTCCATGGACTACAATTCCCATGAGCCCCTGCCAGCATTCACATTTGCTGGCAGAGGCTCATGAGAATTGTAGTCCATGGACATCTGGAGGGCCGCAGTTTGACTACCCCTGATCTAGAACCTTGCTGAGGGTTAGTAAGAGTTTGGAGGGTTTCTCTCCCCCCCCAGTAGATGAATTCTCAGGTAGGGAGGTTAGTGTTGGTTGGTGTTATTTCCTGGCCTGAAACATAGAATCATAGAATAATAGGGTTGGAAGGGACCTCATGGGTTATCTAGTCCAACCGCCTGCACTCACAACCCTATCATTCAACATAGGCATTTAAATCTTGCAATTGTAGCTATGAACATACCACACCAATCATCCAGAAATGTGAGAGATCTCCAAGTTTGTAGACACTTGTAACCTTAAGAAACAAATGTTGTCTATAGTGGCCATTACTAGGCAATCACAAGAATATTGCCAGCCTTCAAGCCTTGTCAAAAAAGAGCAGGGGGAGGGGAGGGAGCCTGTTTTGATGTAGTAGTTATATGTGGCTATTTGGGAGACCCAGATTTAAATTTAAATTCTAATTCTGTCATGGAAGCTTACTAAGTGATCTAGGGCCTGTTCCTTACTCCCAGCCTGGCCTGTCTCTCAATGTTATTCTCAGGATGAAATGGAGAACAGGAGAGTGATGTAAGTCCTCACTGGTGAGAAAGGTGGGAGATAAATGAAGTTAATAAATATAGCTGAATATGTAGGGGCAGATAAAGGCAGGGACATACCTAGTGTATTTGGCCCCCAGGGCAGGGGTAGTGTTGGTGGGGCTTGGTGATGTGGGTGGAGTTGTGTGCTTGGTAGATTTTGGAGTTAGTAGAGCATGCACCTGGCCACTTTCTGGACAACTTCCACCCACACACACCATTTGCTCAAAGATGCTTGGCCAGGAGGCCTGCTCCCACCCTGTTCTTCTGTCTGGGCCTAGAGATGAGCACCAGGTAGGGCAAGCTGCAGGCACCTGCTAAGCAGGCAGCCAAGCCAGAAAAGGGATGAGCGAGTGCTGGCAAGCCTGTGGCTGCTACAGCTACCTGCATGCTCAGTCTCTAGTGGCTGATGGGGTGGGGCTCATTGTTACCACAGCCTGAGGCTGAGGGTAGGCAGCAGAGGATGTGCAGCTAACAGGGAGCCTAGATGGAGGGGCAGCCAGCCCGAGAGTAGCACATGTGATGTCGCCAAGTGGGCTATTGAGGCTGCGGCGCTTTGCAAATGTCTGCTCAGCACATGGCCTGCAGCATGGCTGGGTTGACAAGGTGTGCTGGTGGTGGGAATTGGAAGGCTGTGGTGATGGCCACTCAGGGCATCATTTGGGAGGGTGGGCGCCCATCCTGTGTGGCACCGAGGGCACGTGTCCTACTTGCCACCCCCTAAATATGCTACTGTTTTTAACTGGGTGGGAAAGAGAGAGGATATGGGGCTGCCAGGAGTCAGGAAATAATTAATAGTGTGTGAGGAGAAGCAGGGAGAAATGAGATGGCCCCCCACAAATTCGCTTGTAATTTAGAATTTCTTGGAAGGACTTGCATGAGAGGTCAGTAGAAAAGGCACAGAGAGGGAAGTAACTTGCCCAGCTATTTTTTTTGGGGGGGGGGGATATGACTCTCTTCAGTGTATTGAAAGTCCATCCACTGACTCCTAGAAGCTCTGTTCATCCCCTTTTTACTTCTTGAACCTGCAGACTTTGTATACCTATACCTACTTAGGCTGGCCACATGTCTTTCTCACAGCCAGTAACATTAAGGTACAGCTTAGACCAGTCAGCATGTATGCCCATTGCAGAGGTCAGGCCCCCAGTGAGATGAGCATAAGCTTGTTACCTGTTCAGCATTCTCTCAGCTGGAGGAGATGGGATGCTTGACTGAAATGGGAAATAGTCTGAATTCTGGCACTATGCTCACCAAAACAGCACTAAGTACTAAATGACTGAATCATGTCACAGTGTTCCAAATTAGTTATTCAAAATGTCTTCTGCTAGTCATAGGGAAGTATTCATAAAACAATGGAAGCCTCTCCTCTTCTTGAAGATCATACTCTGATACTTCCTCTGTGGATTCGTCCATAGATTTAAGGCCAATGAGAAGTGTTTTCGAAAATATGGAAATAGAAAAGGAGAGTGTCATTGCAGAGTATACTAATTAATGGAAACTGGAATACCATGACACATTGGTGGAATGTCCCATCTTTTAAACACAAATGTTGCAGGTTCAAGGCAAGGATATCCTGCAATGAGGATCCTGCGTTGTAATCATCTAGTTTAAGACAGTATGTGCTCGTGTTCTTCAGGCAGTTCACTGTGCTACTCTGAGGAAGTTCTACTTCACTTTGCTAACTACTGTGAATGGCAATCTTAGCTCTAGGTACTGAATTGATCTAAGGCAGCGGTCCCCAATCACTGGTCCGGAGACCGGTCCCAGTCCGTGGATCAGTCGGTACCGGGCCTCCTCATCCTCCTCATTCTCCTCACCAGCTGCTGCTTCAGGGGCTGCCCTGCCACTCTGCCGCTGGCTCACCTTTGGTGTTCTTCAGTGGCTGCCGTGGCTGGGGATCCCCCCTGGCGTGGCACGGCGTGGCACCGCGCAGCTGCTGCTGGCAGCACCCCCCAGCAGGCAGTGGGAAGTCAGGGGCACCGGCGGGAAAGCAAGTGGAGCAGGGGCTCAGGCAGTGGCGGCGATGCCCCTTGGCAAAAGACTCCCCCCACCCCCCTGGGCCTCGGTAAAATTGTCAAGCATTGACTGGTCCCCAGTGATAAAAAGGTTGGGGACCACTGATCTAAGGGATATCATTAGCTCCTGACTGGAATCCTGTAGAACCGTTTATCCAAGTACTGAAAGAGCTAAAGCACCTTGCATTGAACTCCTTCTGCAGAGGTGATTGCATAACCACTGAGTACAAATATTGTTACACCTTAATCTGCTTTTGTGTACATGGAAACTACTAACTTGAAGAACTTTGGAAGTCAGTGCCATTGAGAGAACTTTTTTCCCTAAGGGGAGTGGATGAGAGAAGAAAGATTCCTGGTTAGTAGTCAAATTAGTTCTTCATGCCTTGAAGGAGAACCTTTGCTTAGCCTAAGGGAAGCGTGCTCTTCTCTTTATGGAAGGTTTGGTGGGGTGAGAAGGAAACCTTGATGCGAGAAATAAGTGAGGGTCACCTGTTCATACAGCACTGTTTGTGAAAAATGTGTATTTATTTTTAAAAAGAAATTAAATAATTTTTTTTTGTGAACACCAGTTTTCACAACAGTTCGGTAGAAGTTTTGGCTTGGATCCTAAAGCAGGGGTAGTCAACCTGTGGTCCTCCAGATGTCCATGGACTACAATTCCCAAGAGCCCCTGCCAGTATTTGCAAATGCTGGCAGGGGCTTTTGGGAATTGTAGTTCATGGACATCTGGAGGACCACAGGTTGACTACCCCTGGCCTAAAGGATTTCTGCCTTGACCTGGTTGGACCAGGGTAGCACACTCTCACCAGGCCTTGGAAGCTAACCAGTATCAGATTGCCAGTTCTGGATTGGAAAATACGTGGAGATTTTCTTGGGGGAGGAGTGACTGAGGAAAATGGGGTTTGGTGAGGGGGGAGCAGAGTATAATGCCACAGCTCACTCTCCAAAGCAGCCATTTTCTCCAGGGAAACTGAACTCTCTCGCCTAGAGATCAGTCGTGATCCTGGGAAATCTACCACCTGGAAGTTGGAAACACGAGCCTTGTTAGCATTTAGATGTGAGATCGCCAGAGACATCCCAGGTTTCTGGCATTGACAATACCATCTTTGAATGTCTCTTGCCTCGAGAACCGTATGGGGTTGCTGGAAGTTGGCTGTGATTTGTCAGTGCTTTCCACCATCGCCAAAGGAATTCTGTCAGTGAAGCAACGCTTTTTTGTCTTTGCACTCCTCCTGCAGCTTAATCTTCCCCCCTCCTACAACACTTGAGGGATAGAGGATATTCCTGTCTTCCATCAGCAGGAATTCTTTATGGGATCCACCCCTTTGTGTACAGTTTTCAACATAGTGCTTGCTTTCGAGGACTAGTTTACTTTGAGGAAATTCTAATTCTTTTCTTATTTTGCATTTTGGATTGGATGCTTCCTGCCCTTTCTTTCCTTTGTTTCATACTTGCAATTTAATGTAATACTTGTGTTTTAATTCCTCTGGCTGCTGAATGTTTGTAGTTGACCTTCAAGTTGTGGTGTCTTGCAGGAGGTCTGCATCTCTCTCCTTTTCTTGCTTTTCTCTTAATCAGGTGACCTAGTCAGGGAAGGACTCTCCTCTGTATTCTCTCTCACTCCTTTTTTCTGTGCCAGATTGAAGCTGGATCTCTTCCACTTTTTGTATGTAAGTGTAATCTCTGCCATTGCTGCTGCCCGGGTGGGTGGGTGGGTGATTTTTTTTTAAACTTAGCTTTAATGGTGAAATTCTGAAAAGTGTTTAGTCTCAAGCCAGCCACTGTTCAACCATCAACATTTATTTAAAAACCCTTGTAATCTGAAGAATGGTTGCAAGAAAGTCAAAAGGTCTATACTGACATAATTAATTGTTGTAGACGACCTTCATCTCTGTGTAAAACCATGATGTGATCCATCCTGTTGCTATTTGTAATTTTTATCCCATGCTCCTTTATAAGTGAAATAAAAGTGACATGGAGAATTATAAACTTCACAGTACCTAATTTCAGGGTTAGTCTTTCAGCCATAATAAACAGGAGCCTTATAGAATCTTAAACAGTAAATTGTGGTCTTTTAAATATTTTTATGCACACATTTACATTATAAGCCATCTTGAGCTCTGCAAAGTTGAAAGTCAGTCAATGCATGATTTAAATAAATTAATATTTTATTTCAGCATAAGCTCGAGCCCACATCATCAGATTATGAGTGAATTTGCTCTTTGTGATTATTTTTTAAAGAATTATTATTGGGTCAAGGGGATTAGGTAATGCAAGCAATACATAATTGCGCAGCACATAATTCAAATGTATTATTGCAGAGAATAGTTGCTTAATGAGGATACCAAATACTTAGTCACTATAATTCCCCATCTTCTCCCTGCCGCCATCAAATCATAGCCTACGTATGACAGCCTTGTAGGGCAGAGATATTAAACTCATTTGTTACAAGGGCCAGATCTGATATAAATATCAGGCTGGGCCACGTGTGCCAAAAATGTAATGTCAGATCCTAGAGATAAAAACTTTATGAAGGACATGGGCGAGCCTAATTAACAATATTATTTATTCAAAAAGAGCCTCTTGTGGTGCAGAGTGGTAAGGCAGCAAACAAGCAGTCTGAAAGCTCTGGCCATGAGGCTAGGAGTTCGATCCCAGCAGCCGGCTCAAGATTGACTCAGCCTTCCATCCTTCCGAGGTCGGTAAAATGAGTACCCAGCTTGCTAGGGGGTAAACGGTAATGACTGGGGAAGGCACTGGCAAACCACCCCGTATTGAGTCTGCCATGAAAACGCTAGAGGGCGTCACCCTATGACATGACCCAGTGCTTGCACAGGGGATACCTTTACCTTTAAAGATGTGTTAGTCTTTTAAGACTTTTCAGAATATATAAAACACTGGAGAAGCTTGTGGCACAAAACAGTGCATAATTTGAGCATCCAGTCAGGTTAACACTTGCTTAAATTGAAGTCCCTTTGCTGCTTGCAGGTTTGTCTTGGAAGGTTGTTCCATGGGATCCAAAATTGCCAGGACTCAATAGGGTTCATCTTAGCGGCAGAGAATAGAAGCCTGAAACTGAGGCTGTTCCTGATGAGCCTCCTGGGAAGGGGTGGGGGTTAAAGGGGTGGGTTTTGACTGTTTTAAATTGTCTTACGGGGTTTTATTGGGGTTTTTACGTTTATTGTTAGCTGCCACGAGCCTTTGTGGGAGTGCCAGGATATAATAATAATATAATAAAATAATAATAATCTAAGAATAAATAAATGATAAATGATGTAAAGGGATTGGCAAGGATCTCTGTGGGGGCAAGGATCCCTGGGACAGATGGATCCAGGCTATGGACTACTGAAGATTAAAACTAGCACCAGGTACAGTTGAAATACCTTGGAACTTGGAGAGGGGTACAGCCCTACCAAATGGCATTTTGAGTGCCTGCATCATGACAAAGCATAATCACAAATGGTTTTAAAGTAGAATATGGCTTTGTTAGTTCATCTATCCTCCCATTTGGTTTTATGATCTTGAAAGTATATAAAATCCAGAAGCTCCTAGGCAAAAGCACGGTCTTTGTAGCACTGGGAATAAGCTGCAGTTTGCCTTAGCAATCATTAACTTGCCACAGCCAGTTATCATACTGTTCTTTCAGCGTGCCTTCTTAGGACTGTTCAAAGTCCACACGCCTGGCGAGGAGTAATCAGGGGTAAGGTTAGTCCGAGCACGCCCTGTGCGTGCTTGCAAGAGAAGAAATAGCAGCCATGTTATGTAAAGCAGTGCTATTAGTTGTTGGCTCACAGGTGTAGGATCTGACCTTGGCAGGTGTTATATGTAGTAAGGTGTCAGTGGATCAGCACACTGAAGTCTTAAAGAACAGTCTGGTTTGCTGGTAACACTTGGTTCCTTACACCTGCAATAGTAGATTGCCACCTTGTGGTAAATTATATAAACAGAACAGAAGGTGACATTAGATCTTGTTGCTGTAGGTACATACAATTGTTCAGTTACAGATTTAAGAGTTTTGTATAACCCAAAACCCTGCATATCCTGTACAGCAGTAGCATTTCAGTAAGTATCACAATGCATATTTTTACTCTTACTTGGGGATCCGTATTTGAAGACTTAGATCTTGTTATGTCACCTATGACATGGCCCAAAATACTCATCTGTGTTACAGTGTGGTTCCTATTTTGATATGTTCTTGTATGGGGTTAGTGAATACAACTGACACCTAACGGGGTGAGGTGACTTCATTGGTGCTGATTCTGGCCATATGAAAATGTGTCAAGTTACAGGGACTTAATCAGTGGGTTTTCCTGTGATCGTGTACTGTTTCTAGAAGAGAAAAAAAGAAAAGCCTAAGTTGGTACTCGTTAGATGTGAATAGTGGTGTCAATCTACCTACCTCTTTCTTGGAAAGCTGTGTTCTTCTAGAAGTAGAGATGTGTTCTCAGTACTTTCTGTCTTCTAGTGGGCAGAGTTGGTGTGGCAATACTTAACGTGAAAAGGGGAACAGGGAAATGAGTAAATAGATGAGGCAAGGCTGTTTATTTATTATTTTAAATTCCTTGGGAAAGAGAGAGAGAGAGAGAATAGCCCCAACTAGTTGAGGGTTGGTATCACCCAGCCAGGTTTCAACAACCAGGTTTCTGTCCATAGAAACAACCAAGATCTGCTTGTTCTACAGCCAGGGGGAAGAAAAGAGTGTTAGTGCCATGGTTTTAACCTATCCTTAAAGGTCTCCTACAGTCAAGTACAGACAGATGTGCCCTAGTGGAGATGCACTGGATAAAAAAAAGGTAACTTCCAAAGTACAGAGAGCCTTTGTCTTCATTAAGGAATAGGCTTGCAGGATAGTCAAAGGTGTCAGCAAAGGTCATACTTCATAAGGACTGGCTAAAAGTTATCCCACATCAGAGCCTCCAGTTACCCCAAACCAGACTTTGTTCCTCCAGATAGAAGTAATTATATTAATTATATTTATTGTATTGCCTCCTGCCACTGTGTTGAATAAGTATTCCTGTACGAAGGTACGTGCTTCACAAATGACTATGAAAAGGGATCCTATTAAACAACAAATTACAGCATATGCTGTGCTGAGCCTAATATTTAAGCTGCCCTGTATTTGCACTGAAATTACTCTGCTTCCTTCCTTCCAGGTATCAAAAGATGATCGCAGTGATGTGGAGAGTAGCTCTGATGAGGAAGATGCAGCTTCAAACAGTAGAAAAGGAATCCGTAGCACTGCAAGCAATGGCGCCAATCGGATTAATGGTCACATAAGTAGTGGCCAATAGGCACGCAAGGAAGAAGACTGGGGGCAGGGGAAGCCTCCAGGACATAGAGACTTGTGTTCAAATTTCTAGATGTCCTGAACTCTACATTCTAAAGAAGTCTTTAATCAAGCTGCCCCCTCGTCCTCAGCAAACCTAAAACGGGCACAGGCACAGCCAATTTTGCACAGAAGGGATCAAGCTGATTTTTAGTGCAAAACTTATTTCGTGTTTCCCTTTTTAAAGACAATAAGTCATTTTGTATTTAATAGTATCCCAGCGAAAATATTTTTGTTGAAGTGTGTGTGTGTGTGTGTGTGTGTGAGAGAGAGCGAGCGAGCGAACGAGTGACAGGTTGCGAGTTTATGTGTTGTTTTGATCAACTTAAATTTTGAGGGAAAATGTTTGGAGTGGGCCTATGGAGGTTTTGATCTCCAGCAGTTTCTGTCTGCTGCTTCTTGAATGCACTCTATAATCTTTTGACAGCATGATCTAGTCTAATTTTTCAGCAACGGACGCAAAAGTTGTATCCTGTCAAGTCTATACTGTTAAGCAGCTAGGCATAGCAACCAGGTGGTTGTGATAGAGCCAGATGAACTCAAGGAGTCACTAATAATCATTGGGCTGTGATGTACTAAGAAAGTTATGTCTGCCTGTTTTGGGGTCGGAACTGGACCAAACTTGCAGTAGTTACTTTTAAAAAGTAGCATCCACCAAGTCTTCACTGTGGTTGTCTGAAATCTCCAGCTTCCCCCTACAAATCCTGTGGATGTGAAGGCACATAGCTACATCAACAGTTTATAGGTCTCTGTGCTGGGTTAGCCGTCATGGATGATCTGGAATCCATCGTTGACTTCCCCATAGAGGCAAATTGGGAAGTCATGTATATTTTCAGAAGAGAAATTTGTGTCCTGCACTTGCTTCAGTGACATGCTGCTGGGATGGAGAGGTTGCTTCACAAGTGCTCTGTGTTGTCGCCCTACCACCACTCCTTTTTTTTACTGTAAGGTACTTCAGGGGAGAGGGGAGATGGAAGACAGGGCTTTGGAAATTTCTTGAGTTATTTTATACTATTGTTTACTCTGTGATTAAAAAACGCCTTAAAGAACATGTTCTGGAAATATTGCTTTACTTTCAGCTGTATTTTAATGTTGGTTATCATTGCCACTGTACAATGGGATTACAATATGGACTCTGTATGGTTAGCGCTCTGTTGGTGATGGTTCAGAAGGCACTACTGCTGAGCCTGTTCCTGCTAAGCTCTTACTCCACCACGCACAATGTACATGTGACACACATTCACACACACACACACAATGCTGGTTTCACTAATCATTCCAGTACTTGAACCCCAACCATCCTGCTGTGCTCTTCCTCTGATCATGTAAGAGTTGCCATCACATGTTCAGAACCTTATCCCATGCTTATAGTTCAGTAGTTAGCAGCCAGCTTATGTTTTCCTAGATCTTTTATGAACTCAACATGCACTTATCTTACTCATATGAAGTACTGAGCCCAAAAGAATTGAGCCAAAAGGTGCCTACTACTCATTTATGGTACTATTATAGTGCCACCCAATCATTCTGGGTTCAATTTTTGGGTAAACAGCTATACATCTCTGAATTTATTCAGAAGGTGATCACAGCACTCCATTTTCCTGAGACCCATGTAATGTCTTGCTTAGGGGGCAACCTAGATGTGAAAGGCCAATCTGTGGCCACAGCTGCCTTTTCTTAGGAGACCGTACCCATTTACAATTTCTGCTGGTAGTAGAAAGAGGTGCTCTCGTTTCCCCTCTTGCATCTTTTGAAGTGCTCAAACAGGCATGGAGGGGGGAAATAAGACTGGACCCTCAGTGCAGCAGCAAAAGACAACCAGGAGGTGGTCCTCAGGGCAATGTTTAAATGACTACATTCTCCTCTAAAATGTTATTGGTGGCTGCCAGTTGGCCCCGTGGCCACCATCGTGTCTAGTTTAGCCCTTAGTTTGTATTCCTATTTTTGGTGTTTTGATACAGAAGCAACCTAGGCTGGAAAGAACAGAGTAGCTTGGATCCATCCACACACACACAGTTTTTTGTGTGCAAGAGCTTTTACAACACATTATTCTCTCTATTATAGTGCCCAGACATTGTTTGCGCATTACCTTGCACAAGCAGAAACACAGTGGGGAGTACAATAAATTTGATTTGGCATGAGTGGCTATTTGTGTTGTTTTCTTGCATTTCTGCTTGTGTAAGAAATATATAGCCCATGCAAGAAAAATTGTACTGGATCCAGTCCATCTGTACTTTCAACAGTCTTGTTTTGTAGGAAATATTTCACGTTTCCTTTTGCTGCTTGTTTGATCTCCATTTAATAAAGCTTCACTTTCCAGCATTTTGAAAAGATGTATGTAGAAGTTTATTGACAGTTTTGCAGTGTTTATGGGGTAATAAGAGTTCCTTTTTAAAGTTTAGAGACGTAAGCTGATGGCTCTCTGAGTCATACAAGGCTTATATGCAAATAGAGCAGAATAAGTGTCTAATGTAATGGGATGTTTGGGCATCACTTCACTGTGATGGCAGGGATACTGTTTCATGACACAAGTCAAGTTCCAGATGTTGCAGGAACAAGATATGCATTCACTCAGTTTTGGGCACTCCCGTTGAAGAGGGATGTAGACAAAGTGTGTGTCCAGAGGAGGGCAACAAAGATGGTGAGGGGCATGGAGACCAAGATGTATGAGGCAAGGTTGGAGGAGCTTGGTCTGTTTAGCCTGGAGAGGAGACAACTGAGAGGGGATCTGATAACCATCTTCAAGTATTTAAAAGGCTGTCATATTGAGGATGGAGCAGAATTGTTCTCTCTTGCCCCAGACGGACAGACCAGAACCAATGGGATGAAATTAATTCAAAAGAAATTCCATCTAAACATCTGGAAGAAGTTCCTGACAGAACAGTTTCTCAGTGGAACAGGCTTCCTTGGCGGCGGTGGGTTCTCCATCTTTGGAAATTTTTAAACAGAGGCTGGATAGCCATCTGACGGAGAAGCTGATTCTGTGAAGGTTCAAGGGAGTGGCAGGTTACAGTGGATGAGCGCTAGGGTTGTGAGTAGAATAATAGAATTAGAGTTGGAAGGGACATCCTGGGTCATCTAGTCCAACCCCCTGCACCATGCAGGACACCCACAACCCTATCGCTGACAGTGTAACCTGCAGAGTTTTAAAATATGAATGAAGTTAACTACAGCTAGAGGTGCCACCGAGAGATCTGCCATTCAAGTTGATCTAAAGGTAACTGAGATAAGTTCTTGAGAAAATGGCTGCTCTGAAGGATCGATTTTGTGGCATTATACTCGGGATGGCCATGAACTACAATTACCAAGAGCTTTGCCAGCACCATACACAGTTTGGCCACCCCTGTAATAGTCCCTCCCCTCACCAGGGTACACCCCCAAAATATCCAGGTATTTGCCAAAGCTGGCAGTCCTAACTACAACAAAGGAATTGTCATAAATACTCAAAAGCTATTGCTGACCAATGCCAGAGGCACCCAAGAGGAGTAATGCTTCCTACTGCAGTCTTCCATCTTTCAAATTAACAGATGAAAACATTCTGTAAACGCATCTTTAATAATACTTATTTACAGAAATGAGAGACGTTGTGCACACGATGTTTGAATGCATGGTCACACGGCTGTTTTTACGCTCTTCAGCATCCCAGCGTGCAATGTCCATTCTTTGCGGCAGAGATTCCTGATGGGAGTGTGGGCAATATAACCAACTGATAGGAATCCAACAGTCATGTACAGACCATCTTCAGTCCTTGACAGTATCTACATGTACCTGCTCCTCATTCACTTGCTCTAGGAGACTCCTGCGCTGAAAGAAACGGTATGCTCTAGCACTACATAGGTAGCTTCCATACAGTGTAAGGACCATCATCGAGCTGGAGACAGCTTTATAGCCAAAGTTTGCCAGCTGCTTTGCAGAAACCATTGCTGCTGTGGAAAAAGCAAAGATGGAGTCATTGAGTTTGTGAGCAATAGCAAGCAATACAAACTTTATTTACACAGGGCCTAGATAGCTTTATTGCAGAAAGATCGTACCATAAGGGTTATTTAATGGAACCAAAGATACAGTACCTGAGCAGGACTGATACAACAAAAACAGTGAGCCACATCAAGCAGTTGTCCACTATGACCATCCTCTTTGTTGTTGTCCACTATGTTGTTGTTGATGTTTGTTGTTGTCCACTATGACCATCCTCTTTATGTATACACAAACACTTCAGTAAACTGCAGCCCAAAACGTTAGGCTGCATTTCATAGGGCATTCTGAACTGGGTGTGGCACTGAGGAAAATCGCTATGGGTAGTAATAATTCCATCTGTGGAAGTGCTCTGTTGGCACCAAGTTTGTTATTTATAATTGAGTGGCTATAAGTGCTCCTCTTTGCGCTGCTGGCTCAGGGCAGTTCACAACAATTATAAACATAATCTTAATAACCTTAACAATAAAAATACAGTTTAAACAGTTAAAATTACTCGTTACCCGCTTCAGAAGCCAGCCCCTATAGGTCTTGTCCTCCGCATCCCCTTCTCCCATTCAGGGGGATGAGTTATTTTGACATAAGGACCATAAATAACCCTGATTAAATCACAGACCACCTTTATTTATTGCTGTAAATTATTGGGAAAATCAGTTTCCTTAGCTTCACTATAGCAACTGTCACATCAGGACTGTGTCTAATAAATACAAATGCACTCCCACTACTTTTGGAATACTTGTTTTTTCATTTATCCTAAATCATCATTTTATGTGGACACATCCTTGATAATGCAAATTTTTGCAACAATAATGCATAAAAAGCAAATATAGACTGTTCCTATGTTTACCATTGATCCAATGAAACTGATAGCAGTTCTGCACTCAGAAGTTAAGCAATATGTGGATCAGAGACCCACCAAAGGAATACCAGGGCTGCTATAGAGAGACAGGCAGTGGCAAATCACCTCAATTTCTTCCCTTGACAGCTCTTAATGGGTTACCAGAAGTCAGCTATAACTTTACAGTACTTTATACACACATGGCACACAAATGCTTCCTACAATGAATATACAGCCATCCTTCACCTTGCATATGCCTCTCAACATTCATCAGTGACGTGTTTCCTAGAAAAATAAGAATTTAAGTTTTCTGCTATCTTGTGACCTGATTTAGCATGTTTATGTTAACATTTTTAGTGACAAATTTTTAAAACACCCCATGTTAGTCTTACCCCTGAGTGGCAGTTATCCACATCAGAAGATCAACACATTCTGGTATGTTTAAAAGCTTTAAAAATTTCCTCCAAATGCCTTCAACAGCACAGGGCATTCTACCAACCTCTTACCAACTCACTCTTTGGCAGGTGTGGAAAGAAGATAGTACAGAGACCTAGGTAACCTGTTTTGATCCAAATGCCCCCCATGCAAAATCTGCCCATGTGCTGGCAAATGAGGGAGTGGGGAAAGAAGGAAAGGGTTATACTGACATTTCAAGGATTCTGCTTGCTACATAAGTCTGGGCCAAAACCACGCCGATTGCTTTCTGCAGCACAAGTAACCTCAGCAGTGCTGCTCGTACCTGGGTCGCCGAGGCAGACATGTGCCGCTGCAAGCATGCATGACTGGCTGCCCAGCCTTTTTCCACAGAGGCTTTTATCATTGCTGCCTTGTTCTTATTTTAATTTTTCTTTTGTATATTGGAGAAGAGTTGGTTCTTAGATGCTGCTTTTCTCTACCAGGAGTCTCAAAGCGGCTTACAGTCGCCTTCCCATTCCTCTCCCCACAACAGACACCCTGTGAGGTGGGTGAGGCTGAGAGAGCCCTGATATTAGAGAGCCCCATCTCGGCCAGAGCAGTTCTATCAGTTCTGTGGCGAGCTCAAGGTCACCCAGCTGGCTGCATGTGGAGAAGGAGCAGCGGGGAATCAAACCCTCCTCGCCAGGTTAGAAGCCGCCATTGCTAGCCACTATTAATTAATTGATTAATTGCATTTATATACCGCCCTCCCCGGAGGCTACACCAAGCTGGCTCTCCGTATTGCACCTTACGGTTCGAGGAAAGAGATACTTCGCTCTCTCTCTCGGTCCCTCCTCGTTAGGCAGTCGCGGCGCTCACCTGTCAATGACCGCCGGAGCCGCTGCCCACACCTGCGAGGCTCTTCGGGGCAGGTGGCGAGCTGCACGCGCAGCTGGCAGGCTTACTTCCGGGCCTTTCTTCTTCGCGGTCCCAGTCGCATAAGCAGCACGCCTAGAGCCCTCCCTTCACGCGACCCTGACCCCTCGCCCGGCACTTGCTCGCCTGCAGCTTTCCGCTTCCGGCCATAGAGACATCAGGCGGAGGCTTCTATTGCCGCTCGCCATTAAGAAGCGCTCCCGGATCCGCAGTGCACCTTGGGACCTGTAGTTTTTTAAAGAGACCCTCTCTCCTCTGAGATTCTTCCAGGAAGATAGGGTAATGGTTGGGGAAGAAAGGTCGCGGGAGTTATATTGAGCATCGTGAGCTAGATGCGTGTCATTGTATGGCTGAAGAACTTAGGGCTGCATGCGTATCGTAATGTATGGGAAGTTGCAATGTGAAATCTCGTGATTTTCACATTCATTCCTCTGTGGGGGCGATAATACTGGTTTATCTAGCCTCACAGCGATGTATGAATAATAATAATAATAATAATAATAATAATAAATAATTGCCGATAACATTGAACACATCAGAGCACATAACAGCTGTCCTGCTTGAGGAATTCTTAGCTATTAAAAACAGGGTTGCAGACTCGTAGTCAACTACAGAACCGAAACCAAGCATCCGTCCTTTTTGCTTGATTGTCTTGAGATATAAGACCAAATCCCCTTTTCTTACTACAGAAATTGTATTCAGAGAAATGCGATCAGGAATCCAAAGCGTCTGTTCAAAAGGGTAGCCCTGTCAGTCTGCTGAGGACAGAATTGAGTCTCATGGTACAAATCTCCCAAAAGTATCATGGCATACGTTTTTGTGAGCCAGAGTCCAAAAGTGCATATTTTGTGGAAATCGTTGTTACTCCCCGTTTCTTTCGATCTGAGGAGAAGAGAGAAGGGGCTACAGTAAGAACCCATCAAGGGAGGCTTTGTCTGCAGCCAGCTGAGAAAGAGTGCTACCGTGAGTAGATTATGCCCTGGGTTTTCCAACAATTTTGAAACTCACTGGGCTCAATTAAAAAAAAAATTGCACCTCACGCCATATTCCTCTCAGGTATGTTCCATTTTTTCAACACAGTTTTCCCAATATTCAGACTCAACCATGCAGTCAATGCACTTTCCCCCCGGGATATCCAAGAGTGGATTTCCCCCAATTTATCTGAGAAATGCATGTCTTTTGCACAATCTTCCTTGAGCAGATGTACTTCCTCCATTGGGTTTTCTTCCTCCTCTCCACAGCCATGCCTCTCCCACCAACATTGTGCTGTGATCTCTGCTCACTGGTGAATTTCAGGCAAGGGGTGCGTTTTGAAAACAGAGAGTAGGCATTTGCAAGAAAAAGATTTGGACTGCTTTTGATTTGGTCTGAATCGATTCATCGAAATCATCTACCTTTTTACCATTGAGAAGCCCCTGAAACATTCTTCAGGCTTCAAGAACCCCCAGAAGTGGTGCGATCTTGCAGAATACGGTTGGGAAGTATAGCTGTGGACATGCCCACCTAGGACCCCCCCTTCCCACCCCTTCTCGGTCCATCATTGCCCATTTGGGGACTGACATTATTCAGCAATTGGAGCAAGGTTGGAAAATGGCAACCCATACCGGATTCCGCCAAATCATGCCTGAATCAACAGTGATTCAAGTACTTTTCAGCCGTATCAAATTGCACATGCCTAGCAGAGAGTAGTCGTTAAGCTACTTTCACTTCCAGATTTTCTATTTTAGTAGAAAGTTTTCCTCCTTCATTTTGTCCTAACTTCTATGCTGCAGAAGCATTTTTCTGCTTTAGGAGCCCACTTAAGTTTTTTGAGAATTGAGGTTCAGCGTTAGCGTTAGAATGACTGAAGACAAGCCCGTCTTGCCTACAGCCACTTCCTCCTTCATGTTTCCTCCTGACATGCATTCACATGGGGTCTGTGTGCATGTGAGACGGTATGATCCTTTCCTTTCTTGGCATTTTTTTTAAATTAAGGGATTGTGGAACAGTTTGATTCCTTTACAAAAATGAATCTAACATAGTATTGCTTTTCTTTCTTTAAAAGAAAACCCAGAAAACCCTTTATATATGGCTCATAGGCTTCAATTTATAAAATGGATCAGATAACTCAGTAAGGTATTAGCCTGGAGATCATAATATTGTGAGTTCAAGGCTACCTGTAGGTCTTTATTTTTTCCCCACAGAGTTTAATATTTTTTATTTTGAAAAGCTTATGCTTTAAAAATGGCTGTACCATGTTTTCAAAGTAAAAACAATAAAAACCTCTGTGCGGAAAAATAAAGACCCACAGATAGCTTTGTTGTAACCTCTCGGCTAGCATCTTACTGACTGAATTATCTTTCACATTGTAACATGAAGCCTATAAGCCAAAGGGTTCTCTGCCAAGAAAATAACAGCGTGCAACCACACCCACACCCCCTGTTTGTATATGTAAGGAGGGAGTAGCTGTAGGCAAGAAGGGCTTGTCTTTAATAGTTCTGATGCTAAGGGGGCTCATAAAACAGAAAAATGCTTTCACAGTGCAGAAGACAAAAATGAAGGTGGGAAAACTTACCACCGAAACGGAAAACCTGGAAGTTGAAGCAGCTTTAAGACTCATTAAAGTTTCAAAAGGCACCCCCTGCTTGAAACTGACTAATGAGCAGAGACCAACAGGGGGGGAAAAAAAGGGGGGGAGTTCTCACTAATCAGTTTTTTCTCATTAGTATGCAGAGTTAAACACTGTGGAGTACAAAAATATGAGAAAGAAGATATGTGCAGGGTGCAGGAACAGGATGTGAATTAAAGGAGTACCGGCTCAATTCACGGAGAATCAAAATTAAACTGTGAATGCAGAAAACATCTTGGGAATTGGAACATGACAATACTTAAACAGTAAAGAACAATAAAACTCATTTGTTACTCAAAGAAACCTGAAGGAAGAAAACCAGGTTTCAATTACAAAGTATTTGAAAAGGAGAGATCACAACAATTTTTAAAAATCTTGTAACATATGCAGCTGTATTGGGATTTGCCTTATGACATTTTCCTCTAGATTGTGTGACATTTGTTTTCCTGAAGTCAAAACTGCTTAGAAGAGGGGTTTCTGGAAGGTGCTGTTTATCATGTTATAATGTACAATGAGAGATGTTGTATGCTAGTGGAATTTTTACCCAATAAATTACCAAAAATCTTGGAAGAAATATTCAAATATATGATGACTGCAGCTAGAACGATCTCTGTAGAACAGCCTTTCTCAACTTTTTTACTGTTGAGGAACCTCTGAAATATTCTTTAGGCTTTGAGAAACTCCAGAAGTGGTGCAATCATGCTGAATATGGTTGGGAAGCGTAGCTGTGTACATGCCCACTCGGGGCCCCTCCCATTCCCACCTTTTCCAGGCCCATCATTGGCCATTTTGGGATAGGTGGAGTCAACATGGCTACATATGGTCATATCACCCAATAAATGTTTAACACATTTGAAAAATGTATTAAAATTAATTAACTCCCACCTATTTGGGAAAGTCTTCCAGGGCCATCAAGAAACCACAGAGTTTCACAAAACCCTGACTGAGAAAGCCTGATGAAGAGAAATGGGAAAGTGCTGAATATACTGTAATGGTGAAATTAATGTCATATTTGAAAAACAGATACATTTTGACCTTTGAGGGAAAATGAAGAGTCCATCATGAAAACAGAACATGTTTAAAATGTATAATTTTATATAGAATTAGTACCATAACTATGTATATTTTTATTGTCCTCTTTTTGATATGTGACATATGTTGATATATTATTCTGAATTATAGTATAATCGTTCGTTCAAATGCTAATGTGGATTTGTAGAGATAATAAAATATATTATTATTATTATTATTATTATTATTAATTAGATTTATTTCCCGCCACTCCATGTAGGCTCGTGGCGGGTCACAACAGTCCACAACAATATATTGGAATCAGTAGTGAAAATAAAAATATCTGTATAGTGACAACACAGCAGTAAACTTTTGTTACATATCAAATATTGTTAAGATTTAGATGAGGAGATGGGGATAACCATGTTAAGAATTTGATGAGGAGGAGAGGGGGATAATCTGGAATGCTCATCAATTTATATTTTATTGCATTACACAATGTAGAATAGCTCTTAAATTGTTATGTCTTATCTTTTCTTACTTTTCCTTTTGTCTGTTGCTTGTTTGAATTTTTTTTTAATTTCAAATGAGAGATGTTGCAGTTCGTGGAATGTGAAAAGGAATAGAGTCCTTCCTTCTGTTTCATCTGCCATTCTGGTTCAGTGGTAAACTCCTCTTATCCTTGCAGAGGGAAAGTTGGGTTTAAAGGGTTTTTTGTGCACTCAATTTTCAGGTCCATGTTACCTTCTTGTATAACTATATAGGGAAGCAGCATTCCCTTACAGCAGGCCCCTCCCCCCATAAGGACTGGTGTGTTGGAGTATGTTGAAGAACTGTATTGTGACTCAAACAAACAGCAGATATTAGGGCTGCCAGTTCTGGGTTGGGAAATACCTGGGGACTTTGGGGGTGGAGCCAGTGGGCAGGACTTGGGGCAGAGAGGGACCTCAGTGGAGTATAATGCTACAGAGTCCATCCTCCAAAACTGCCATTTTCTCCAAGGGAACTGATCTCTGTTGCTTGGAGATGAGGTATAGTTTCAGGGGATCCCCAGGTCTGACCTGGAGAGTGGCATCCCTAGGCACAATAGAGCAATAATTATAGTCTGAACTGCCTACTCTGCTATTTATAGCTACTTTTAAAAGCTGCTGACCTGTCCAGCTCAAGGCTACTTGATATGCCCAGAGTTGTATAGACCAGGGAAAAGGCAGCTTTGATAGCTGACTCAAGCATAGTCTCATGTTTTCTTCTTGTCATTACTGGCTTCTGTCAAATGGTTGTATCCTGATAGCGCTAGTACTTATTGTGTGAAGTAGGAATATGCTGTTGCTTGCTACGGTAATAACTTGTAAGACTGGAGGGCTGGCTGTTCCCCAGAGCAGGGGAGAGATATTTCCTGCGGAACGGGACACTTTCAAAATGGCTGCTTCCTACAGCTATGGGGCAACACTGGAATATTTCTGCCCCCGTAAAAACAAGATTGTCTTTATTATAAGCGAGGCCTGCTCTGCCTTAAGACTGAGAACAGCCCTGAACATGCTGCTGTGTTAGCAGAATATAATTCCAAATGGCAAAGGGGAGACTTTTTATAGCAGCTGCAAAGGGCAGGGAGATTGTCAATGAGACCTTGGAGAGTTTTGGAGTCGGAGACTGATTCATGTGGGGAAATGCTGCTTCGCAGCCAGCAGGAGCCTGCATCATGATACTTTCTTCCTCCTACTGTTACAAATGGCAGTAGGTTTGCGAGGTTCCCTCTGGCCACCAGGGGGAGTGGGGGGGGGGAGAGCTGACAGATCCAGGGTGTATTATGCATCACAGAAAACTTGCAAAAACAATGTCTTTTTAAATTCTTAACGTGGCACCATTTTTGCAGTGCGAAACCCATCATATTATTTTCATTTTTGCATTGCAAATGCTGGCCACAGTTCTGGCAGCATTTTATCAGTGAAGCTTCTGAAACTAGCGTTACAGCGAATTTTCTTTTTTTACGGCACTGAGAACAGTCTTTTTTTGATGCATAAATGTCAGTGTGTTTTTGGCCTCCTCCCCTTCTCTGCTTGCAGTCCCTCATCTATCAAGGGGAGCTCAAGCGCCTGCTGCTGATACTTTGCCTTTGTCAGTGATCACGTGAACATGCCATTTCCCCTGGCAACCCAGCAAACTTTATTGCTATGTAACTTAGTAGAAATTACACTGTCATATGCATTTCCTTCACAGCCTTCCACGAATGCTCCTGAGACTACAAAGCTCTACCTCTGACTGCAAAACTACCTCTGGAGTGGGGGGGGAGGGGGCTCAAGGTGCCTGCTGCTGATTTCTGCTTCCTTAGTGTCAGCGATCAGGTGAACCTGCAATTTGATTCAGTCTCTCATTGGTCATAATATCCCAAGGACAGCCTGGGTGTTCCACGTGTTTTTTTCTTAAGAATGAAGGGGCTTTGTTTTAACTCTGGGTGGCTCTGGTAGCCAGTTTAGAGCAATTTCCCCCAGAAATCAGTCCTTCATAGCTTGAGTTCCTCACACCAAGGCTTTCTGTCTTACAGATACTGGCTACGATTGAAATGCTAATTACGGACAATGGTTGAACTGTGAATGACATTGCCTAGCAACGGAAGTCCCTCCTAAAATTCTCATCCCCTTCGCAGAGGAACTTTTTAAGGTGCATAATCGCTGAACAAAAACAAAAACAAATACAGTAGCACAGCTCATACATAAATGGGAATGTTTTAAAAACATTTTTAAAAGAACCATTTAAAAGGGTTGGTGAACTGACTGCATTGAAAACTGATACATGCATAATTTCCCCAGGTTGGGGAGCTCTTGGAGATTGGGGATGGAGCCTACGGAGGTTAGGGTCCTCAGGAGGTTACAATGCCACTGAGTTCACCCTCCCAAGCACCCATTTTTCCCCTGGGGAATTGATCTCTGTATATATATGAACTGTAATTCTGGTGGATATCCAAGTCCCACCTGGATACTGGCATGGCTTGGATGACTGGAATGGCTTGCAGCCATTACAGCAGAGAGGGCATAGCCACCTGCTTTGGAGGGGGGGAGTGAAAGGAGGGCCAGTGGCCATTTAAACTGAACAGCTGATTAGCAGATTGGTCAAACTGTTAAGTTTAAATGGCTGCAGCCATTTCAGTGGCATAAATATGCCTAAATAAAAACTGGGGAAAAACAGCTTTTATTTGGGTCAGCTATACTAGAGCCTCTTGTGGCGCAGAGTGGTAAGGCAGCCGCCTGAAAGCTTTGCCCATGAGGTTGGGAGTTCAATCCCAGCAGCCGGCTCAAGGTTGACTCAGCCTTTCATCCTTCCGAGGTCGGTAAAATGAGGACCCAGCTTGCTGGGGGGTAAACGGTAATGACTGGGGAAGGCACTGGCAAACCACCCCGTATTGAGTCTGCCATGAAAATGCTAGAGGGCGTCACCCCAAGGGTCAGACATGACTCGGTGCTTGCACAGGGGATACCTTTACCTTTACCTTTTTATACTAGTAGCCAGAATAGATTATTCGTCTTAGAAATACCCAAACTCCTGGCATTTTTTCTCTTTAGGTGAACCAAATGCACGTGCCTAGTTGTTCATTGTGAAGTGCCAGCTAGTTGTTCACTACCTGTATCCATGTGCAGTTCATTCAAGTCAGCAGGCCAGGCAGGCAAAAATTAAGTAGGTTAAAAAAATCTGCTGGGTTAGTTCCCTTGGACTATCTTTCAACAGATGGTTCACAACTATCTTCTATCTCACCCTTCCTCCAAGGAGCTCGGGGTAAAAGACAAGATCCTTCCCTCCCCCATTTTATCCTACCAAACCTGTGAGGCAGGGCAGGCTAAGAGTGAGAGACTAGCCCTGATATGAGTGGGTGGGTTTGATCACAGATGTCTCCCATTTTAGTTCTACATTCTGGATCCTGGGGCAGATGGATCTGCCAGTGCTTGAAGTAGTTGACAGAAGGAGCAGCTTCCTGAGCAAAGGGACCTTGCTTGGAACCAGGGGACCAGAAAAGGGTGGACCACAGAGGGGATGGAACCTCCCCAAAGGCAATTCAATACCCTTTTGGGAGGAAAAAGGAAGTTGTCATGGTAGCTGGAAGAAAGTTCTCTAAGTATACTAGACTGCTGGCAAGTAGGGTTGGTGGTTGCCAGTCTCCAAGATCAGTCCCCTGTGGAAGTGGCTGCTTTAGAGGAGAGACTTCATGGCATTATATCCTGGTGAGGTCCCTCTGTAAACCCTGCCCTCCCTGGGTTCCAGCCCCTAAATCTCCAGGCGTTTCTCCTCTCGGAGCTGGCAACCCTAGAAGCAAGCAATTCATGGATCACACTGCTCTTTCCCTAGCCACACAGCAGAATTCTTTTTTAGAAAAACAGACCCTCCTTGCTTTTGACTGTGGAATAAGGAGCTCCCCCCTCCTTTTTTTTCTTTTTTTGCTGGCTGAGTGGAAAGGTCACCAAGTGTCCAGCAATTCAGAGTGTCTAATAAAAGGCACAGCTCCTCCTGCCGCATGGGCAGATTGAATTGCCACTGGGGGAGGGGGTGGGCAGGCCTGGAAAGGTCACTTCAGAATGAAGAAAGCTGCAGTGGTAGGAGAGCTTTGGGAAAGGAACAGGATCCCCCCCCCCCCAAATCATGGGCTCCCCATGAAAGAATTCTCCTGCTCAAGAAACAAAAGCTATTCCAAACATTGCCTATCACGGACAATCAGAATGAGCAGAACCAGCTATTTCTGTTCTCGCCATGGCTAATGTGAGTTACAATGACCACTCACCTGCATTCTTTTCATTCTGTTTGTTTTCTCCTCAGGAAACCATGCTGAATTCAGCTAAGCTTAGTCCCAAATATGCCAGTAGCATGTTTGAACATGTGCCTTAAGCATGTTTTCACATATGAGCCTTCCCCGCAGTTCACTCACTGCACAAAAGCTGATTTGCATTCTGCCACTCATCATGTTCATATGTGAAAGGCAGTTTATCCTTATCCTTGATGCCTATATATATATTTGTGAAACGCCCCAGTGGGTGGAGTGTGTCCAGCCCACTGAGAGGGTCTGGATTTGAATCTGGGTGAATCATTGATTGGGCCGGCCCTTACAGAGGCTGCCCTCCCTAGGCGGTCACTCATCTCTCCAGCAGCCTGGCTGCCATGGCTGGCGCGTGTGAGGCACTCCATCCAGACAGTGGCTGCCAGGAGGAGGAGGTGGCCAGGTGGAGGCGGTGGCAGCACCGCCACTGAGGAGACGGCCGTGGAGCCGCCAGGGAGCTGCTGTCAGTGGAGGGCAGCCAGCGGTGGTGCAGAGTTAGCACACGAGCAGCTTGATCATTCTTCTGCCCTGGCCCGCCCTGCCCTGGCTGCCCTCACCTCCCACCAGCCGGCCCGGGGCCCCAAGGCTGACCCGCACTCTCCCTGCCCGCTTTGGAAGGGGAAGGGGGAAGTGAGGCGCCAGCACTCTCTGCCCCTTGCCATCGCTGCCTCCCCCCAAAACCGCCATCCCGCTAGCTCCCGCTGCTTTTCAGCCTGCAGTGGGCTTTCTGCTAGTACCTAAATAAATGCTACCTTTTGATCCTGCTGTTCCTCCAGGGAGCTGGAGGGGTGGGGAATATGCATCTCGTGTACTTCATTTTATCCTCACAACATGCCAGGAGGCTCCAGTTTCAGTGTCTCTGTGTCCCTTTCGGGCCATATAGATTCCAGAGGCTGAGACTCAGACTTGGACGTAAGAAAAGGCATTGATTTCTCACTTTAGCATTTATTCCTTCAAAACTGAGTATTCACATTCTGGGCTAGAATTTCCATTCCCAAGGAAACCAGAGATGCTGAGGTCAAACCTCATTGAGAGAAAGAGCCCAACGCTCCTTCTAAGAATGGAGGGTGCTTCTCATACTGGAATAAAAATCCAGAACGCTATGGGGTATTAGATTGTTAGCTTGAGCCCCTAGGGCAGAGAAAACGAATGGGTTTAAGGCTGGAGCCCTCAAGAAGAGAAGTGAAAACCCAGGCAGAGAAGAACCCAGCCAAGGACATTTGGGCTGTCTTTCCTCATGAGAGAAAACAAGAGCTAAAGCTTTGCCTTCTGTGGGTGCTGAGACCAGTGATGCTCTCGAATCTGGCAAGAGCTAAGCAGGAGACTGGATCAGCCCATTTCACAGTGGTCTAAGGCAGGGGCTGGTGGATTGCAGGAACCACCTGCTCGGAGGGTGGATGCAGTCACTCCATCCTGACCTCAGGGATTCCGAGGGCAAATTCCTCTGCTTGTTTTAAGTGCCAGTTCCCATGTCCATCCATGTTCTGTGGTAGTTCCTTCTCCTCCTTGGGGGATGGCAGTGGCAAAAATCCTGCCTTTTCCTTGGCAGGACAAGCCTAGAGGCCAATCAAATATGTTCAGGATGGTTTTGCAGGCACTTGATGAAATCAGAGACGGGTTTGCCTTCATAGCAAATCTGGTAGACAGCAGTGAAGAGTGGGAACCTGTGCAGAAGGAAACCAGCAGACAATGAATGGCTCTCAAGCAAGACAAGTAGGAGGGCGTAGCAAACTGATGGAGAGTCTGTTTGAAATCTGCTATAACGTAGCTTCCAACATTTTGGAAAAGCCAATAGGTAGCGCTGCAAGCCTCTAACCCGAAATTAATCTGTATATGGGCAGAGGAAATGTTCTGTTTGAAGATGAAAGGCAACTTGTTTACTTACAACAGGCAAGAGAATTTAAAAAATGTAGATAGCTTTCACTTCAGGCCCATAAATCAGGGGTAGTCAACCTGTGGTCCTCGAGATGTCCATGGACTACAATTCCCATGAGCCCCTGCCAGCAATTGCTGGCAGGGGCTCATGGGAATTGTAGTCCATGGACATCTCGAGGACCACAGGTTGACTACCCCTGCCATAAATGACTCCTTTCAGCAAGCTCTTCCTTCAGAATAGGCCTCTGTTGAATCTTGGCGTTTTTAAAAAACAGCAATGGATTGAATAGCCACTCTGGTGCCTTTTAACTCAATTAACTAAAAGTTCTTGTGTCAGTTGACAGTCTTACCCTCCCCCCTCTCACTGAGACAGTGTTTCTGTGGGAGCAGCCAAATTGTAACCAGAGAACATCCACTGTTCCACTGCCCTGCTTATGCAGACATTCGAGGCAAATTGATCTACCCGCTGCTCAAAAGGTATCCAGAATGTCTGGATGCCAGATGAAGATCAATCAAAGAGGCTATTAAGTGATGAGACCCCCCCTCCCAGGTAACAATTCAGCTTGCCAAGTTTTGCACCACTGCCATAGCAATCTGAAGTTTGGAAGAAAGATAATTTTTAGTTTTACTTTTAGAAGAAGAAGAAGAGTTGGTTCTTATATGCCGCTTTTCTCTACCCGAAGGAGGCTCAAAGCGGCTTACAGTCACCTTCCCATTCCTCTCCCCACAACAGACTTTTAAGATTTGTCTCGATTGTGTTATACCTCGCAACCATACAGTGTTGGTCTCCTATGATTGTGTTTATATAACTTTCTCTAAACGACTGGAACAATAAACTTTGATAGTCCTACCCTCTACTTTTGACCACCGGAGTGATATTCTGTGTCCCACCACAGCACGGCTGCCGACATAAGTGTGAAAGAAGCACCTTTGGGCCACCTGGGAGAAGGGCAAAGGACTCACTTGTCCACCAGATTCTTGTGCTTGAGGATGTGATGAAGCTCTGCTGATGTCTGAGGGCCCTGCAGCTTCTGCCCATTGAGCATCTCCTTCTCCAGCTGCTCGATAGACTGCAAGATGCACAAAAATGCCCCGCGTGAATGACACCCAGCCCTTTTTTTCATAGTCTCCTCTCTCCAAACTAAGTGGGCACCGAATGGGGAAACAGTCCTCAGCTATCTCAGGGGAAATGGTGTTGTGGATTGACCTGTGCCTCCAGCATACCTGAAACATGCATTAAGCTCAGTGCTGAAGCATCTTTTTGTAGTAGAGGGAGGCTGTTTCCTGTGCCATAACATAGGCCTTGTGGAGAAAGGAAGGGTGAGAGCCCTGCAGAAGGGAGAAAAGGGCTGGCCGTGATACCCCTTTCCTAGTGCCACCCTCTCCTGGCATTGTGGCAGAAATGAGAATAATTCTATTTTTATTCAGGTGGGTAGCCATGTTGGCCTGAAGCAACAGAACAAAGTTTGAGTCCAGTGGTACCTCTAAGACCACCAAAGTTGAGGGAGTTTTATTGAAATTGCGGTGTGGCGGAAGCACTAGATATCTGTGACAGAGAATTCTCACAACACCAATTACAGTTCCCGGTATTTCTTCAGGGGCCACAAAAGATTATTCCACAATAAATTCATCAGTCTTGAAGGTACCACGCTATTAGGAAGTATCAACTCTAAGTTGTACATTTTTTTGTAGAGCACAAAACACTGTTCATGGGCTTACCAGGTAGTCTCCTCTCCAGGTATTGCCAAGGCCCTGGTGGTCTGGGAAGTGTCACTCAGGTATATGAAAAGTTGGGTTTTATACTCCTCCACTTTTCACTACCAGAAGAAGTCTCAAAGTGGCTGACAATCACCTTCCCTTCCTCTCCCTACAACAGACACTCTGTGCGGGAGGTGGAGCTGAAAGAGCCCTGACAGGACTGCTCTGTGAGAACAGCACTATCAAGACTGTGACGAGCTCAAAGTCACCCAGATAGCTGCATGTGGAGCAGTGGGGAATCAAACCTGGCTCACCAGATTAGAAGCCACCACTCTTAAATACTAGTTACTCTTAACTACAAGTGTTGCAGAGGCTGTACTGACCGCCCCATCGCCTGCAATATCTGGTTGCAAGGGACTCTGTGGTATACTCCTTAAATGACTTGCTTCATAATTCTCTTGAAAAAAATACACTTGGGTTCCTTGCACAGTTAAGCTGCTCCTGATATTAGGCTCTCTTAGCCCATACTCCCTGGCTTGACTGTGCCTCCTACTGTTCCTTGACCTCTGCCACCCCAGCCTCTGCCAAAAATCCCAAATTTTGTGAAATGCTCAGTGTTGCAATCAGGACAAAAGTTTCAAAAATGTTATAGAGTGTTCAGTGACAAAGGATATTTCTCATGGTACAATGTAAACCCAGCTCTGTAAAATAGGCTAGGGTTGCTAACACCTAGTTGGGAAGACCCTGGAGACTTTGGGGGTGGAGCCTGCAGAAGGCAGGGGATGGGAAGGGGAGGGACTTCAGTGGGGTCTAGTGCCATACGCTCCACGTTCTAGAAGAAGAGTTGGTTCTTATATGCCGCTTTTCCCTACCCAAAGGAGGCTCAAAGCGGCTTACAGTCGCCTTCCCTTTCCTCTCCTCACAACAGACACCCTGTGAGGGAGGTGAGGCTGAGAGAGCCCTGATATCCCTGCTTGGTCAGAACAACTTTCTCCGTACTGTGGCGAGCCCAAGGTCACCCAGCTGGCTGCATGTGAGAAAGGAGCGGGGAATCAAACGTGGCTTGCCACATCAGAAGTCTGCACTCCTAACCACTACACCAAGCGGCCATTTTCTCCAGCAGAACTGATTTTTACCTCCTGGAGATGAGCTGTAATTCCAGGGGATCCCCAAGTCCCACCTGGAAGCTGGCATCCCAGAATTATGCCCATTTGCAGACTGCAGATATCCATTCCATCCTTGGCTGGGATAATTCTTTCAGGCAAAGCTTAGGCTTTATCTGCTAGCATTTGCTCTCAGCTGCTACTTTTTGCCCTGAGCTCTTCCCATGTAGCAAATTGCTTTAAGGCCAAAACTGTGACAAATCTCACATTGCTGAGCTGAACGGATCAAGTACTTCTTACCTCTTTTCCACCCGAAGTTAATTCCAGCTCTTCCCTGCTTGCACAGTGATTAACTTTCCAGATATTTAAAAAAATAAGTCCTGTCTTCGGGACTTAAAGATTATAAATTGAAGTTTAAAGTCTTTTCCGGGAAGGGTCAGACAGATTGGGTGGTCTCAGTTCAAACCGTAGCCACCTTAACATGCAGCGCCGACATAGTATCTGGTTCTGCTTTCTGAAGTACAATCCATTTCCTGATCCCTCTGGGAATCCATGCCTCAGGGTCCCCATTCAGGGACTTTGCCCAGCCTGGTTCCTGCTGCTTTGTGCATGCTCAGCACACACATTATGAATCCACCTTTGGTTCTGACGTTCCTGCCCATTACTCAGCATTGCTGAAGGGAGTTTAAAGGAAGACGGACCAGGTATGTTCCGGTAAAACTCGTTGCTATAGTTATCAGATTGCAGTTAGAGCAGTAAAGGATGCTGAAGAACTTGACAGCTAGTGCAGCATGGTAGCAACTCTGTGAGTGAGGAAGTTCTCAGTTCAGAGATTGACTCAAGCAGACTGCTTCCATGTGGAGGTTTTATTCTGGTTTGGCATCTAAATTGCAGCAGGTTTTCTGTGTTGCTTACACATGGCATTGCCCTCTAATCATCCACTTGCCATGTTCTCCCCTGCTTCACTCCGGTCTTTCCAAAACCTGGTTTGATAAACACCTTTGGCAAAGACCCCAACCTCAAGGTGCATTTTCTGCACGGTTTCAAGACCTTATCAGTGCTATTTTCCTTGCCTCAGCCCTCTCTCCATGGTTACCACCACGTCCTGTACCACTAGAGGGCTTTAAAAAAGAAAAACAGAATTGCTGAATCTCTACTGCAATTTTTAAAGTTCTAAAAAATCCCTGGTGGCTGGAGGGGGTGGGGTGGGGGAGTGCTGGCTGCAGGCAGCTGAGGCGAGAGCAGAGTGCAGAAAACAGCCACATGGGCTTTCCGTAGACATGGCTAATGCCTCTGCATTCGGAGTGCCAATGAAAACTGCACAGAGAACCCGCCATACGGCTGCAAAGGCAGCTACTTCAGGCAGATCACTTGTTCTCGTTTGCAGTATGGGGAATAACGTTTTTTAAAAGGCACGTGAAGCATTGCCCTGACCTGGATGGCCCAGGCTAGCCTGATCTCATCTGATCTTGGAAGCTCATCAGGGCTGGCCCTGGACCAGTATTTGGATGGGAGACCTCCAAGGAAGTCTGCAGATGCTACACAGAGGCAGGCAAGGGCACACTACCTCTGAGCATGTCTTGCCTTGAAAGCCCCATGGGGTCACCAGAAGACCGCTGCAGTTTGACAACACTGAGAGCCAGCTTGGTGTAGTGGTTAGGAGTGCGGACTTGTAATCTGGTGAGCCGGGTTTGATTCCCCGCTCCCCCACATGCAGCCAGCTGGGTGACCTTGGGCTAATCACAGCACTGATAGAGCTGTTCTGACAGAGCAGTAATCTCAGGGCTCTCTCAGCCTCACCCACTTCACAGAGTGGAAAGGAAAGGCGAATGTAAGCTGCTTTGAGACTCCTTCATGGAGAGAAAAGTGGCATATAAGAACCAACTCTTTTTCTTCTTCATGCAGACACACACAGGAAGTGTTTAGAATGCTCTGCAGCTCTTACAAATGCTAAGTCTTCTGTTTTAGAATATTGGGGGGAAAGAATTGTTGTTTTTTATACCCCACTTTTCATTACCCAAAGGAGTCTTGAATTGGCTTCCTCTCTCCACAACAGTCACCCTGTGCGGTAGGTGGGGCCGAGTGAGAAAACTGATCTGTGAGAACAGTGCTATCAGAACTGCGACTGGCCCAAGGCCACCCAGCTAGCTGCATCTGGAGGAGCGGGAATTGCCAGATTAGAAGCTGCCACTCTTAACCACTACACCAATCCTCTATCGTAACAGCATCCCTCAAGGGCTCTTTGGCAACCTTTTTCAACATTCCCCTACACATTGACATGCTCACCTTTCCCGTCTTGGCAAAAGCCTCTGCTACTTTGCGATTCCGGCCCCCGTAGCAAGTAGTGATGAGGTCAGCAACCCCACAGCTCTCCAGGAAGGTGGCCGAAGTGACGGAGCCCTTGCAGAAGAGTTTGGCGAAAGCAATCATCTCCATCAAGCCCAGTCGGATCACGGCTGCCTTGGTATTATCGCCAAAGCCCAGCCCATCGCAGAAACCAGCGCCGACAGCCACCACGTTCTGTGGAAGAGGGCGGAGAGGACGTGTTTGTTGTCAGCAAGGCTAGGTCCTGTGCTAGTTTTGCAGGGTTCTTAAGACAGACATGCAGATCAGTAGTGGGCAGACTAGCTCTTGGTGTCCCAAGCAGGGCAACACACAATGGACCTCAGAGAAATGTTCCAGAGATGGGCATCTGTCCACCGTCAGCCCCAGTTAAGAATAACATAGAATAAATCATGTTGGAGAAACCCAACTTCCAGTTAGCTTTAGACCCCTAGCAATAGTGGAATAGGCTGCCTAAGGAAGTGGTGAGCTCCCCCTCACTGGCAGTCTTCAAGCAAAGGTTGGATACACACTTTTCTTGGATGCTTTAAGATGCTTAGGGCTGATCCTGCGTTGAGCAGGGGGTTGGACTAGATGGCCTGTATGGCCCCTTCCAACTCTATGATTCTATGATTCTATGAACGGCCTGTGTCCCACCACCAAAGGACGACCTCAGTAACCTCTATATCAGGGGTAGTCAAACTGCGGCCCTCCAGATGTCCATGGAATACAATTCCCATGAGCCCCTGACAGCAAACACTGGCAAGGGCTCATGGGAATTGTAGTCCATGGACATCTGGAGGGCCGCATTTTGACTACCCCTGCCTATATGAAGGGAAGTTGGGGGTGAAGGAAAGACAAAATTCTTCTGCACAGCTCTAATGTAGTGCGCGGCCATGGGCCTTCCTTTAGAAACAGGCCACAACTGCAATGGGGGGAAAAGCTAATCCCTTGGGACTGTGATTAGTCCCATACCTTCAGGGCACCACAGATCTCGACAGTGTCTGCCTCTTGCACCACCGTGATTCGGAAATTGAGTGTCTGAAGAAGGTCCTTGAGGATCTGTCCATGTTCTACATTCCTGCAGCCTGTAAAGATGCAAAAATAGACAATAGTAGAAGAAATATTGCTCCTTTCACGAGGTGGCATGAACCAGGCTTATATTCAAGTCAGGTCATTGCTCCATGTAGCCTAGTGCTGTCCATTGTGAGTGGTAATGGCTCTTCAAGGCAGACTTTTTTTACTGTTGAGAACCCCCTGAAATATTCTTTAGGCTTCAAAAAATCACAGAAGCGGCTCAATCGTACAGAATATGCATAGCTGTGTACACGCCCACCTGGGTCCCCTCCCCTTCTGACCCCTCCTGACCCACGATTGGCCATGGGGGAGGGAGAAACCCTAGGGTTTTAATGAAACCTCAGTCCAAGGTATCAGGCAGAGGTCTTTTACTGATACTACCAGGCATTAAGGCTGGAGCCCTGGGCACTGGAGTCCTGTGTCCTGTCACTGCAATTGACCTCCTAGGAAATGGACAGCTTATCCCATGTTATTACTCATATGGAACTTACTTCAGCAGAAGGATTATAAAAGGATGAATGGAAAGTGGTTGTTATCTCTGCCTTTGGGAGGTGATGATAGAGTTTACACTCAAATAGGACATGTTCAGTTGTTTCTATTTGACCTTCGTTACAGATACACGTGTGTGAAGCCCTTTGAACTTTCCTTCCATAAAAGTGGAAGGGAGAGCGTTATAACACAAGAGAGTGAAAGTTCTTCTTTGTTCAGAATTTATAAGATCAGTTAGATATGGCATCAAGACAGTCTTTCTCTGCCTTTGTTAAGAAGGTCTCTTCCAAAAAGTGGGTCCAAGATCTTATGAAGATTGCAAGCCGTGACTTCCTCGGGTAGCAGTCAATGGTGTATCTGTAACCCATGAATTTCTACCCGTAAATTCTCAGTGGAGCACTGCTGGCCACCTTGAGCAAGCAAGTAGCTCTGCCAGCATCACAGCCGCTAGTTTCCTGGGCTCCTCCAGCAGCAGCAATGACTGGGGCAGTTCGCACAGCATTGCTGTGAATGCAGTGGTCCTCCTCACTGCTGCCAGTGGCCCAGTCCAAGCTGAGTGGCTTCTGCAGTCCTGGCTTGTGGCAGAACAGGGGTTGCTCAGCTTGGCGATCAACAGTGGCACTCCTAGAAGAAGCCAGAGTAGCAACACCCCCAGTGGCAGACATGGCCCAGCACCGTGATCTGGCAAAAGGCATGCAGGCTATGAGAGTAGGTGATGGGAAGGTCTGTGAGCAGGTGGAAAATGCACAAGCAGACAGGCAGGAAGGGAGGTGTTAGCAGGGAGGCTGGTGAGAGGCAGAGTGGACGGACAGGAAATCTCTGTCGTCCCGTTCCCCCAAAATCTGGAACTGCCACCTCTTAGCCTTGAGATCAGATCCAGACCTTTAATTCCTGTGATGCTGCAGGAATGTCTTGTTTCCCCCTTGTTTCTGCCATTTACCTTCCATCTGCTATGACAGGGGTAGTCAAGCTGTGGTCCTCCAGATGTTCATGGACTACAATTCCCATGAGCCCCTGCCAGCAAACGCTGGCAGGGGCTCATGGGAACTGTAGTCCATGGACATCTGGAGGACCACAGCTTGACTATCCCTGGGCACCCAGCTTGTGATAGCAGGTAGGGAAGGAAGGTAGATTCACAGGGCTAGAAAAGAAAGAAGCTGTCCTGCAACATCAGGATTTGAAAGGGGGCACGGTTCGGTGTAAGAGGTCAGCCATATATCACAGCCTGTGCCCTAGTGTGTCCATACCATACACAACTGCCACAGGGAGCTGTTAGAGCATCGGCAGACTCAAAAGCATGTGGTGGGTGGAGAGTCAGAGGTGGAACTTCTCAAGAACTTGGAGCAAAGAGCAAATCAGAAGCTTCCATAACAGTCTTCCTTTCAAGAGCTGTACGTTCAAAGTTATTACCAATTGTGGTCTCACAGAACTTCTCATCTGCCACCTCATTGGCAATGTTGGCTCCCATAAGCACACTCATCTCAATGCCCAGCTGCTCGCGGATAATGTCTGATATCAGCTTCAGTCCATCTGGGCCTTCGTCAACACCCTGTGAATCAACCAGATAAATGTCAGGGTGGATCAGCAGGATATCCTGAGAATCCTGCACGAACCCTTGGTCTTCAACCCTGTGGCCTGACCATGCTAAGCCCAGATTTGGCTCCAGAGGTCAACGGCAGGCCTCTCATATGTGCTCCTTGTGAAGATCTCCTGTAGTCCCTCCCCTCCCAGTTCAAACTCCAAATATGTAATTACAAGTATTAGCCAACCATCCAAGAGATACTCTGTTATGAAAGAAGACAGGGCCTATCTGCAGTTCCGTTACTTTCCTAACTATTGTGTGTGTGTTTCCGCTAGGAATATTTATGGAAAATTGCAAATTAGCCATTTTCTTGTCTCCTAGCTCTCTCACTAAGAATACTGCCTCCTCCGAGATCTCTGACTCCCCTGCAAGCAATACATTTATATGACTCTGCAATTTGTAAGTACCTAGCTGGCTAGTGCCCCTTGCTCATGTTCCAAATGGAGCCCACACCACTCACACCTTGATGAGTGAAACCCCTATTGCTTCTTTCTTGACGTGGCCCTTCAGCTGGTCACAGAGTTTCCCGATGAACTGATGCGGCACTACGAAGAGGAGGATGTCAGCATCAGCTGCAGCCTTCAGGAGATCTGGCACTGCCAGCTGTAGCAAGGGGAGGGGGGAGTCAGCCAAAAGACAAAAAGAAGGAGTAGGGAAACACTGGCAGGTGTTAGACACTTGACCACAGCTAGCCCTGTTTGTATGTCTCAAGAACCCCAAAGATTCTGTATCGTCAACCCAAATCCCTGTGACACACACTGAACTGTTGATATTATGCAAACCAAATTCTTCTTCAAAAACTTTGCAGAGTTTGTATACTTCTTACTTCCTCTCTGTCAGCCCTGGGAAGGGCAAGGGGATACGCAATGGCATTGACAGTCCTGTCTCCTGAAGACACCCACTAAACCTCACTCTGGCTTTAACACACTTTCATGCTGGTCTTTGCATCCATGAGGGCTAGGAACTTGCCTTAAAAACATGCTAAAGTTAAGAAATCTGAAGCCAATAACAATGCTTTATCTGCATTTGTGCAGTCTATGCTCAGCACTGATCATAACACATCCCAGTGGAATCCCGAATTCGATCACAGGCAGCAGAATGAATCCATTTGAAGAAGAGATGTCAAAATGATCCGCATGGCAGGTCCTGTGTTGCAATGGAGGCAGAGGTTGTCACTGCCTTCCCTTAGGGCAGTGGTCCCCAAACTTTTTATCACCAGGGACCGGTCAATGTTTGACAATTTTACTGAGGCCCGGGGGGGGGGTAGTCTTTTGCTGAGGGACGTCGCTGCTGCCACCTGAGCCCCTGCTCCACTTGCTTTCCTGACGGCGCCCCTGACTTCCCGCCATCCACTGGGGGGGGGGCATTGCCAGCAGCAGCTGCACAGTGCCACACCGAGGGAGATCCCCGGCCATGGCGGCTGCTGGACAGCACCAAAGGTGAGCCGGTGGCAGAGTGGCAGGACAGCCCCCGAGGAAGCAGCTGGGGAGGAGGATGAGAAGGAGCCGCGGCCCGGTACCGACTGATCCACGGACCGCTGGTTGGGGACCACTGCCTTAGGGAACTAGCTTGATCAAAGTTCCTGCCGCCTCCAGCAAGTCAAATTCATCTGGATCCCCCAGAAGAGGCAAATTTATGCTGGTTGGACATAAAATTGACATCATGTCTAATGTGGGCTGCCAAGAAGCTGGAGAGGGAATACAGAAGAACATTGTTACTACGGAAATAAAAAAGGTCAGAAAAGCTGGCCCTCTGAGTATTTAAATAGTGTGTGTGTTTGTGTGTGTGTGGAGGAATTGTGCTCACAGTTTTTTGATGTGTGTATGTGCTGTGACCTCACATTCCTACCAATTTGCCTCTTGAAGGAGGCTTCGGGAGACGTATTGACTCCTCTGCACTTGCTCCACCCTGGCTGATAGCTTCAGAGCATCCCAGACTGTGCCATTACTGGCTGAAGGTGCTGATTTTATTCTAAAGCCTGTAAATCTCTGAGGACACAGGGCTGTGCTACTCTATTGGGAATCCAGTGCTGCCTCCCCCCAAGTTCACTCCCCCTGCCCTAAACAAAGGAAGGTGGTTGGGTGCTTTATGGTTTCAGCTGAGCCAAAGCACTTTCAGGCAAAACCCATAATGGGAGATGGGGGAGGGGGGAGAAAGAACAATTACCCAGCCAGTACACAGAAGCCAAGGGATGAGAGCGTCATTTAGATTTAACTAATAACATCCTCACAGAATGACTGCTTAGCACTTATGCAGTAAGGACCTCCAAGATGAGGTGCCTGACCATTTGCTGGAAGGCGGCCACTTTTTCCCCCTGGCTCTGTTCCAGTGCTTTAACCAGAAACAGACACATGGAACAATTAAGCAGGCGCTGCCCTCCCTCCCTCCATCTCCATGTCAATCCCGAGCATCAGGCAGCTGTATTACCAAGGCAGGTCCACGGAAAGGGGGCAGCCCTCTTTGCCAGAGATTCTCTAAGAAGGGGTAGTTTACAAAAAGGAGTCCAGTGGCACTTTGGACCCTAACAGGATTTCTGCCAGCATAAAGATAGATTCAAGTGGGTAGCTGTGTTGGTCTGAAGCAGCACAACAAAACAAAATCAGAGTCCAGTGGCACCTTTAAGACCAGCAAAGATTTATTCAGACTGAGGAGGAGTGCTTGCCCTTGAAAGCTCACGTCTTGAATAAATCTTTGTTGGTCTTAAAGGTGCCATTGGACTCTGATTTTGTTTTGTTGTGCCAGCATAAAGTTATGCAAGTCAGCACTTACAACCTCAGATATATTGCAGGGGTACTTCTGTTTGGTCGGTCCATTTCTATACACGACAGAAGTGACAGAAATCCTTCCACGGACAAGCCCTGGGCAACTCCCAGAAAAGTGGGATATACATAATACCAAATGACACCTGGGAAGGTGTCCTCATCTGGCCTGTCCTCAGACAACTGCACTGACTCCTGGTTAAATTCTAGATCAGGTACCAGTCTCTACGTTAGGAGGAATCAAGGAATCAAGGCATATTGCAACGTGTTTTTCTTTTTTTTAAAAAACCTGTGCTTAAAGGGAAAGGGGCTTTTCGGGAGCATGATAACGGCCGCCCATTGGCTGCTCGTTTGATTGATGTTCAGGGGTGGAACAAAGCACAGAAAAAATCGCTTCCTGTATAGTGATTTTTGACGAGACCAGAAACCTGTGGGAAACGATTGAAACGCTACTGGATTCCACTACAAAGGCAGGTATGCATAATGCCGAATAGCACTTTTAAAAATAGCATTTCCGCTTGCAGGAACCAATTGGCAACATTGGTCCTGGTGCAGAATGGGCCTGGTAATTCCCAGTCCTAGAGATTTATGCTTTGCCTCAATCAGGCTCAGGGCCTTTTCAGTCTTAGCCCGTGGAACGAGCTCTTGTAAGAGCTGTGGGCCCTGTAGGAGTTCTCAGAGTTCTGAAGGGCCTGCAAAATGGAGTTCTTCCACCAGGCATTTGGTTGGGGGCAATAACTCTAGAACAACAGGGGAGGGGCCCTCCTCTGTAAACTCTCCTCTGAATCTGAGAGGAGGTTGCATAGGTCAAACCAACGCTGGCAATCTATAATAGCAAGTTATGATTTATGGGTGTTAACTAATGCAATGTTCTAACTGTGTTTTTAATTCTTTTAACTGTCTATGGAACTATTATCATGTTGTCAACTGCCCTGAGCTGGTTGAGATGGGAATGAAAAACCATCATAACTGGAGATATAAGTCAAAAGCATAATTATGATGGTTTTTCATTTAGTCTGAGGAAGAGTGCATGCATTTGAAAGCTCACGCCTTGGATAAATCTTTGTTGCTCTTAAAGGTGCTATTGACCTCTATTTTTGTTGAACTAAGCTTGGGTAATGCCTCACACCTCACTCCTAGCATTTGTTACCCAGCTGGGTTTCCTGACACTCTGCTAGCTCCCGGAAACCAGATCAGTTAGCAAGCAGAGAGAGGGTTATTTATTACTTTGGTTACCAAGGCAACGTGTTCCTTGATCGTCCTTCTGCTGGATGATGCACAAGGCCACCCTTCTGTGTAGCAGGACTGAGAAGACATAATGCTGCCTATCAAAGTCAGTGCTGCCAACTCAGACTGGCAATGGTTTTCCAGGGTCTCAGGCCAAGGTCTTTCACTTCACCTACTGCCAGATCCTTTATCTGGTGATGCCAGGGACTAAACCTGAGACCTTCTGCATGCCCACCTCATGGTCTATCCCTGGCTCACAGTCCCTCCCCAAGGGACGGGATAGAACAGGGAAGTCTGCTCCAGTCAGCCTTACAAGCCCCTCTTCAACTCCATACAGACCTTGGCATAGCTTTACCAGCTGGGTCATCTTATCACTGTATTCTTAGGACTCAGTTGCATCTCTTTACTTGCATAGCCAAATATACCAGAAATGGGGTAGGGATATCAGTCCTGACATTTGACAATGCATAGCTGGCATGTCCAAAGGAATAGAGTAGACGTAGAATGTGGTCTCTGGCATAGCATTTGGGCTTTTCTTGGCCCCAAAGGAAGGTTCTAGAGTTGATTAAATTAAGATCTGTAACTTCCCCAATGCGTATCATTCAGGCCGCACAGCAATATTTTTTAAAACAACAAACCATGCACAAAATAGAACCTTCAAGAAGAAGTACAGGGCCTCTTTATTTTCCAGGTCTTTTGGTGGGGCATAAACTATTGGCATCCTTTGGCGAGGGGAGTATCCTCAGTTTTAAACTATTCATTTTAAAACTTGTTTTAACTGTGACATGAAAGCTGCTCTGAGCCCCAAAGGAAAGGTGGGATCCAAGGAAGAAACATATACATGAAATAAAAGCACAAGCCTGTTCCGATCCAAATTTTAGCCCTAGGAAGCCAAAGTGAAACATCCAGCTCAGACATGCAGAAACAATGTGTGATGCACGTTCCCCTTCACACTGCAGGTTGGGGATTACTTACCACAATATGAAACACTCCCCTCCTTCCAAGCTTCTGCGGGGGGGGGGAGTTCTAAGTCTAGCCCTGAAGTCTCTAACATTTTCAGACTTTGGATCCATCTTTAATCCCACTGTTATTCTAATAGTTTACATCAGGGGTAGTCAAACTGCAGCCCTCCAGATGTCCATGGACTACAATTCCCAGGAGCCCCTGCCAGGGGCTCCTGGGAATTGTAGTCCATGGACATCTGGAGGGCCGCAGTTTGACTACCCCTGGTTTACATTGTCACTGACTTCCTTCTTTCTCTCTAGTCAGACTAGGCTAGGGCAAAGGAGAATGGGGTTCTTGTACCTTTAATAGTGGCACTGAAGAAGGAATTCTGGAATGTTCAGCTACTCCTGCTGAGATTTCCTTTCCATTAAAACAGAAAGGGGTCTCTGGCCTCCTTTCCACCTAGCTACCTTCTCTCCCTTTCTGCATTTTCATCTATTTTTCTCCAGTTCCTTCTACACAGAAGGGCTAATGATGGCTCTTGGGATAGCTTGGAGGAGGGCTGTAACACAGTGGTAGAGCACATGTTTTGCACACCAAAGGTTCTACCGTGGTGACTCTGGTGGGAGCAAATCTTGGGAAGCACTCCAGCCCTGGACAGCTGCCACCACATACTGAGCTAGGTGGACTGCCTTGATATAAGACCATATAGTGTAAGCCATCTATAGTTCCTGATCTACCAAATGAAGCCTAAGGGTAGTTAAAAGACCCCTTTCTCCCACGTGAACTTGTCTTTTGGCTGAGATCTGTGGCGCAAACCCTAGTGAATGCACTCCCATCTTCTGAGATAAGCACTAGAGACAACGGCATTATGGGATGACCACTTCCGCAGTTTTCTGAGTTTTAGGTGCTGGGTGAAATACCTGCAGTAACAATTTGGTTAAACAGTTGGAATACTGGAAAGTAATTTGCAATGGAACGGCCTTGTTTGCTTCAGAGTGGGCTTTCAGGTTCTGGGATTTTCTCTTAGAAAGGGTAAGACCTCAGAGACTACGTGTTTATTTATTTTGGAATTTATATTCTGCACTCAATGTGGATTACAGTAATGTCAGATGCCATTAAAGGGCAGCACACAGAGCTGATGTCCCTTCTTAGCTTTACTGGCTCCCGTTTAGATCCCACACCAGCCTCAGACTCCCAAGTGTCTTGGGCAGACTCTCGTGCATGTCCAGCAGACAGAGGGAGAAGCCTCCACCTAAAACAGGGGTAGTCAAACTGCGGCCCTCCAGATGTCCATGGACTACAATTCCCATGAGCCCCTGCCAGCTTTTGCTGGCAGGGGCTCATGGGAACTGTAGTCCATGGACATCTGGAGGGCCGCAGTTTGACTACCCCTGGCCTAGAACAGGATTTGACTTTCTCCTGGCCCCTCCCCACTCCTTTTGCTTCCCTGCTCTACTCAGCCTGGAAACACACCACGTTGGGTGGCAGCTTGTGGCCGGGCAAATACTTGACATTCTCATGCTGCGTGTTGATGATCTCCGTGAGCTTCTTGCCTCCGATTTCCTCTTCAAACACCCACATGTTCACGGTGTTGTCGAATTTGTTCAGCTGGGCTGCATTGTGGCCCACTATCTTGGCAATAGCCGAGCCCCTGCAGGGAGAGGAGAGACGGCAGCACTCAGGAATGAAGGGCCCAACCTCTGTGTGGGCTGACAGGGGACTCTTTCTTCCATAGGGAGCATCAGAACGCCATCTCAGGGCACAGGCATAAGAGTGCATAAAAGGGGGCGATTGCACGCCTGCTCTGAAAGGATTAAGAGGTTCTGTTTTTGTTCTAAAAGAAGCCAAGAGAGACATGGGGTTTTCCCTGTCCCAAAGTGAAAAACAGTTGAAATATTAGAATCATAGCGTTGGAAGGGGCCATACAGGCCATCTAGTCCAACCCCCTGCTCAACGCAGGATCTCAATGTAGGATCTCAACACAGGATTAAACATGACCAGCCACCTAAGAAGAGTCGTAAGAACCTCAGGGGAATCTTAGGGAATCTGGAGCAGACAATGTCTATTGATACGGCGGAATAATATTTTCCAGGGGGGAGGACAGGGGTCTGTGATCAATGCACTTAACCAGCATTTTCTCATTCTGGGGGGAATTTCATTGAGGAGTTGTCTGAATTCCCGAATGAATGAGAGAATTAAAAGAAGACAGCTCATTGCAGATGAAATGGCCTGCAGCAGTATTACCACCAATGGGTTAGAGGTAGGGAGGAGATGATTTGCAGATCAGCCTCTCTCTTAGTCACTTCCCACGCAGGGGGCCAGCCAGTGCTAGTCAGAGGGCATGGGCTCAAATCGGCCGCAGAGACGAGCTAGGATGGTCATTTCCAACACCCTGGGACCATTCCCCACACTGACACCTGTTTCTGCAAGGGGCTCAAGCCCTGTGACCTGGAAACCTCCTACTGGGACGTTCAGTCACTGTTGCAGGGAGGGCACTTTGTACATGATCAGTGCACCCTGACTGGCATGCAGCATAGCCAAACCCTGGCTCCGAAAACCTCTTGCCGATGGGGAGAACCGGGGACGAAGCGGATCGGTATGGCCGAAAAGCATCCCAAGGAGGGCCCGGAGGTGGTGGAAGGAGCGCCTTCCCCCGCCTGGCTGCCAGGCGGTCCCGGGAGGCGGGAGGGGCAGGCCGCTTCTGGCCCGGGGCTGGGCAGGGGGCAGGGGCGGCCGGGACGAGCCTCCAGCCTCGGGAAGGGGGTGCAGCCAGGCGGGCCAGGCGAGGGGGCGCCCGGGGTCCCCTTCCCAAGCCACCGCTCGGCGCTGCCCCGCCGCAGAAGCCCCCGGGAGGCTGGGCGAGGGAGGCGATCGCTCAGCTGCGCCGCTTCCTCCCGGACTGGCCCGGCCGTGGGCGGCGGCAAGGGGCTCCTGGAGCGCCCCCCCTGATGCCCCCCCGACGCCCCCCTCGCCAGCCCCCCCTCCCCTCCGCCCGCTTGGCGCCCCCTGTCCGCCCGCCCGCCCGCGCACACGCACACGCACACGCACCAGTTGCCGGAGCCCACGATGCAAACTTTCTTGCCACCCATCGGGCCAGGCTGTGCAGGGGCAGTCCGCCTCCCGCAAGGCTCCAGCCGCATTTGAACGCCTCGCCTCGGCGCCGCTCCGCCCCCCGCCCCCCGGCCCCTCCCGCCCGCCTTTCCCGGCCAAGATCCGCGCGGCACTCCAGGTCTGCCAACGCCGCTGAGCCCAGCCCAAAGAAAGGACGGAGGGAGTCGGGCAAGAGGTGTGAAAACGGCTTCCCGAAGCTGCCCCTTGCCTCCTTGGCCTCTCCAGTCCTGGCTCCATGGCTGGATCTGGACACGGACCCCCTGCCCTTTCGCCTGCAAATGTTGTGCGTCAAGAGGGTTGCAGCAGGACACTGATTTTTTAAATAAAAACATTCAGGTTTATTTGAATGTGGGATTTTGTGGCATTGAGGTCCCCCCTTTGCTCCCCTGTCTTCCAGTCTGAGCCTCCTTGTGCAAGGTGCATGTCAGACCTGCTCCCTTCATAGCTTCCAGGGCCCTCCAGACTAGATCACAAAGGTCAGGACAAAAATGCAAGAGCAAAGCCATTTCTTAATCTCTGCCTGATAGTGAGTGAGTGGGGCATAGGCAGGCACCAGCAGGTGACCTTTGGAGCCAGAAACCAGCCTGGCCAGCCTCCGTTTTCAGGGAAACACAGCTATGAGCTTCCCACCACCTACAAGCATCATTGCAGACATGGCCACCCACCAGGCCATCAGTAAGAGTTGATTTCTTGTTCTCCCCAATGTTCCATTGTTCATTTTATTATTGTATTATTATATACTGAGTTATGTGTATTGCTTCTGTTTGATGTAAACCGCCCTGAGCCTTCGGGGAGAGCAGTATATCAATATAATAAATAAATAATAGATGGAACCCTTTCCACACTTGTGGTATGGAGGAGTGTGTGTGAAAACTCCAATTTAAACCCCCAAACCAAACTACTGGAAAAGACTCCTTGCTTGGAGACAAGGACTTGTTGTCTCCAGCGACCATCCAGTGACATCTTTGTGATGCTTGCCAAAGGGGTCACTTGTGACTCCAAACAAGGGGGTAATTGAGAAAGGGCATTGCCACTCAAAGGCTACCCGGCACATGCGGAAGAGCATGGCTTCATCTCAACATCTGTCCCAGCCAGAAGCCCAACATCTAGGGCTGGGTGAATGCCTCTGAGAATAAGCAGAATGCATTTCCCCCATACTGAGTGTCTGGTACATAGGGTATTTATTTATTTCTCCTCAATGGCATCCAGATGTGGCTTACCTAATTCTCCCCTCCACCAGTTTAGCCTTACAGCAGTCTGTGAGGTAGGTTAGGTAGACAGAAGGGTGACTGACCTAAGGTCACCCAGACTAGGGATTTAAACCTGGATGGCCCAGATCCTTGTCCAACATTTTAGCCCCTGATGATGACCTTTAAGCAGACAGTCTGGCAGTGCTTTAATTGGGTCCTTTGACCGCTTGTGCTGACGGGTGACTCCTTACCCCCAATCAAAATGTTCACTGTCACCCAGCCAGCCCATTTAACAAGCTGGCTAAGTGAGAACAGCACCTTTGTTACATTATATTACTATTTTTAGCAAACATTGTCATGAGGGGGTCAGGAATGTTCCCATTAAGCAACTTTGGGGGACACACCCCAGCCACCATCCTTCACAGCCTGCATCTGAATGCCGTTGAAATTCTATGGCTCAGTTTCCCAGAGCATAAAAAAGGGAACGAAGAAGACCTAGCCTAGTTAGGTGTGTTGCCTAAGTAACAACTAGCAAATGCTTGCCAGTAAGTCAACAACTTGTGTAAGAATGTTAACAAAGGCCTTTTGTGGTCCTAATTCCGCTTCAGGACACCCCAGGCAGCAGGTAAAACAATATTATTTCCAAGTTACAGACAGGAAAGGGAATGGCGATGTCCAGTCTTGTCATAAATTTGCAGCTTGGCCCTGAATCCGGGTCACAGCCCTAAGTCCTTCACCAAGGGCAAAGCCTTCAGAGCTTGGTAGCACCCCAGACATGCTGCAGTGAGTCCCTGAAGCGTTACATCATTCTAATGCAAGTCAGGCTTTGGTCACACACAGGTCCAGTGTCTCCTTCTCCAGAAGGATCAGAGCAGTGCCAAGAAGGGGAGGACTCAGCAGGTGGTAGATGGAGAAATTATCTAGGACTGGAGAAGGACTTTAGCTAATCTGTTAAGACATCACAGGTTAATAAAATATGTCATTGAAACGATCCCTTATGAGCAAAAGTCCCACCCTTCTCCATGATCTTAGAAGAGGTGAAGACTAAAGTTGGTTTTTATATCCTGCTTTTCACTGCCTGATGGAGTCTCAAAGTGGCTTCCACTTGCCTTCCCTTCCTCTCCCCACAACAAACACTCTGCAAGGTAGGTCGGGCTGAGGACTGCTCTGAAAGGACTGTGTCTAGGGTCACCCAGCTGTCTGCATGTGGGGAAGGAGCGGGGAATCAAACCAGGCTCATCGGATTAGAAGCTGTCGCTCTGAACCACTACCCCACGCTGCCTCTCCGGCTGTGCCCAGCCCACACTTTCTGTGATTCCAGCGAGTAAATTAGGATGGACCTGTGTACAAAACACCCACACATGAGTTAAGATCACTTTCAAGGGCATCTCCCCTCCAGCTTGATTTGCCTCCTAAACACTGCTGTAAGCATAAAATAAAACCCCCTCCTTATATGCAGCCTTGGGAAAGAAATAAAAGGCAACCACAGAAGCAAGCTCTGGATCACTGACCTGAGGGAAATAAGCAGGCAGCTGGAGAAACCAGTCAGGAAGAGAGCGGCTCATGGGAATTAGAATGAGCAACGGGGGCCCAGGCAGCCTCTCTCTCAACACGAAGGATCTTAGTTGCATAGGAACCTAATTTGATTTTCTTGCATTCATTTATTCCTCCCGCCCCAACCACAAACAGAACCACAGCGTAGAATAGCCAATACAGAGTAGAGTTGGAGAATATGACTCTAGTGTTCCTTTGTATCCCCCCCACCCCCATCTAGAACAGGGGTAGTCAACCTGTGGCCCTCCAGATGCCCATGGACTACAATTCCCATGAGCCCCTGCCAGTGTTTGCTGGCAGGGGCTCATGGGAATTGTAGTCCATGGGCATCTGGAGGACCACAGGTTGACTACCCCTGCGCTAGAAGATACATTAAGGACCAAGACAGCCGCCCATCCCTTTCTGAGCAGCACTTGCATTTGCAGGGAGCTTTCAAGACTCGGGAGATTTCAAAAATCGTTTCTGCCTGCAATCTGAGTGCTTCCTTCTCCTGAATTCACAGACCAGCCTTCAAAGTGTTTGCCCACATTGCTACGTAGAGGACCTTTAAAGGTGTGGACAACATGACCTTAAGTCACCTTCCAAGTATACATTTCAAGGCCCTGTGAACCCAAGAGATTCACTGGCATCGCTTACCCTGTAAGACCTCCAATAAGATTTAGTTCTTAAAACGCTGTGGGCTATGAGACGCAAACACAAAGGCAACCATTGTTAAATGGCGGAAGAGTCCTTTGGGTGGTACAGGAAGAAGAAGAGTTGGTTCTTATATGCCGCTTTTCCCTACCCGAAGGAGGCTCAAAGCGGCTTACAGTCGCCTTCCCATTCCTCTCCCCACAACAGACACCCTGTGGGGTGGGTGAGGCTGAGAGAGCCCTGATATCACTGCTCGGTCAGAACAGTTTTATCAGTGCCGTGGCGAGCCCAAGGTCACCCAGCTGGCTGCATGTGGGGGAGCGCAGAATCGAACCTGGCATGCCAGATTAGCAGTCTGCACTCCTAACCACTACACCAAACTGGCTCTCAACACCCTCAGTCCAGAAGGGTGCTAAATGGCAGGGCTGGACTACATGTTACGTACACATGATACAAGAATCTCACAGGAGGCCTCTTTGCAAATTCCTGACTGAACGGCAAATTCCCTGAGGATTTCATTCCCAGGCATGCAACAGTCCGATTTGGATGATACAAACCCCTGCCCCGGGTGCTGTTTCCCCTGCCTGAGTCATCCCAGGATGGCTACTTGCCCTGTTCAGGATTTCACGAACACTGATGGGGTATGCAGATTTACTGGATGGAGCAAATACCACCACACGGCGGCCATTTTAGGTGGGGGAAATGTCAGGGGTGAAGAGACTGTAGCTTGCAGTATGTGTCTGACTGACAGGCCTCATACAAAATCTGGAAACAGCCCCAAAAGCACTTAAGATGCAGTCCAGTTCTCGGAGCTTCATCTGCCTAATGAACCCAGCTCTACTCCTCCAGGGTCCTCTTGGGCTCAGAACAGACTTTCTTGCACAAGACCCCCAGGACACTTTGGGAAGCTTGCCCGCCATTTAGTCATGCCAGCTGTGAGCAAGGCAAGTGGTTCAAGTAGGCAAAGGAGTAACTTGGTGTAGATCAACAGAATCAGAGTCCGGTAGCACCTTTAATACCAACAAAGATTTATTCAAGGTGTGAGCTTTCAAGTGCTTGCACTCGAAAGCTCACGCCTTGAATAGATCTTTGTTGGTCTTCAAGGTGCTACTGGACTCCGATTCTATTGTGCTACTTCAGACCAATACGGCTACCCATTTGAACCTATCCTTGGTGTAGATTCTTTTTCTCCCCAAGATCACATTAGTCCTTGGAGAAACCCAGGGCTCATAACAGGTTGAATTTCTGGAGGGGCGGGGAGGATGGGGACGTCCAAAGGGTGATATAAACAGGAACCATGATTCCCAACACATGTGCACTGTCCCCACTCCCTAGCACCCCTCCTCAGCATGACTTTCTCACCAGGCATCCATGCGGACTCAAGCTGCTTCACCAACACACCTTTACCAAAACCATGTTTGCTCTAGATGTGGATAACAAGGACTACCTGCCTTTCCTATGGAATGGGAAATAGCTACCCTTTGCTCTCCTATCTGATCTGCAATGGCAGGGAAGGTAGGGCCTTGAGAAGAGACAGATGGCTGCTTGCCCCCCCCCCAGCAGAAATTGTGCTGCTCATTCCTGGCTTCTCTTAGGTGCTGCACCCCCCCCCCTTGCCTCAGCATTTTCAGTGGGATGCTTGGGCAGGTGTGAAACCGCCAAAGGGGTTCTGGAGCAGATTCTTCTGCCGGGCAACGGATTAAAAAGGTATTATCTTGTTCCTGAGCAGAAAAATCAACCAACACAGAAAAGCCTGAAGGGGAATCTAATCAAATATATTTATTCTGCCACATCTAGAAGCATACAAAACGTCCCTTTTTACCCTAGTATCTAACGAAAAGCCAGTAATAAAGCACACGGGGATTTAGAGGCAGCTTTTATTTAAAACTGGGTGACATCTAAAAGGATACAGTACAAAAAAAGTTTGGTCCAAGGGGAAGGGGGAGGAGGAGAACCACAAACACAAAGCATAATAAGAGAGCACTTAAAACTACACTTTGCCAGCCAGCCAGCCTGCCTCTGAGCTTCCTTCATCTATACTTGCCCTGAGAGCCTGCGGCAGCTACAGACAGCACCAGGGCTCTAATCCCTGGTACCACAAAGCGGGGGGAAGAAGGGGGAGGGATAGGGCAAGGTGGTCTTTCATATGGCAAAGACAAGACAGAAAGGGTAGACAGCCCCCAAGTCTTCACACGGACGCACACATGGAGGGTTAGGGCCACCCGGACTCCTGAATTCAAAGCAGTCCCCAGCCTTGCTTCAGAGGTGGTGTGGGTGTGTGTGTCAGTAACTTGATTTTTGCAGTTAGTGTCAGAGTACAAGCAGCTGGGACCTGTCCAGCTGCATTACAATCCCAAAAATCAGTTCAGCAGAAAGATCCTCTCCCCTCCACCTTAGCCCTCTTCCCTGCCAGAAACCAGCAGGTGCCCAAGACCAAAAAATACGTGTGAGAGGTGAGCCCTGTTCATTTCGCTGATAATCACCTGTGCTGTGTCCTCCCCAGGTCAAGGACTCCTGCCTGCACATCCTCATTCCCCATCTTAAAGTTTGCCCCAGAAACCTGCTCTGTGCCAGTCGGCTGAAGAAGGCAGAATGAACACAAGCGCAGCTTGGAGGGGCCTTTCAGCCGACCTCTGTGTGCCCACAGAACTGAGGGAGAGGAAAAGGAATAAGGAGCTGGGATGGAGGTGCTACGTCCTTTAAAAGGCAGCAACCTAGTGGGGCCACCACTACAGACCAGGAACAGGCCCAGAGCCTTCTGACAAGTGCATCTGTTCAGAAAAAAGCCCCCTCCCCAATAAAATCAGGGCAAACAGGCAGACGTGCCACGGTTTGCAAACTCTACCAAACTGGCTGCATTTTGGTTCCTGTTAAGAAAGCCATGTATAAAGATGTACCAGCACATCATTCCCCACCCCTTAAAGACCAGAACACACTGCAGTGGTGCCTGCCTGCTGCCCCTCATCCTCCAGAACGGAACAGACCTGTGTTCACCTGCAACATCCACAGCCAATGTGCAGAAGATCTGTCCAGCTTCATTGCTTTGGGGGAGGTGGGGCTGGGGAGCGGGCATCTAGGGATTGGCAAGGAGGTCCTGAGCTTGCAAGGCTCTGAACGGAAGCTGTCCTGAGGGCAGAAGAGCTTCAGCTAGAGCCAAGACAGGAGAGCCCTGGGGCTCTGAAGGCAACGATCAAAGGAAGGAGGCCAGGTTGAAAAGCAAGACCTTTGGCCTGCCCGCTGACTACACTCCTTCCCAGGGGAGGAAACACAGCAGCAGAGAAGAGATGATGGTGGAAGGGATGGGAGAGCAGTGGTAGGTTCTGTGCTGGAGTGGGAATGGCGTAAGCCTGAGCAGTGAATCCCTGCAGTGTTTGGTAGCCTCGAGACCTGCTGACTAGGGAGAGCAGCCTCATCTATGTGTTGCGGATTCCCAGAGCCTGTTCTAGCTCCTGCCGTCTCTGTTGAACCTGCAAGGGAAGGCAAAATGACAGCTTTAGTGCAGATTCGGTGCCTCAGAATTCCAGATGCCTGCCAGACAGAAGGAGTCAGTAATAAAAGGTGCAACCCCAGCAGCAGCTATTGTACAACATCCTACACCTAGCATGGGGAAGCTCTACTTGGGAGTGCCTCTGATAATACACTGATCTCTTGGTCATAAGCATTTGCTGTATTAAGCGGTCTTTAACCCCTAAAATATCACCTCATTTTAAGTATTTCTGGTAACCAGAACGTCAATATGCAAAATACAAGATGGAGAGGTATGGAAGTTCTCCGGTGGTGCCATCATTATATCATCATACTATCAATATAAAAAGCTGACGGTTCTTCTGACGGCATGTTGAACATTCCAGCCCCTTTGACAGGCCCTCAATGGAGGACATGCCCCCCAATAGGAAGAGGGCATCCCCCTGCTGAGGGCCAATAGTGGGACTTCCCCACCCCCCCTGCTCCTCCTCCTCCTCCTTCTCCGTGCAGCTTCCTGGCATTTGCCAGGAGGAGGAAGAGCTAGCAGAAGGTGGGCCAGGGATGTGGGGGAGAAGGCTGGCTGTGCTCCACTGTGGGCGCAGTGCCAGCTCCGGTGGCCCAGCTTGCCTGCTGTGCTCTGTGCCCTACTGCTCGCCAGGCAGTGTGGGAGGCCAGCCAGCTGTCCTGTGCCAGCTTGCTGGGCTGCCCTGCTCTGCAGACGCCCTCTTGCTCTCCATGCTCCAGCCTTTCCTTTGCTATGGCCAGCCCAGCTTGTTGCCAGGACCACCCTGCTCTTCAGGAGCCCTTCCCCCTCCCATCTTTGCTCTCCTATGGGCGGCTCACCATGCTGGCTGGACTGCCCTACTCTCTGGGAGTTCTCCCACCCCTCGCCTTCCTGCCTTTCATCAGTCCGTTTTGAAAACTAGTACTAGCTTTATTATAACCCCTCGATGCCAATAGTGGCTTCAGAAGGGTCATCTATACAGGCAACCAGGATGGAGGAGTCCTTCCAGAACTGAAGGACTGACATTCTCTCTAATCCCAGCTTGAGATGGAAGCGGTTCCCCTCCCTCCTGGAATTCAGGAGCATCACAAGAACCGAGATGTTTTACCTTAGAGTAGAAGTATCTGCACACAGCCTCCTGAGCCCACGGTTGGAAATAGAATTCAGCTCGGCGCTCCTCTTCTGGATTCCCAACAACATCTGTCATAGTCTAAAGGGATAATGAGAAAAAGTGTATTCAGTTACCTGACCAGACTGGAGCAGAGGCTCAACCCCTGCTTGAAGCCTTCTCCTCTCTGATACAGAAGGAGGTGCCAGTCTTTTGACTGGAGGTCCGACAACGGCCGGACAATCCATTTTTTGGCTCTCCCTCACAGGTGTCTCACTTTCAGATCCCGGCACTGGGACTGCAGCCAGTCATTGATGAAGCCTTGGGGGTCTCTGGCAAAGCTCAGCATGAATTCCCGCTGGGTCTTCAGTTGGTTGATGGTTTCTATGGTCTCATGGATCTGAGATGCAGAGACACAGCAAGTATTAGGAAAGAGGCATATTTACACATACGTTTGGCATCATGATTAAGAGCAGCAGCCTGGTTTGATTTCCCACTCCTCCACATGCAGCCAGCTGGGTGACCTTGGGCTTTTAACAGTTAAAAAACTGATCTCAGAGCAGTTCTGTCAGAGCTCTCTCAGCCCCACCTACCTCACAGGGTGTCTGTTGTGGGGAGAAGAAGGGAAGGCGATTGTAAGCCGCTTTGAGACTCCTGAGGGTAGTGAAAAGCGGGGTATAAAAAACAACTCTTCTTCTTCATATGTTACTACAATATTATTAACAAGTTCATCCTTAGTGGCTGGTTTTCAAGCCATCTGCTACACAGTTCAGACATAGGACAGAGGACAGTCCAAATTACATCCAGGAGTTAATGTTTTGTCTCACTGCTTTTGTTCCCCATGCTACCTTAGTCAGGAAAAAAACCCAAATCTTTACGCTACTAGTCTGGAGTTACCCATTGAAACAAAACTAGCAGTATAGGATCATGGAGAGTCACTCCAGTCTAGGCCCACTCAATGAGTGGTGTAATTCTCCAAAAGTTTCATTATAAGGCTACAATCCAAATAATGGTTATTAGGCAATAAGTATGTAGTTACTTAACTTTAAGTGAACAAATTTCTATGAATGTAATTAGCTTGCGACTCTGGGTGGACTCTTGTATAATGACAAAAGCAGCAAGCAGCAAACTTTATGGCTGACCCAAATGTGACAGATATTCCTCCAAGCATATCATCGCCTCCAAGTCTGTTCTGCCCTGTATAAAGTGGTGAATCCTCCAACTGTTGCCCCAGAGTTTGAATCCTACCAACTAAGAATCTGCTTTGTTTTAAGCTCTTTAGGGCCATGACTGGCAACTGTCCCATAGTCTTGGAAAGACTGCTGGTAGGCCAGAGTCTGGGAAATACAAGTTAAGTTTCCAGGACGGTCCTGAATTTTTGTGGGGAGAAAATTAAAATTCCCTGGGCTAGCCCTTTAGAAGCCAACATCGAAATTCTGCTGCTTTGAGAACATCTGAAGCTGCCTTAGACTAACAGCAGATCTCCGGGGGCCCCCATCAATTATGACTTGATCTCTTTAACTGGCTAAGGACTGAAGCTGGGACCTTCTACATGGAAAGCATATACTGCACCACTCAGCCACAAGCCCTCATCAAACAGTGATCTATTTCTTAAGTTAAAACAGATAATTTTCACTGCAACGGTGAGGGCAAAATTCAATAGATGTTGGGTACCATCGTGCATGTATCCCCTCCCCTGATCCCAAAGTCCACCGCTTACTACTATATTTCTTTGCCCCGTTACAACTTATACATACGTCTGAAAACATGAATCAGGAACTGACATGCTCAGACCTTAATGCCTTCCAGACTGTGAAACTGACATGGGATGTGGCTCAACTTGTTCCTCTGCCAGCTTAGCACTGTACAGGAGATTCCTTGGTGTTTTTCCTTGGGCAGGTGAAGAGACAAGGATGGGTTGGGGGACCTCCGAACCAAAGGGAAGTAACCACTAAGCCACTTGCTTCTCTTCAAAATAGCCAACAGGAAGTTTCTGGGTTTGCATCTATACTTGGCCTCCATGTTGCCAGGATTCCATGTCCGCATAAGGACAATCGTAGCCTGCTCCTCGCTGCAGGGACGTGCTGCCCTTTTGGAAGGTGGTGGTGGGGTTTTGGAGGGGGGAGATATTTTTCTGCATACCATGAGTGGAGTTAGACAGTGCTTTGCTGAAATCTGCCTCCCCTGAATGCCTGGTCCAGCTGAGCTGCTTTCCTGATCAGCAGTGGAGCAGGTAGGTTAAGGCACTTTACTATTATAGGGTGTGATGGAAAACAATTGGCCCCTTTGAGGAACAAGGGATTCTTAATGACCTGAAAGCAGAGCTCCAGAAGAATCCAGAACTCTCAGTTCTTTCAAATCACCAAACATTATAGTCAGAACCTGGGTTTCTCCTCTCCTTGAAACTGATTTGTCTGATAGTGTAATGTGAGCCATTATAATGGCTGGTATTACCCAAGGTCTTGACAAATTTTGACTGGAATATCATAGGGACTACCACAGAGATGTGATATGCTGCTCCTTTTCAGCTTTCTTGCACACACCACAAGATCCTGTTGGCTACATCATTTATTACTGGAAGAGTGTTCAAGGTATAAATGATCACCTCGAGGAGCTCTCACCTTGTTGTCTAGAGCAGCAATCTCCTGCTGGCTGGCCGTAGAGAGCAGGAAAGAATTCATCTGGGTTTTCAGAGTATCGTCTACTTCCACGTCGATGTCATAGCAGGCAGTTTTCTTCTGGTCATTTGGATCGACACTGGGGAGAGCAAGGCAGCGAGACATATACTGTAGTCAGAGCTTGGTTCAATACAGCAGTCCAAGCCACCGTTAATGATCAAGGGGATGGTTGCTGAGGCTAGCCATTCCCAATCAGGGTTATGTGTTAGGGGTAGTTCAGCTGGGAGAGATTTAATTGTTTTGGAAGGAAAGGAAGGATATTGATATTGACAGAGAGAGATGTCAATCAACCAAGAGCTAGAAATACACACACACATACACAAAGGGAGGGAGGGAGAGGGAGAGGGAGAGAGAGAGAGACTGACTGTTGGCAAGGACTGTTCCCTCCATTTCCAAAAATCCAGCCTGCTCAAGTTCTTTAAGTGGTTTAGAATGCTTCTGATGTCCTGCAGATATAAGTTTCCAAAACAAATCTACTTGCATTTCTGCTGTTTTGGAAATGTTATAATGAAAAAAAAGTCTAAAAAAAAAATTCTCAGAGCAGCCTGGAGCAAGGAATTGTACTGAAAGAAGACCTTAAATTCTACAAGAAAAAAAGCTCATTTTTTGTGCTATATTTGCATTCACGGTATTCAAAGTGTTTCATATACATTAATCTTTACAGCACTATTTTGAGTCCAGTGGCACCTTTCTGACCACTGTCACTGGACAAACTCCCCATAAGTATCATTGTACCCATTTTGCAAGGAGAAGGGAGACAGGCTTGCCTGAGGCTAGCTACTGAGGTTATGACAGATGCAAGGCTGGCATCAGGGGCTTCCAATTCACAGTTCAGCCGCCATGCTACACTGGTTTCCATTGGCCAGGCAAGCTCAACTCCACTTCCTGCCACCAAGTATCCCAGCCTCACCTGATGACGTGGTTGATGATGATTGGCTCAGGAGGCATTAGCAAAGCATGCAGCCTTTGGGGGATCTCGGAGAACTTCATTCGCTGAGACTCAAATATCTGCAGGTTGAAAGGGAAGGTCAAGCCGCTCACGAGAGCCCCGCTCACAGCATTCCTGGAAAATCGGCTCTTTTCTGCCCCATGGCCATTACCTGCTGAAGGTACTTGTCACAAATGACGTACTCCCGCTCATGGGGGTCCTGCAGCTTATGAGTCTTGATGTATTGCCACAGCGCCTGGATGATCACGGGGCGTGTCTGGGTGTGGATCCCCAAGAGGCGAGCCAAACGAGGGTCCAATTTGAACTGTGGAGGCTGCAAAGGGAAGGTGGGGAATCCCAGGGCTAGGAAGGTATGCTACTGAAATGAGTGTTCCCTTACAGCTGTAGCCGCTTTCAGGAAAAACAAAGGTACATATGGAGCCCAAGCCAAGGAAATAACAAGGAGGAGAAAATCCTTTTGAACATGGCCGGGGGTAAAACAAAATCATTTTAATCACCATGTTAAAAAACACACTGGCAAAGGAGGAGGAAGTTATTACCCAATTAACAGGAAGAGTCTGAGTTGCCAAGTGTGCCTGACCCAAGGCATGAGCAGTCTACATCCCATGGCAGTGACAATCTCCCAGCTGCCCGTCTCCTTATCCCACTCCTCCTTCTCAAATCGCCCTCATGCAGGTGAGGCTGCTTACCTGGTAGTCCAGCATCAGCAGGACAGTGCAGCGCACATTCACATCTCCGGGTCTCTTCACTTGGAAACCGTCTGTCTCTTGGGTGGTTGCAGTCCTATGCCACTAAACAGCAAAAGGTTGGGTGGAAGGGAAATAGAAGGGGCATGCACTGAGAAACTGAATAAAATAGTAGCGAGAAGAAGTAAGCAGCAGTGTACGTTTCTGGTGAGATACAAGTTCAAATACCCAACGTGAGGCCTACTGGTTAACCTTGGGCCAGCCTATTGGCTAAGTCATCTCCCTTGGTTTTTGGGGGGTGGGGTAGAAAGGAAACCAGGTTCATGGCCCAAAGCTCTTTGAAGAAAAGGCAGCAATCACTTTCACATTTCTGTTTGGAATACTATCAAGAATTTTATTTATTTATTTATTTTAAAATTTTAATACTGCCGCTCTTGGAAAGTCTTGCGGTGGTTTACAAATATAAAGCAAGAGTTTCCAGAAAACAGCCCTTATCACAAACCAAGCAGACGGCGACTACTACCCTAAAAGATTTTAAACACCCCACCCCTTTTAGTGTTAAAAAGCAAATGGTCTCACCTCCACCAAGTGATTGTCTGGCCCATACAGGTCCTTGTCTAGCTCAATCACTAGAGATTTAAAAAAGGATGAGAACTTTCTCTTCTGCTTCGTAGCGTCATACTTAGAAAGAGCAGACTGCAAGAGACAAGAGGGAACATGAAGCCACCGGATCCCAGTCTGGAACGATGACAGCAACAGCAACCAAGTCTAGAAACAAAAGGCAGCACTGCCCCCCTCCCCCAGGCCAGAAGGAGGTAAAGAACACAGAGACATGCTGTCTCTTTTCTCTGAGCCACTGACTAGGACACTGGGACCCGCATGCAATACAAACAAATCTTCACACTGCCATTTAACTACAGGATTCTCCAGGAGGGTTTTTTTTGGGGGGGGGGGCATCATCTGGACATGGAATTGGGGTCACAGTGGGTGGGCAGGGAGTTGTGAATTTCCTGCTTTCTGCAGAGGGTTGGACTAGATTGGGGGTCCTCAACCCCCGGTCCTGGGCTGCGAAGGCCATAGTAACGGGCCGCCAGCAGCCGCGCCTGCCTCCCACCCGCAGCGAGAGGGGGGGAAAGAGGCAGCCGCAGCCGCCGGCACGCCAGCGACGCAAACGCGCGGAGTTGCCGCGCATGCGTGTTTGTGCCCCCTGCTGGCGAAAATGTGCATGCACGGCAACTCTGTGCATGCGCGTTAACGCCACCTGGTGGCAAAAACACGTATGCCCGGCGACTGCGCATGCGCGTTTACGCTCAGCTGCGGCGGCTGGGCCGCCAGCTCTCCCCCACCCCCGGAGGCGGTCCCCGACCACAAGAAGGTTGGAGACCGCTAGACTAGATTACCCTGGAGGTGCCTTCCAACTCTATGATTTGATGGTTCTATGGTTAACATGCTGATCAACTGACTGGACAAATATCAGTTCGCCAACAGAGCTGGCATGGAGACAGCTTTTTAAAAAAAATTAATTATGGCGACATTTACCACTAAGGACAACAGCAAGAGCTGCGTCTCCCTTTGCCCTGCAACAGTCAGAGGAAAGCCCAGCTGCACAACGAAGTTTCTGCTAATGGCCAGCTGCTTCAATTGTTAATAACGCCAAACAGACTTAGAAAAAGGTGCTGTGACTTCTGATTTATTCCCGTTTTACCCTCAAACAACAGGAGCACACAAATAAGATAACAGCAAAAAATTGGTTAGCGTATACAAGATGTATACGATAATATGTAAATTAACATTTCTAAGTCCTGTTTATTTTCTAATCCATGGAAACCAAAGGAGAAATTCTCTCTAATGGATGGATGCTTGTGTCCTGATATTTGGTTAATGCTGCTGATGAAAGTAATGAAACAGGCTTTGTTATACCGGAATCCTGTTCAGCATGCATTATCGAGAATTTCTCTTTTGCCTTCCAAGGACTGGACAATAAACAGGACTTAGAAATTTTGATTTACATATTATTGCATTATTGTATACACCTTGTACACACAAATTTTTTTTTGCTGTTATTCCTGTTTTAAATAGGCTGACCTGGCTGCTGGAGGGAACTATTCAGCAAATTATTCACATTCAGAGAAACTTTCTTATTAACATTCTTATTAACATTTCTTAAAAGTTAATAAAAAATGAACAGATTTGCTAATTACAGTGCCTCTTCTTGTAACGAAGTTAATGCTTTAAAATACTCAAATCAATATATGACCAAGGTTTCTTCCATCAGTCACATTCACTTCAAGCAATATCAGATCACGTCACTTGGAAAGAAAAGTTAGGCACCTGTCAACTTCCTGTCAGTCTCACCTCCTAACAAAGAGCTTTAGAAAAATATTGACATGCTCTGCAGGGAAAGCCCATGTGAAATTGGCACATTTGACCATCCAGAGTGACACTGACAAGAGTAGTTAGTGTTGCAAGGCCAAGGCTGATTAAAAGCTTGAAGGAGCACCAAGTTCAAGGTCAAAGGGTGAGTTTTGATCTGTTCAGCCAGTAATAGATGACCAGAGCTGTCAGATTTAATATACTATTTCAGGATGGAGAAACTTCACACTACAATTCTGCCATGATAAATAAACAAGCTCTTGTGTATCCCGCATTGAAAGAGCATTGCTATAAGCCAATTTTGGATATCTAGCTTAGTTTAAGGGTTCTGCTCATACGGCCACTCCCTATCACTGGCACATGTAGAAAATCTCCCACTAGGGACACGCTCATCCCATTCATCACTCACATCCTCTAACAGCCGCCCCTCGACTCGAAGCTCCCAGGAAGCCACCGTGCCTTCACCATCCTCCGCATCCGACTTGGCTGGGTTGAAGGTATTAGAGATGAAAATGCGCAGTTTCCGCTTTTGCTGAAAGGGAGCACAAAGTAGTTGCGAAGCAGAGAACTAGTCAGCCCAAACCATACCTCCACAAGCACCACTCTTCTCGCCAGTGTACTTGCCCACTCACCACTTAAAAGAACAATGTTCTTCATTCTCATTATTGTTCAATTCTGCCCTGGAGGACAGCTCTTAGGTCTCTCTTAGGCCTTTCTAAAGCACCTGTTGGCACCATGTCAAACATTCCACTACAGTTCAAAGGTGCTTACAACCAGGAAAAAAATGGTCAGACTTAAAAAAGAAAGGAAGCAGTAATAGAAGAAGAAGAAAAGTTGGTTCTTATATGCCGCTTTTCCCTACCCGAAGGAGGCTCAAAACGGCTTACAGTCGCCTTCCCTTTCCTCTCCCCACAACAGACACCCTGTGGGGTGGGTGAGGCTGAGAGAGCCCTAATATCACTGCCCGGTCAGAACAGTTTTATCAGTGCCATGGCGAGCCCAAGGTCACCCAGCTGGTTGCATGTGGGGGAGTGTAGAATCGAACCTGGCATGCATCCGGGTTGCACATAATAGGTCATTTGTCTATTTTATATATGAATCAGGATGCATATATAAATCTACTCCCTAGGGCAGGGGTAGTCAAACTGTGGCCCTCCAGATGTCCATGCAATACAATTCCCATGAGAATTCTCATGGGAATTGTAGTCCAGGGACATCAGGAGGGCTGCAGTTTGACTACCCCTGCCCTACGGGTATACTGCCCAATTTTCTGGAAAACAGTTGGGAAATTAGTAAACTAGATTTGACCCAAGAAGCTAGGGAAAGTAGAGATTATGGTTAACACAGATTGGGGGGGAGGGGAATGGAAATTTGGATGCTGGATTTGAGAGAAAAAGAAGCAGAACAGGGAAAACAGGATTGGAAAGGCTGTCAGTAGCAACAGGAAAGGGGGGGGGGAATAAAAGCCATTTATGGAGTGGAGAAGTAGCCAAGCTGAAGAGCACCACAAAGAAGAAGTGCAACACTTTCATTTATAGCCAAAGTTTGTATGTTGGCTGCTCAGGGAATGCAGACGGAAGGTGAACTTCTGACTTAGTTGGTGCAGGAAGGGCAATCTTCATAGCCTCCTACTTACTTTGCAGATTCTCACCTGTTCAATGTCTCCCAGTACCTTTACAGTGGGTAGGTCTTTGATTTGACTACAAGTCTCATCAGTTTAGTAGCACCAGAGTGTTAAATGGCAGTAAAACAGAATATTACCAATCCCAACCATTGTGCCCATCCATAAAGGTAAGTCATGAGGGACTGCCTTTCTGCCTACAACCCTCAAAGAGCTCTATGCTATCTCCAATTGGCTAGTGATCCCTGGCTCCGAGGAAGCTTGCTTGACCTCAACCAGGGCCAGAGTTTTCTCTGTCCTGGCTCCTACCTGGTGGAACAAGCTCCCAGAGATCAGCATCCTTGTGGAACTAGAACAATTCTGCAGGGCCTGCAAAGGGAGCTCCTCTGCCAGGCATTTAAGTTGAGGTCAACCAGAAACATTACCTTCCTCTGGTCCCCCAAGCCTCTTTGCCCTGTAAATCATCACGTGAACTGTCCAACCACGGGGCCATCAGGATGCTGCAGTTGAATTACTGTTCACTACTGTTCCATTGTTCTACTATAATACTGTTTTATTGATATCTTCTGTTTACTATTACTGTTATTTATAGCCGCTGGTTTTCTGTATTGTTCCTATTCTGCTAAGTTATATAAACCACCCTGAGCCTCAGGAGAGGTTGATATATAAATGTAAAATAAGTGTAAATGTAAAATACATACAATGTTGTAAACTGCTCTACTCATTTTATTTAATACGGTTGTGGGGAAAGATATACCAATGTGCCTCAAGTTTACAGACCTTCTTCTCTGTTACCTTAATAGGCCGCTTCAAGGCTTCCTGAATATCCAAGCGCTTCCTCATGATGGTCTGGTCCAGTTTCCTCTCAAAAGCCAACAAATCCATGTATGCCTGAGACTCCGGTACTAGCTCCCGGATCTGAAACAGATGCAGTCAGTGTAGCCACTGATTTTCCCAACCACAGCAGACTAAAAATATCAGAAGCCGCACTCACCCGCTGAGGTAGAATCTTATCTGCCATCTTCTTCTTCTTGGCACTGTGTGGACACAGAAATTAGTACAATGAGATAAACCCTTGATGAAAGCCTAGGTATCACCTTGTTAATGCCATAATGAATCATATTTACAATTTGACCTGCTTTAATGTAAGACACAAAGAAGAACTTTCTTTATGATTCCACTGCTTTTGTACCAAGGAAATCATATTGGTGTATGGAATTTATTTTAGCTCTGCAAATGAAGCTGAAAGCCAATGTCGTTATTAGGATTTGCAGCACAAACCTAAACATGCTTACTCTGATGTACATCCCATAGGAAGCATGTATAGGAATGCAGCCTCAGGTTGGGATCTTAATAAGGGTGGTATTTTCCTATATCTTTATCCTGTATAGCCCATTTCTCAAAACCACCAGAAATTTAACAAGGCTGGAGGATATTATGGATTCTCTTTGACTTCTAGGATCTTTGGATCAAACCAGATGAGATGCTGGGAGATCTTTACAGTATCTTAAAGTACTAAGAGAAGCTACACGGAGATCTGCATTGGGATGGTGAATAGCAGGAAGGGGATAAAATATGATCAGAGGGCTCAGCCAGTTAACGGTACAAATGGTGCTGTCAGTTTAAAATGGAAAAACTAAAGCCAGAAGTGAGAACTAACCCCTCTTCTTTCCTCCTTATTCAAATCAGGGCTCTGTACAAACACAGTTTACAAATTCTGGAAGGATCCTATTATGGCTCTCCAGTGTCTTGGCTAACTTAATCCTTGGATCTGCACTTGAACTGCAGCAATCATGCACTGCTCCAAGCTCATGTGAACTTGTGGCAGATGTGAGAAATCACATGCCATGTACTCACAGACCAGTCAAAGTAGTGAGGCTAGTATGCAAACATTCACATCACAGTGGAGCTTCTTTTAGAGCTGCTTCCCATGGGGATCAGGAACCGAATCAGTAGGATACCACTGATCCATGGAGACACACACTAAAGTTGAGCAAAATCTGTAGCTGATTGAAGCTTCTTCTTTCCCAAGTTTACAACAGTCATTTCACAATTTAAACTGTTTTCCCGAGCCTCATCCTTCTTTATCAGCATTTTGTCAGGTAAGCAATTGGTGGAAATTGACTAAGAGAGGTAACATCCCTAAAGGAAGGGGAGGTTTACTGACCCAAGGAAAAGGCAGCTTATAAACCTGGCTCCAGAGAGGAATGCAAGTGTAGACTCTTACTTGTGGTTGCGGTTCTGCACTGCCTGTTGCTGAACCTGCTGGATCTGCTGAGGGGCTGGCCTTTTCCGAGACTGATCCATTCCTGACTGAGCCATCCCAGGTCGAACTGAGGGACTGCCGCCATAACCTGGAGGGCCCATTGCAGGTCCCTGAGGGGTCATGCGGCTGCCTGGCAGCATCCCAGGGCGCTGGGAAATGAATGCAGAGGAAAATTAATTCTGAAGAACCTTAGGACCCCCCTCCCTACATAGACACACTCTTAGAGGAAGGTCTTCCATTTCCTTACAGATATTTTATTCCTAACTGCTTAGGACTTCTGACAAGCCTGGTTTAGAAAGTCAATAAAATCCATTCAGCTGTAGGACTTCAGTCTGTCCATGGAGGCCTGACTTATGGCAACCCAACAAGGTTTCCAAGGTAAGGAGAGGTGGTTTGTCACGTCCTGCCTCTACCTCCACAAAGAAACTTTTTGCAGAAAAATGCCAGTCCTTTGTCACAGAAAAGAATTCTGCCTCTCATTCCCTTATCATCTACCTACAAATGGTTATTTCCCCCCACTCCATCAAACATGCCATTTCTAAAATTGGGGCAATGTAAGAAAAAGCCTCCCCACTTGAGACCTGCCAACTGCATAAACCTAGACTACCTAACCTCCCCTCTGCTCCTAGCCCAATATGCTTCAGCACCTTGCACGCCCAGTAAAGGTTTCCTTGCGCTCAACGAATATACCACTTTGATTCTTTGTTACATCTGGGCTGTTGAGTTGAAGCCCCTCTGCAAACACATAAGAGAACACACTCATTCTTTCCCTTCTCACAACACGCTCAGAGAAGCAGGCGCAGCACTCTCTCTCCCATTGCAACCCGACAACGACCCTGCAAGCCGCAGAAGGGCAAGAGCAAGAGTCCCACACCCAACCCCCCCAACTTGACAGCCCCTCCCTCAACCCCTCTCCTGGCTGTCACACCGAGACCCTCCCTTCCCTGGCATGTAAAGCCACGCGGCAGTCCCAGGCCCGCCCTTCCCCCTCGGCCGACCTCACCTGGGGGCTCCCCCTCAGCCCCCCTCTTCGCGCCTTACCCCCATATTCCCCTTGGCCGCTCAGCGCCTCCTATCCTGCGGGCATCCCTTCAGCCTCGGCCGCCGCCCTTCTCCTCCTCCTCCTCCATCTTTCTGGAGGGATTTTCCCATCAGCCCCTTTCCCCGCCCCCTCGCGCTCCTTCCGCGCCTGGCCCTGAAGCCCCGCCCCCTCCCCAGCCCCGCCCCGCCCCTCCCCTCCCCTCTCCGCCGGGCCGAGTCGGTACCGGGTAGGCAGCGCCAGGCAGAGGCGAGCGGTACATCCCTTGGCCGGGCGCCGGGCCCATTCGCACAGGAGGCCCCGCGGCGCCCGGCCCCAGCGACCCCGCCCCGGGCCCGGCCCCGCCGCCGCCGCCGCCGCTCGGAGCCACCGCCTGGAAGCCCGCCCGCGCCGCCATCTTCCTTCCCTCCCTCAGCTGCACAAAGCGGCCGGGAGACGCGGGGGGGGGGGAGGAGGAGGAGGCGGATGTGGGGTTAGGATGAGTTAGTCGGGCTTTACCATAGAGAGGTCGCCTGGCGGGGGATAGAAAACCGCCGCACTGACCATAGAGCCCGAGGCGGAGGGAAGGACGGGACGGGCGCGCCGCTAGGGCTCCACCTGGTGCTCGCGGGCTGCAGGTGCAGTTTGGAGTCTGGCCTGTCCTGCGCAAGAAGAGTCGGGGTGGCGGGACTGTTCAGGGCCGCGAAGGCTCCCTCCCCCGCCAGGTCTTAAAGGGCAATCAGGATATTCCTCGCCTTCCCGCAAGCTTTCGGGAAAGTCCTGCTCAGGCTGGCGGTTGTGAATGGGAGAGTAAAAAATGGCTGGAGAGGAAAAGATGTTTCAGGGCATAATGGAAAAAGGCTTTAGCCTGCGGTGTGCTAAATAGGACGGGTTGGCCGGCTTGAGTGGATGAGCTGTTGCAGGACGGTGGATCTGGACAGTGTTGCAAATGAGGTCATCTGTGCAAGCAAGAAAAGGTCAAAGAAAATGGTCATTAGAGGAGAGTGCCAGCAGAAGGCCCCCGAGGATATTCTGGGGAAGAAACTCAGACCTGCCTGCTTTTTGTTGGGTTAGCAAATCTCAGTTGCTGTTCCAGATAGATGAGCACATAGATGAGATGAAAAAATAGATGACTATTTGGTGACGTCGACACACATGTAGGGATGAATAAGCCAGAGGAACAGACAAGAATTCCTGAAGACTGGAGAGATAGCTTGTCGAAGAAATATTGAACTAGTAAAAATTTGTGGTATCTTTACAGTCCAGTAAGGACTTAATTGTATTAGATGTCAGTGTGATTTTGCATGTTCCCCCCTCACAGTTAATCTTGGGAACTGTACTTTTTTGAGGGAGGACTAAGGATCTTTCCCCAAATATTCAAAGTTGGCTCACCATTCTGCCATTTCCAAAATTCTTTGTAGAAAACTATACCAGTAAAACTGGTATAAAAATGTATATGCTTTTATTTAATCTAGGGGAAAGTGCAGGATCTATGTGGAATATCCTTTTACACTTTAATCTCTTTATTTTATTTATTAACATTTATAGTCCACTGCTTTCACAGGGACGCAAGGTGAATTATACATAGTGAGTTAGTACAATCAACAAAATAATCAATGCGTTAAGATTTTAGAAGTCTAGAACCACCAGGAAGGACTGAAGCATAGCATATTTATTAGGCATGTTAAGCGGTACAGAAATCATCACATAATAAATTCCTTCTTAAAGCTATAGACCGGAATCCCGATATAATTTATCTAAATTTGTCAGCTATTTTGTACAGTGTGACTCTGTTACGTGTGCAGAAAAGCCCTCTTGAACAGTTCAGTTTTGTATCATTTATGGAAAGTCATGAAAGTAGGAATTTCCTAACCTCCTTGGGCAGGCTGTTCCACAAGGTGGAGCCACAACAGAGAAAGGTGTATAGGCAGCTGCTGATTTTGCTCATATGTATGAGAAGCTCCTGCTGAGTGAAGCTGTTGTGGCAGAGCTAAGAGAGGGAGACAGTCCCATACATAAGAGAGTCCAAGTCCAGGAAGGTCTTTATATGTGGTAGCTGAGACTTTAAATTGAGCCTGGTATCAGACAATGGAGCATCTGCAAAATGGGATTAATATACATGCTCTGTTTAGCTCCCATGAATAGCTGAGGTACAGCATTCTGGACCAAATGGATTTTGCAAGCTGATTTTAAGGGGGAACCAATGTAGAATACTTTACAGTAGACAATGTTACTGTGGCATAGCTAGGTCAGCCGTATCAAGATGAGGGGCTATCTTAATAGCTAGGCTGAGTTGGTAGAAAGCCTTTTCTTGCCACTACATTAACTTGCTTCTGCGGTAATAAAGTTTCCCCTTTAAGACCCAGAGGCTTTAAACTGAGTCAGCAAGGGTCAGTTGAGCTCCGGCAAAAGTGGAAAGAACAATATCCTTTTAAGATTTCTACACTGTACTTTTCAAACACGGAACACTCAATACATTCATTTCAGTTACTTGTGATTGAAACATTTTGCTCCAACCTTGACGAGTTTCAAAATTCATATTGGAATGGAGGTAGGGCCCAATATATGTTAGCTGTCTATTTGTGCCCATGGCATGAATGCATAAGCTAAAACATCAAATTGAAGGATTCATCAGTGCTTCAAGAATGAATCTGAGCAGCTCAGCTCTAAGACATTTGCTTACAGTGTCAAGTCTGAGTCATCAACCCAATGAAGTGTGCTTGAAGTTACAAGAGAAATGCCTGATGTGAGAAGTCCTTAATCTTCCCTGTCAAATTCCCTAGAATGGTATCCACTATCCAGTAAGCCTCACAACAAGATTTTCACTGTACTCCTCCCATCTTGGGATAGTACTTGCTGGCAGCTGAGAACCAGGGATGGTATATTTAGGAGTGGGCTGCGATCCTCCTGCTGAAGGCCCCCGGTGTCTCTTACTAGACTTTGAGAATCTGCAAAGCCCAAAGGAGATGGGCTTGCCTTAGATTACCTGATAGCCAGATGGGGGAAGAACACAAACATCTGGCTTTCTTAAGCACTTTGCTCTGTGCCAAATTTGTTAAAATGGGCAGAGGAAGGAAAGATGGAACAGGATCTGGCTGGGATTGCATGTTGCCCTCATTCCCACATCCTTCCACTATGAAAGAGCTGATTCAAAACACTGCTAGCCAGATATTTTAAACTGGAGGTCAGTATAGTGCATGTTCTGTTTGACGAGTAATATTCTGCATTGTGTGTCTCTATGTCTACACTTGGGTCTGGTTTCTGTGGCACCAGCTGCAGTAGTTTTTATGCCGAAGGCTGTTTGTCTGGGAACCTCCATCCTTTCTGTTCTGGAGGTTGTCCATATAGCACTTGCTACAAACACAATCCACATTCCCTTTTCACAGCTTTACAGTATAGTCCTTGGTAGAGTTACACCCTTCTCAACCAACAGTTTATACCGCATTGATTCAACTACCAGGTTTTTTTTTTTAAAGAAAACATTTTTTCTTCAGAATCTTAGGAACAGAAAAGCTGGTTTTTAATACCCCATTTTTCACTACCCAAAGGAGTCCCAAAGCAGCTTACAAACACCATTTTCTTCCTCTCCCTGCAATAGATGCCCTGTGAGGTAGGTGGGTCGAGAAAGCTCTGAGAAAACTGCTCTGCAAAAATAGCTCTGAGAGAACTGTGACTAGCCCAAGGTCACCCAGTTGACTGCATGTGGATGAATGGGGAATCAAACCCAGTTCTCCGAGTCCATCCTTCTTTAACCACAACACCATCCCCATGTTAGCCATCCCACAGATAAACTCATACATTCGAGATGACTGTATTTTAGAGTTGTGCAAGCTGAATGCAGCCCCAACAGCCTACTGATTCTTTGACCCTCTCCCCATTTTTGCAGTCTGAGAGAGGCAGCAGAACGGGGTTTTCGGGTCTCTGTTGGGCCCCCCTTCATCATTCTGTTCACGGTTGCCTTTAGCCTAGTCTGCTCCCACTTACCTTGCCCCTCATCACACAATACTGCTTGAATTAATCATCCTCACAATGTGTTAACATACGAGGGACAATTAATTCCCAGCACCACATGTCTCAGTTAATAGAGATTCAGAGGACAAACTAAAGTCATGAATGATAAGAGACGATGCAGAAAGTGTCAGTCGCCACCGAGCATTCTCTGGCTGTTCTTCTGGGGATGTGCAGTGCATAATCATTGTCAAGAATACACAGTGATGTATCTATATTTGGCATAGTGATATCATTTGGTGGGTGGAATACAGCCCTGTCTTCTTTGGGGCGTTTTCAGATGATTAAAGAATTCCCAGTCCTTGTATTACCCCTTATCTGGAACCAATAGGGAAAGGTAGTATATAGCCTTACTGTGAAATTAAAATTTACGCACATCAAGAGGTATGTATCTGCCCTTTGGAGAAGTGGGGCATGCAACCTTTGAAGAGCAAAATGAAAACTTCAGGAAATGGCCACATGGTTTTTGCTGGTTATTGCTGCAGAAAGGGAAAAACTTCATTTGTTTTTTTTAAAAAAATATTGTTTCTCAGGCAAAGCAATTTGCAATAGTTAGTGTCCTTGTGAGCAGGGGCCTTTTGGGGAGCGTTGCTGTATTTTACCAAAGAAACACTTAGCCTTTCAAACCCAAAATACAAATGTAAAACACTTGTAAATGGTATAGGTGTAGTGGGATTCTCACATTCAGTGGAGAACCTAATCTCTGAAATGCCCTTGCCTGAGGCTTACCTGGTACCTACTTTATTCTTCTTTAGGCATCAGGCCCAAACATTTTCCTTCACTCGGGCTTTGAACTCAGTGATATTCAGTGGCTCAGAAGGCATGCTTTGACACATCGCCTGTGCCTCCTCTGGGCCCTCTTCTTCAAAGTGGCACCAACTCGGGCTTCAGGAAATTGGGCATGGCCCTTGACTAGTTGGAGATGATTGACAGGTAGTTCTCCCCTTGAAACAGCCATTGGTACAGGGCCAATGGCCAGTGCAGCAGCCCGTGCTGCCCCCAGGAATGGCCCACGAGGGACAGCAAGGCCAAGAGCCCCAGTCCAGCAGAGCACCAAGGAGGCTGGGAGGCAGGGGCCCAGCAGCGGTCCCGACAGGGAGGGAGCCAGGAAGGCAAGAGGGAGGGCCAGCCAGGATGGAGAAGGCAATTTCAAGGGGTGACATTCCAACCCATCGCCCAGGGGGTGAGGATGAGGAAGGGGGCGGGGCTAATGGAAGGCCTGGGAGGATCCATTTAGGTAGGCTCCAGTATCAGGCCAGGGAGGGAAAAAGGAGCCACTGTCTAGGGAAGAAGACAGAGTTGGTTGCTGTAACCCCTTGCTCCTCTCCCCTTTGCCCCTGCTCTGAGACTGGGGGAACCCAAAGAGGTGGGATGTGATGGCAGAAGAAAAGAGGGGTGATGCTGGTGAAGAAAGCCCCTCACTTTCACACTAGATTGCTATTCCTATTTTACAGGTGAAAAACTGATGAAATATCTATATTTTTAAAACTTGGGCTACTCCCATGTCTACAGTGAAGGATGAACCAGAAGTGTACCCTCTCAGGTCCGAGGCACAGATGCCCATGAGTAGAAGATCTTGCTTCAATTCAGCTTGGGTGTTTCAATTACTACCGTCTGTGACATTTCTGGGTAAAACCTTTTTTTTTAAAAATCTGTGTTTGAAAAGGATAAGGTGCTCCCAGTTGCGGCTTATTTCCCAGGACACCAGTACAGCTTGATCCTGTCACATGCCTGCCAATCTCACGGAGATGGTTGTTTCTAATTAACTCTCCACAAAATTACTGCAAGCCCAATCTCATACAGTCGCAAGTGCATGCTTAATGAAGTTCTTTGATGGTGAATGTAGATGGCATTGTTTATATAGCAAGTAAGAGCTGTAGCTTCAGGGTGGAGCATCTGCTTTGCCTGCAGAAGGTCCAAGGCTCAGTCTGTGGCAACCCTAGGGGAGAGGATTGGGAAGGCGACTGTAAGCCGCTTTGAGCCTCCTTTGGGTAGGGAAAAGCGGCATATAAGAACCAACTCTTCTTCTTCTTCTTCTTAAAAGGATCTGCCTGAGATGCTGGAGACATGGCCAGTCACCATAGACAAAACTGCCCATAACTTTTCTCTGCTGTAACGACCCACAGTGCCTTTAAATCCACATGAAGTATGTTGGGTAGGCTGAACAAGAGAAAGAGAAAGTGTGTGACCAAGCCAAGGTCACGCAGTAAACTTCCATAGCAGAGGGAGGATTTGAATCTGGATGTCCCAGATCTTAGTCCAACACACCAAGCCATTACACGATGCCCGGAGAGCTCAGAAAGGCATAGGCCTGTTGCAGCAAGGGTGGGTGCTTGCTGGGGCCTCTTCTCAAAGGACCTACCATTCCAACGGTGGTACCATTCCCCCTTTGCACAGAACCTCTTAGAAAATAAGAAACAAGGAAGAATTCAGTTTGCCCGCGTGGGATTTAAGGAGATGTCAGTGTTCAAATTACAAGAATGATTTCAGTGTTTCACCAGGGGCCCTTAAGGAAACCCACAATCTACACTCATAGAATCACAGAATCATAGAATCATAGAGTTGGAAGGGACCTCATGGGTCATCTAATCCAACCCCCTGCTCTATGCAGGACACACACATTCCTATCGCTCATCCACTGTAACCTGCCACCCCCTTGAACCTTCATAGAATCAGCCTCTCCGTCAGCCTCTGTTTAAAATTTTCCAAAGATGTAGAACCCATCACCTCCCGAGGAAGCCTGTTCCACTGAGAAACCGCTCTGTCAGGAACATCTTCACTCCTGGCTCCCATTCTTGTAGTAGAGGTAGGAAGACCAAGTCATGGTTTCAGAATGTAGCCTTGGACAAAGCACAGCTCCAGAATCTTCTATCATATAAGGTTCAGCCAGTCTCCCCTCCCCGTCCCAAATCTTCTGTAATCTGAACACTAAATACCTTGCTTAGGGACCCCCTTCAAATCCTAGAGCTCCACTTTGACCATGTCTGGGCATTGTATAACGGAGGATGAATGACTGCCAGCCGTGGGAACCAGCTCTATAGCAGCCTCGCCAAATAAAAGAAAAATTAATCCTAGCCATGACGGATGTCTTCAGTCCAGCTAAGGAGGAACAGGCTGAGTCTCCATGGTTGATATCTTTTATATCATTGTTAAGAGGAGCAAGTTTTGATATACAATGCATTTTGTCATCTTCTTGTGCTTCCTATGAAAATGTGTACATAGTACAGATACCAGAGATAATTCGACACTTTATACACTTGAAGGCATTCAGAGATTGGTAGTTGAAAAAAAGAAATAATAATGGCACAATATCAAGGCTTCAATGCTACTAGATGGATATATACACTGACATGATGCATATAGAGAGGTGTGTGTGTGTGTGTATATATATATATATATATATATGTACATATATATAATAATATATATCATATATATTTGTATATAAGAAATATAAAATGAGCATGATGTAGAAAAAATGGACATACAACCTAAAAAGAAAAAAAAAAGGTCAAATTTGAGCCCTATCTTCAAAAGCTTCCAAGCAGAAAAGTAGAAACAATTGGAAGGAAACCAAAATGCAAAACACTCCAAAGAAAGCGTCCTCCTGAAAGGAGCTCCCAGGGACACTTTCTGGCCATGGCAGAGCTGCAGCATCTTTGGGACCTCTTGGGGCCTTGGTTGATTCAGCAACAAACAAACGGTCCTAACCATCCCAAACCAAGCTCTGGAATAATAAGGATCAAAGAATTAAAGAGCCGTACAAAAACAATGAGATTTTATTGCAAAAGCTCTTAAAGATAAGGAGAACTTTGGCCCTTGGGGCTGCACATGCAGCAGGACTGGGTTAATGTTTGAGGAAAAGACTAGACTGTGCCGGGGGGGCGGAGGGGGGCAGGCACTAGATGCTGTGGAGGGGCCCAGGTGGAGGGGAGGTGATTTCCTTTCAAGGTGAAACAAAAAACCCATTGCAGGCATATTCCCATTTGGCCGCAGGCCTCAAAGGGCTGACCAGGCAAAACGGATGGAGAGGCAATTTTCATGAGGAGTACCCCTGTGTCATCAAGGCCAGGGGATTCTGGGGGGCTGAGGGTGGACACCTAGGCTTCCACAGGGAACACTTCCTTCAGCTTTTAATTTAACCTCCTTAATTTAAATCCCTCAGAATTTCTTTAGTCTCCCTGGGGGGGTTAATCCCAGACAATCCTGAGTCACTTTCTGACTGTTAGTGGCTCCACTCACTTGAGTGAATCTGGACCAACGCCAGGTGGCCCATGGGCAGGGAGGCGGAAAGGACATCATCATCCAAGTTGAAGGCAGGCTACAGAGGATGGTGACCCAGCCTTACTGATCTTTATCCAGCTACTCAGTTTTGAGAGCACCGTCTCTCCCCTCGGTGATTTAGGCAGTCCAACGTTCTGGACATCTTCTCTAAGAAGAGAACAGGGTGGATAAGGTTATTTCAGATTCCTTTCATAAAACAAAATTCCGGGTTAGTTTTCCTTTGTCCAATAGGACTGATTCACCAAAGGTGGATTTATTGCATTGGCTATGCTTTGTGGTTGGTTCCTGGATAACAAATCTGATTCCATCCCCCCCCCTCAAAAAAAAAAGCCACATGGTTTTAAAACATGCTTAACTAGGAGTAAGAGTCAGGGAAAGATGGCAGATCCATTGGGGGAAAGTACAGCTTCGCCATTCTCAGTGATCACTTTCAACACCATCGGTGTGTCTTCTTTGCCTTGATCCGGGTTGCCTTGCTTACTAGGCACAGGTTACATGACAGATCACACCAAAGACATACATCAAATCACCTTTGTCTTCCCCTCCATGGGCTCATTCAGCCCTCCCAGGTCCCAGTCTAAGGAGCCTTCTTTCCCAAAAGAGTTTTTGCTCTTGGCAGATGAGGGGCTTGACAGCAGCTTGTGTGACTTCACAGACAGGTTGGAACCAGGATGTTGCAAAATCAGGGCTTGGGGTTTCTGCAAGACCTCTGCATTAGACAGATCCCAGGGGCCTGACTTGCTGAAACTTCCAGGAGTGACTTCTTCACTTCCCTGAGCTGCCCCTGTTCCTGTCAGTGCTGAGGGTGCAAATGTTTCCCCAGAGATCTGTGTGTTTTCTAGTGGTGGTAATTTATCATCAGCAAACTGCTAGCCATAAGGTAGGATGAGCTAGGTTTGCCCATCGGTATTTAGGGACAATGTGTTTCCTGCAATGTATTTCAGCAGTTACTGATCTAAATTTCTTAGAGGTTCCCGCTGTCCTTTCAAGCCCTGGGGCCAAGTCCAACAGGCTGGACCTGGCCTAAGTCACCCCTACAATTCTGGGTAGCCAAAGAACGAAACCATCTTTTTTTCTAGCTGCAGGACTGTGCTAAGGATTATGGGAAGTGATGCAGGGTTTACATGCCAGTTGCTTTCTTTTCCTTTCTGCACACAAGGGACACTTGTGTAGAAATATCCAGGAACCCATCTGGTTTTGTATCCCTCTGAGAATTCCGAGAAATTCTTGGTGAACCTTCAAAACTTGCACATTATCCCCAAGAACATGCATGGGTGGGATGGGAGAAGGGAAGGGGTGGGGCAGGCAATTCACAAAGCTGATGTTTTCAACTTTGGGACATCTCCTCCATGGTTCCTCATCTGCCTCATGTGGTAGGGACTTGACTTAGGCCTAGAAAGGAATCTAAGGGGGCAAGATGGGAAGTTGCAAGTTGGATGAGACAAGCAGATGGTAATGTGTTCTAACTGGGGGGCCCCTTCATGGGTTCAGTCACAGCCTTGCCATAAGGGGAAAAGTGTGGCTGTGCCCCCTGACAATACAAAGCAAGGGAGGCAGGGAAAGGAAAGGGAGCGATGCGGCACGCACCTCCTTTGGATAGGCAAAGCAGTCCCTACAAATGGCACACCATGGAGGAACAGCCTGGCTGGCACTCTTGTAGGTTCTTCTTGGCATCAAGATTCAAAAGGAGAAGGCTCCACTCTAGACGAGGGCCCCCCAGCAAGGCTTGCTGTGGGCACGAAGCGAGATGAAGACAGAGAGAGGGACAGACAGACAGTCAAGATGTGGAGGGATGTGTGTGTATGGATGGGAGAAGGCTGAGCCCTCCCCTCCACTTGACACAGCAGAAGGTTCTTCTGGCAGCTCTTCTGTTGAGTTCAAGTCCAAGGCCATTATTGGGGCAAGAGCAGTTACTGGAGTGGACCTGGCAGCACAGACCCTCCCCACACTTCTGTCCACCTGGCTCAGTGTGCGTATCGCTGCCTCGGCCTGGGGAAGGTGGGTGAGGAGGGCCTGGATTTAGCAGCTTCCCCAGGAGTCTGAGATAGAGGCCCTGACATGTACATTGGCAGGTTCGTGGGCTGGGCTGGGCCAGGGCTGCTCAGCACGGGCCCTTCCCTTTGGTAACGTTGGTTGTACATCCAGGTGTCAGTTAGCAGGTAAAGTCCTCGAAGGTGCCCCTGGCTGGGTGGTGAGGTAGGATGTTGGCTGCGTATGTCATGCCAGCTGGATGCCCTCGGATATTCTCGCATGGATTCTGGGAGAGAAGGAGGAGGAGATTAGAACATAGGATGTTGGTGCCGAGAAAACGGCATCTATAGTTTGAACATTTGCCACTCACTACAGGTACCAGAGGAAAGCCAGTTTAGATGCTGTTTTCTATTAATCTCAGAGCCTTTGCATGGCTAACCGTTGTACATGCAACAGAAACAGAAACTCGCCACTTTTCTTAAGGACGGGGAAAGTTGTGTCCACCAAATTTTTGCTTATCCGCAGTTACTTGGCAGAGGATAGACAAATGAGCTTTGCCAGAGAACAAGGACTCGGGACAGGACGATGAGGATGGAGCAAAAACGATTGTAGGCATCTTTAGAGAGTGGGAGAGCAAAGAGCAGGAACTGTTGGGTGAATCAGTGATGGGGACTGGTGAGGGCTACCCAGCGCTGGCCGAGAGAGATCAGTAGGGTTGGATTTCTGTTGACAGAAGGGGCCCCCCTTCAAGTTGCCTCTGGAAGACCTCGTTTGGGGCTGTAGCGAAAGGGTGGGAGGCAAGAAAGTTGCTCTTTGCTGGTGGATATTTTTGATAGGATCCAAGCCACAGTCTGATAAAAAAAGCAATTCTTTTTGCATCTGAAAGAGCCACTCATAAGGTAGGTTCTGCCTGCTGAGAATTCTGAATTCTGAGAAAGGTGGAGGGGAATGTCAGCAAATCTGGCTATTTTTCTGACTGTGCCTGCTTACGCTCTCTAGAGAAGAACCAACTCTATAAGAACCAACTCTTCTTCTTCTAACAGCTGTTAGACTTAAGAGAGCCCTGAAAGCTTTAATACTGGACTGTAAAAAGGACGATTTAGAACTAAATTACCAGAAAACCAAAATTATGTAATTTGCCAAAAAACCTAAGAGACATTCCTGGATCATTGATGGGCACAGAATTGAACAGGTCTGTCACTTCAAATATTTAGGGGTGGTTTTTCAGACCTCTGGTAGCTGGAAAGCCCATGGGGACTATGTGGCCAGCAGTGCACAGAAAAATGCAAATGCCATTCTTAATTTTTTTAGATCAAAAGGTGGACAATATATACCTGTAGCACTCAAATTATTCAAAGCCAAGGGAGTGTCACAACTACTATACGGCACACAGTTGGGCCCCTTCTCAAATTTGGCTCCTTTGGAGAGGGTTCAATCTAAATGTTTAAGATCTGCTCTTCAAGTGCCAAAGTGTGTCTCCAATGCTACTCAGAGACTTGAGACAGGTTTTATGAAGATGGAGTCTAGAGTATGGCTGACTGCTTTAAATTACTGGCTTAGACTATCCTTTTTCCCTTGTGGCCTTGCCCCACTAACAACTGAGGATGGTTACCAATCTTCATGGCAATGAAAGTCAGAGCTAAAATTACACTCTTGGGGTTCTCTCCTGAGTTCCTACTGAGAATGGGATATGATCAGGCCAAAGAACTTGTTAAGCAGAGATTGACTGACATAGAACAGGACCTAGCTAATAACACATCTTTCACTATTAGTGAACCCAAGCTTGAAGTACCTAGTCATAGGAGGGCCTTCACTTAGGCACGCTGTGATGCCTTCCCTTCGGCTGTATTAGAAGGAAGATATAGGAAAATACCCTATATCGAAAGGAAATGTACCTGTGGCTCTGGACATATAGAAACCATGGAACATGTTCTCCTTCAAGGTCCATTTTATAATGACAGTTGAATTAGTCTCATTTTTCCACGGTTAGGCAGATTCCCAGGGCGTTCAGGAGAATTTGACATTTTTCTGCTGCTTGCAGATATAGATAATGATACAACCTATAGAGTTGCCAAGTTCTGTGTAGCAGCGATCAAAATTCTTAATAGAATGGTCTGTTTCAAGTGAACTGGACAGCTGTGTTTATGTACCTTATTATTATTCTATTTTGTATTGTTATGTTATAAGATGTTTTAATTCTTGGTTTTAATGGATGTTTTTGCATCATTTTGTGCTGGTCTATGACCGTAATAAAACTAACTTGGCCAACTAACTTCTAGAAGCTAATTGCCTAAATCGGTTCAGAGGGGGAGGAACAGGGAAAATTAACCAGGAAGAGAGCTAAGATAATAAGGTGGTCTGAAGGCTTCCTGCAGCTCTTGCTTCCCTGGGTTTTTATGGCCCCCTATCTTCTCTGCCCATCTATAGGGGACTCCCTAAATTCTCTTCTGCCAGAGATTCACTTATTTGTGGCTGTTTTGGATGCAATGAATCTACTGGGCAGCCAGGGTTTTAGGTAAAGGCAGCTTGATAACTGCACACACAACAAGGAAGTCATGGGGCAGCTGCTTAAAAACTTACCATTTGGGTACTCCCTGGAACTATAGGGAGAGGTTGTCATTTGCCTTTCCACAGTCCTCAGCATAGAATGACCAGCCTTAGGCTCCCTTGGATTTTCTGAACTGTCTACCAAAGCTTGTTCCTCCTGAGCTTACCCAGTGGGTCAGGGGCTACAGATGTCCACTTCACCAGGCAGCAAACTTTTAAGTGCCCACTGATCATTTTCTCAATCCACTTTCACAGCATATCCACCTTCAGAAGTCATTAGAGAGAACTCCCAGGATCCCTGTCAACCTACAGTTATCAGAATCTTTGGGGAAAGCAGTGGCAGTTTAAATCATGGCTCAGCATGTTCAGCAGTGAAACATCTGCTTGGGATGCAGAAGGTCTTGGGTTCAATCCCTGGCATTTCCAGTTAAAAGGATTAGGCAGTAGGTGATTTCAAAGACCACTGTCTGAGATCCCAGAGAGCCTGACCTTGACTGGACAGCTTCATCTGTTCAGCTGTCACATAGGACAGCTTCATCTGTTCACACGTACAAATCCAATGTATCGGTGATGGACAAAGCTCTTAAGATGCTGGAGAGTGGGGATTTGGAATAAGGGAGTCATTTTACTACAGGGCAAGCATTATGGCATTTAGACACTCACGTGGCGTTTCACATCATCCAGGCTCAGGGCCACACCCTTGTCACTGTTGTTCCCTTTGTGTTTCTTCTGGCACTTGCCACGGCGACAGAGGCGAAATTTAATAACCTAGAGATGGAGTTAGAGGATGTTTTGGTTGCCGTAAGCAAAACGTTTCTTATTTGATGTTCCAAAATGGTAATGCTATTACAGAACTTAAACTAATCAGAGAATTCAACTGATCAGAGAATATCTGGGGCTTGCCCCCCCCATTTTTTGAGGTAGAGGCGCCAAATATGTAACATAGCTGCTGATGCCTCTCCTCAAAAAATCCCCCAAGACAGAAAAAGATCAATCTGGAGGTCCAGTTTTATGAAGCCCCAAAAAAGTACCCCCTTCTTCCATTGTTTCCAAAAAGTGAGGTAAGGCATTTAAACTTTAAAGGAAACAGTATCCTTTTAAAATTTAATTGCTTTTTGCTAGCTGTAGCAGCATCTTAAGGCATTTAAGGGGCTTACAGGCCCTTTAAATGTCTTCTCCAAGTGAAGAGTTCAGAAATTTAAAGGAACCGAGAGCCCTTTAAATGTACTCTGTGTCTATCCAGCGGTCCCCAAATATCCCCAATATTTTTGGGATTTTTTGAGCTAGCCGTTTTGGATAATTTTCAGGTATTTTTTCAGCTTGGATTAGCCGAATGTATCCTCCTATCCAAAACCCTGAACTAGGTTTATTAGTTAATCAGCTATGATTTGTATGACTCACAGATGCAAATATCTTACTAGGACAGACATGAGCTTCAGTATAGGAAGGAGAATGGAGAGGGGAGTCATAAGGAAATCCAGCATTGGTTGAACATCTCCAAGCAATTGAAACAAGTGGGGGTGGGGGTGGGGGTGGGGGTGGGGGTGGGGGTGGGGGAGGGAAGGCCTACCTACTGCTATTGCTGTGGCTACAATGAGATTGTTTTGGTTTAGTGTTAAAACAAGTAGGACAGAGTTGCAAAGAGCTAGACTTAGCAGTATCTCAGTGCAGTGGGAATGTTGCTGGGGGAGAGAGGCATAAACTCAGAGCCCCACAACACTGCCAACACAGTAAACTGAAAACCTTCAAGAAACAAGCATATATTTTTTTGAGGGAGCATCTCAGAGAGATGGGACAGCAAGAGCCACTTTTTTCAGGGAGGTCACAGATGGTTCCCAAGAAACTCACCTCATAGGCGTAGTCAAAGAGCTCCAGGACTGTTAATATGCTGGCTCCAATGAACAGACCCATCTGCCCCCCAATGTCACCTGCAGACAAGAAGGAAATGGGCAATGCTAATAAGACATTAAGATCTGGTGTGCTATTTGAGCTCTACACTGGGCTTCCCAGGTGCAGTTCATGACTCCAGGCCACCTGAGCTGATTTTGGAAGTCTTCTACGCTAACCAGGGTTAACCAGCCATCCACCTAGTACTTCTGTCTCAACTACTTTGTTGAAGAAAACAAGGTATTTTGACCTGGTGGAGGTAGAAGCACATGCCTATTGACCCCGCAGCCTGAAACAACAGGCAGCACCCCCTGGTACATTGGAACTTGCTGACACATCCTCTCCCTGCCAAAAATCTATCAGCCTCCTCCCCTGACCAGTTAAACCCTGCTCCTGGCTCCACCCCCATTTGGATATTTGTAAAGCTACAGTCTGTTGACTTTATGAGTAGGATGCATCTTTGATAAAGAGTCCCCTCTCTGCTTTTCCTAGTGCTCTAGACCCAAGTCATTTCGCTCCAGCTTGGCCTAGGAGCTACCAGCCAGTATGTACAGGGCTTCAAATGCATTACCCTTAAAACATCCAAACAAAACTCTGTACCCATAAACATCTGGATTCTGTGATTTGTATAAATCACATCAGGTTGCATCAGTTTGCTTATGTAGGGCAATTTATTTTGCTTATTATAGAAATGAGGAGCAATAACTATGTAGTCTAGCATGCTGACCACTGGAAATCACCCCATTCTTCTTCCTTCCCCAACTTCCTTTTTCACCAGCTATCATTTGTGCCTATCTTTGAAAGAATAAAAACTGAAATACTCACAATGCCACATTTAGTAACTAATACTAGTCTTTGTACTCATCAGATGCAAATGGGGAATTGCAGAAGGGCTGCAGCCATGATTGTGTGTGTGTTTTGCAGACTGTAGCTAGTTGGGCCTTGAACTGAGCCCATGGGGTGGTGGTGGTGTCACACCTGGGGAAAGTTGGAGGCATGCAGGATCCCCATTAGTTGCTGGCCAAAAAGATTATCTCACCCAGAAGTCCAGCCACTTCATATGCTTTCTTCTGCTCAATGGTTTCATAGTTCAGAGCCTCAAAGAAAATGTCCAATACCAAGATGTTCTCCCTGCATAAGAGGAAGGGAGGTGATAGGCAGTCCCTGGTACTACAACAAGAGCACACTTGGTATCTACAAAGGAACCTACCCACAATGAACCTCTGGATACACCATCATGGTCATTTGCCTGCCTGGCTCTAACATATGAGGATCTAGTTGATGCCAATCAAAGGCAGCAAGTTCTTGGCTTCAAGAAATAAGGACCGATCGCAATATAGAGTTTGAAAGGACCATAGTATAAGAATTGGTTGAAAGACTCACAGCACAAGAGTGATCATGAATTAACATAATTTTAGACTGGGAACAGACAATAGTTGTTCAAAGGGTTGAAAGTTACTTGAGTGAAGCATCTCTTCCTTTGATTTAAGCAGATACTTGTGTTGCCCCACTGTGTCCTCCGGTCAGCTTGCTAAAGATAGCGCCATTGTCTTGCTCTGTGTTTTATGTCCCAGACTTGTATACTCTCCTCGTTTTTGGGACTGTCTGCTCATTACACATAAAGCTTCCCAAATAAAAGACCATTTGTGGCTCAAAATGCATTGACACTTCTCTCCTTGGGCTTTTTTACATGGGTATTTTAGTTGGACCTGGTGGTATACTGCTTCAGTTTCCTCCCTGATTGCCATATGCATTTTTGTGCCTGTAGTTGTCCCATATTTTTTAAAAATGTATTCTTGTTTGTTTGTTTTCCCTGGTTCTTTTGAGACAACTTTTACCACAGTCGTTTACTGGAAGACAATTTCGAGTCATCTTTTTCCTTGTGCATAATATTTATGTTGTTTTTCTTTGTTCCCTCTACTACCATCCACTTCCTAATGACTTTTTTGAGTATTAGACTGTCCCCACCATCAAACCATGACATCTCCTACTCCCTGTCCAATACTTAAATCAGTGTATTGTTATGTTGATAGAAGCATACACACAAGCACCTGAAAGCACATTGAGGTTAGTAGGTTCTATGAATCCCCAGGTTTCATTCTTTTTAAAAGTAAGTATCCCCTCCCCTTGCTAAAATATAACTTTTTCCTTATATCTCCAATATATACATATATCAGTATTGACGGTGCCATTGATGAAATCAACACCCTCATTATTTAAGTTGTGGAAGACAATACACTGATTTTGCAACTGTGTAAATTACAGATGCAACCATTTGCAGAATAGCTGGAGCAGGAGTCCTTGAGTTTGGTCTTGCTGGTTTTGGCTTGGCCAGAGTAGAGAAGGTGCCAGAATTAAAAGAGAGACAGGGTTGGATAAAAAGGTTCAATTCTCCTATCTGCTAGAAGAAGGCTCCTTGTACTGAAGAAAGGGTCCTCCTAAAAGACCATTGCACCCAACTTGATGGTATTGGGGGGTGGGTGGGGGCGAAGGGCAATAGAGGTACTCACCCAATGTACTGCTCACTCTTGTTGTATTTCTTGGCCAGGTACTTGGCTGATGCCTTGCTGGGGATCTTGACCATGGAGAGCTCCTTGTTGTAGCGGGTGACATTGCAAGGCATCTCACATACACAGTACTCATTGTCCTTCTCCACCAAGAAGTCTGGGGCAAAAGGCAGGAGTCACATGGAGTGGGTGCAAAACCAATCAAACACAGACAAATTGAATAATTTGGGAAAAACAGGAAAAAATGTGAAGGGTCATTGTTCTTATACTATTCTTTTAGAACATTTATACCCAACCTTTCTTGTTTAACCTGAAGTTTAACCCCAGCCATGGTGGCCGCTTGAGAGCACCAAAGGTGAGCCAGCAGCAGAGTGGCAGGGCAGCCCCCGAGGCAGCAGCTAGGGAGGAGGATGAGGAGGAGCTATGGCCCGGTACCGACTGATCAACGGACTGGTACCGGTCCCCAGACCAGGGGTTGGGGACCACTGCTCTAAGGCATTATACGTCTAAATGCCAGATGCTAGTAGAGGGCAATAGCAAATGGTCATGATTATTATGCACCCGGTTCTGACGTTTGCTCTGATTACCAGATTCAACAGGGGATGACTATGTCTACTATTTTGGCAGGTATCCTTTGAACTAGATGGGCTCTGTATCCCGGAAATAAATAAAATCCAGAACAAATCCCTTGTGTTCATCCTGGGGATACCTGTTGGATTAATGTTGGGACTGCAGAATTTATCTGGACCCTTTGGGCCTAATTCAGCTAAGCAACTTGCAGCAACGCCCTGTGCAAAGTATGGTATAACTCTGCAACATGTAAGTGATGCTTACCAAGGGCAGGGTCTGCACATTCCTTGTACTGCTCAGGGGTGCAATAGGGAGCATCGCCTGCAGGGGGAAAAGAAAAGCAAAGGCAATAGTGAGAAGGGAAGAATGCATTATGACTTTTCTGCATTCACAGGCAATTAATGTTTATCCCAAAAGACATATGCAGGAATCTGCTAAGTCCTGGTTTGTATGCAAAATCAGGACCAGAGGACTGACTCTCCGTCCTGAATATGTAGGTGCCACTTATAACAAGCAGAGCGGTATGAACCCCCCATTACACCAGTCAGATTTGGTGACAAGAGGCTCACTTGAGTGCACTTAATTGTGGCTTCTTTGCATCAAACGATCTCTAACTGGGAGAGATGCTAAATCCCACACACACCCCTCTGGAGCCAGCTGCTTCCTTGTTTCCTCCATCGTTGCTGACAAAGCAGATTGTGCATTTTGAAAGGTGAAATTTTCTCCGATGGCCAAGTGATTGAGCGTGTTATGCCTTTGGATGCCAGGCAGACAAAAATCCTCCAGCCAACCTATTTCCATGCAGATGGAAAGCCATTTCACCTTGCCCTCAGCAGAAGGTTTGAGGCGGCTTGCCTGCCGGAGCATCTGCATTCCTGATTCAGCTTTTCTGGCCAGCAGGGAAACCTGAACTGGATGCTGCCACTTACTCTGCAGATCTCACCTTCTGCCTTCAGAAAAGCAGCATGCCTTGGCTGAACCCCTTTCCTTGACATGTTAGTTATTTTTCTGCCAGGAGAGTTCCCTCTTCAGCTCAAAGCATGAATGTTCCGGTTTTGGATTCTCTCAGCTAAAGCCTGGAATGATATAATCCAGGAAACGCTTTGCCGCCCGGTTCAGATGAATGACCAGAAAGTGAGAACATCCAGTTACTTTCATCTTTGCACAGACATTCTTGGGCATTAAAACTATGCAGCAAAGGGATATGAGGCATTCTCCTTCTGCCTCTAGCTCCCTTCAGGACTCATAAGGCTCTGTGAGAAAGGCGGGCTATAGCTGACACAAACCGCAAAGGCCATGTCAGAGCAGTCCCGACACAAAGCGATATGACTGTCTTTGCAGCCTGCTCACCCTTGGCTGTCATTGCCTGGGGATCCTGCTTCCACCACATTCTCCAGCAGCTTGGCATCAATTGGCAGGTGCAGCTGACCTTGGGAAATTCTCATCTCCTTCCCCTTCTTCGTACATCTGTTCCATTTCCTTGCCGGCCCTCTCCTCTTTAGGAGACACAACTGACTAGAATAATTAATGTGCGGCCTCGTTTTTATTAAGCAAATTGCATCCCTTGACAAGGTGTCTGGAGATGGAGTTCCCTCCCCTGTCCCTGCACTAACAGCCTCCTGAGGATCCCCAGAGGCCTCCTGCAGCTTTCACCACCAGCTGACCTTGGGCGGCTGTCTTTGGTCTCCAGCAAATGAATGGGGGGGGGGGAGGGGAAGCAATCCCAGCAGGGGATGGTGATGGTCAAATGGGAGAAGGAACAGCAATCGCTGGGGACTCCTCTGGAGCAGGCGGAAGGCTCAGTAGACCAAAAACAGCCTGGGCAAATACGGAATGGGACTTATCTCTGAGGAAGAGGGGCTAGGAAAGGCTTTTAAAGACTTGGCCAGAAGGCCAGTCCCTGGAGGGGTTTGGGACACCTTGGTGGGAGTCTGGGGAAGTCCCGCCTCAGGTACTTCTTTATAAGGCTGGCTCCTGACTGGCAGAGTCTGATACGAGGTTTTCCACCTATCAGGAAAGACCGAGTACAGTCCCAAGCTGGGGTGGCTGAGGGAGCACTGCAGACTGGAATCTGTGGTAGAAATCTAACACTTGAGATGGCTGCAGATGTAAGACACAGCAGCTATGATTAGCAGGGACAAGGTTAAAAAAAATGGGACTAACTCCTAGGCCATCTCAAGGTCCTAATTTGGATCATTCAGTCCGCTCTCCTTGGTCGAGGTGGACAGTATTCTGACAGCTGTTTGATCTACCATATGTCCCCTGGACCCATGTCCCTCCTGGTCTAGTGACCAAAATCTTCTTAGGATTCCTGGCCCTCAAGAGATCAAATTGATCTCAACCAGAGCTAAGGCCTTTTTGACCTGGTGGAATGCTCTGCCAAATGAGAGCACAGCCCCGCAGGACCTTAGACAGAGCTGTTCCAGCAGGCCTATCTATGGTTGACGTCTGATAACCAACACCTGATCTCCTAGGCCAGTGGTTCTCAACCTTCCTAATGCTGTGACCCTACAGTTCCTCATGTTGTGGTAAGCCCAACCATAAAACTATGCAAGTGTTCTTTCCCAGAAATTAAACCAAATGGCGTGAAGATCCATTGTTCATGATTGCATATAAATTGTATATAATTGTATATAAATTGTATATACATTTTTTCCGGGGTTTTTCAGTTCACTTCTGCCGGGGTTTTTCAGTTCACCATGCTGATCTCTCTCTTTTCCACTGCTCCAGACAGATGAACCCTCTATCTCGATCTACCCATCAAGGCTGTTGTGTGGATGGTGCCCTCCCCAGTCAAGCTACTTGCTCTGCCTGCGAAAGGGTCGTTCGACCCCCAAAACTGTCCCGACCTCCAGGTTGAAAACCACTGTCCTAGGCCTCTCCACCTGCATCTGCCAGACGACATTCCTTGGGGCGGCTTAGATCATTCCTTGGGGCGGCTTACCACATGCTAGGAATTTTATGGGCAATATTATTTAATTTGTATTCAAATTTTATCCTACTTAGATTTTATATTGCATTTTGGAATGCTATGTGATTTTAATTATGTTGTGATCTGCCCTGAATCTGCTGAGACAGGGTGGAATAAAAGTGAAATAATAACCCCCCCCCAGATCATTGTGCACTCCTAGGCCTTTACACAGTACAAAAAGACAGCCATAAGCAATAAAAGCAGGCCGCTAGATAATATAGCACATACACTAGAATACATCAGAAGACCACAGATCATCTATCATGTTAGACCAGGGGTAGTAAAACAGCAGCCCTCCAGATGTCCATGGACTACAATTCCCATGAGCCTCTGCCAGCAAACACTGGCAGGGGCTCATGGGAATTGTAGTCCATGGATATCTGGAGGGCCGCCGTTTGACTACCCCTGCCTTAGACCTTATCTGTCCGGCAGCCAGAGGAAACAGTGTGACCCTATTAGGAATGTCTGGATCATTATCAGGCAATAGAAGAATCGCCATTGTTGGGATCTGGAATGCCAGGGAGCATCGGGGGTAATCTACTAAGAAATCTGGTTCTAAGTTCCACGTAGAAGTTACAGTTCAATACAGAATGGGTCAGGCTTTCTATTTCCCCTTTGCTGCACCTCCATGAGCATTGCTCCGCATACCCATGCGCACATCAGAGGGCGTCGTGTGGAATCTCGGGTGGTGAAAGCCATCTTCAGCCTCAGGTGCATCAAGTTCACTAACTATGGGGAACTGTTGTGATCGGTTCTGAAATATTTAAAGAGGGGAGCTGCTCTGGACGATACAAAGCATCAATGTTGTATCGGATTGTATCAGGGAGATGGGCTGCTTTTGTGAACATCGTGGGCAGCACTGAGAACGGAGCCTCTTTCAGTGTTAGCTTTGCAAACATCTGGGCGATGTGCTCCTTCTTAGTCAAGCCTACTCTTCCCAAGCCCTGGGGATAAGGCCTTGGTTCCCGGCCCTGTGTTGCCCTTAACTTCATGGCCTCCTTACCAGGCATGTGGACCATGCGGCAGTTGCAGTTCTCCACCAAGTAGCGGGTCTCGCAGTCTATGCGGCAAGCTGTGATGCTGTAGGTGTCATAGAATTCGGACTCCATTGTTACTGCCTTGCAGTCTCCCCAGGGTGGGGGAAGGTAGATGAGCTGCATAACAGTGGAGGGAAGAGGGGATGAGAGGGGCAATCTGGGCCCACAGAGGTGGCAGGAGCGGGACAGACCCACCCCCTTCTCCTTTTCCCCCCTCAGACATAGCTTCTCTGAGCATCCAGATTTCACCTCAGAATACATACCCATAAGACAGACACGTGAGGAAGCCGAGCAAACGTTGAGACCAGTGGCACCTTTAAGACCAACAGAGTTTCATTCAAGGCCTAAGCTTTCATGCTCACGTGCGCTTTTGAAGGGTGAAGAGGTGTGTGTGAGCTCAAAAGCTTATGCCTTGAATAAAGCGCCGTTGTTCTTAAATATGCCACTGGACTCGAACATTATGCTGCTGCTTCAGACCAACACGGCTGCCCACCTGAACGGGAGAAAGCAGTGAGGGATGAACACAGAGACATAATTCATTGCGATGCACACCGGATGATCTAACCAGAAGGATATTGTGTTGTGCCTTACAGCCAACTCAAATGTTCAGAAGGGCTCTTGATATAGTCTTCCCGGGACTGCCTCACTGTGTCGCTTCAGAATGGAGGTGGAAACATCCCCTGTGGGCAGGTCCAGATTTACATGAAAAGGGGCCCTAGGCTATTCCACTTATGTGGCCCTTTCACCTCCCATTTTTAAGTTTGTAAATTACATGAGAGATAATAAAATACATCATTAGCGTGATATATATCAATATGTCAAACGAAACAGGTTGTGATTGGTGTAATAGTGTAATTTTAATTTTGCTAACAATTTGAATACAGGCCCCTCTTGATCTTGAGGCCCTAGGCTGAAGCCTAGTTAGCCTATAGGAAAATCCAGCCCTGCCTGTGGGAATGACCTTCCATGCTCACCTTCATTGTCACTGACAAACAAGCATCTCAGGCTGAAGGGTCTTACCCTAGCCTCCTCCTCCCTGGAGCGATGGTTTGGCATGGGCATGGAATTCTGGGCTGAGGAGACACTCAGGTGCATAATTCCCAGCCTGTATTCTAAAGTGGAGCAGTCCTTGGAGGCCTGTTCTGCATGCTTTTCTTTTCTGGAGAGCCAGTTTGGTGTAGTGGTTAAGAGTGCGGACTTGTAATCTGGCATGCCGGGTTCGATTCTGCACTCCCCCACATGCAGCCAGCTGGGTGACCTTGGGCTTGCCACGGCACTGAGAAAACTGTTCTGACCGGGCAGTGATATCAGGGCTCTCTCAGCCTCACCCACCCCACAGGGTGTCTGTTGTGGGGAGAGGAAAGGGAAGGTGACTGTAAGCCGCTTTGAGCCTCCTTCGGGTAGGGAAAAGCGGCATATAAGAACCAACTCTTCTTCTTCTTCTTCTTCTTCTTCTTCTTCTTCTTCTTCTTCTTCTTCTTCTTCTTCTTCTTCTTCTTCTTTTCCCTTGGAACCAGTGGTTAGAGCACTGGACGAGGAGTGGGAAGGCATTGGTTGAAATCAGCCCTCAGCATGAAGCTTATTGGGTGACTTCGGCCCAGCTGACAACACAGGCTTGTTCTGAGGATGGGATGCAAGAAAGGGGGAACATTGCCTGCTCTCCTGGGCTTCTTAGAGAAAGTGGGAGGATACCCCCACTGTGAGCCATAGAGAGGCATTTGCTTTGCACTGGTTCTTAGGCACAGAATAATCTCCTCAATGGAACCAGGATTTCTTAACTTTCAGCACATCTCCTCCAACGTCTTAGGGTTTAAGCCTAAGGTCCCAGCCTTTTATTTCAATTATAAGGTATGACTCCACTAAGTCTGTTCTATATACGCTGCCTATAATCGTCAACCACCACTTCCTTTGTAAAGATGCAGTGAAAGAGAGAGAGAGAGAGAGAGAGAGAGACAGAGAGAGAGAGGGAGGGAGAGAGAGACAGAGAGAGACAGAGAGAGAGAGATAGCGGCCTCATTCCAGTGATGAGAGGTGCAGTAAGAATCAAGCTGGCTTAGACTCAGCGGCATTCGTCCCCTCCCCCATTTCTCTCCAGCTGCTGCAGAGGTTGTCCTCCCTGCAATACTTGCCCCTTCTGCTGCTAGCCCTTCTGTGTACGCAAGATACACCTTTGAAAGAGCACTTGCACATGCAGAGAGCCTCCGTGGTGGCCTGAGAGAAGCATGAAGGAGACCACCTCATAGGATCCAAGCCATAATCTTGAGAACGTATCCTGAGAGGCGATAGCAGAACTAAAGAAGCTGTTGCCTCACATGTTAGCATCTTGGTGGCACCCTCTTCACCCAGAAGCAGAGACTTCTGGCCTTCAGTTCTGTCCATAAATTTCCTAGCTCCCCCTTTTCATTCTGAGCTGCTGCCCACTTTATCACCAGAGGACAGGAGAGAGAGCGAGAGAAATGTCACTCATGGATGCATACTTTGTTCCACATGCAATTAAAGACTACTTTTAAGGGGAGGCGCATCTGCTCATCTTACCCGCTGCTCCTGGCAGGACACAAACGTTTGGAATCCAGGTGCCACCCCAAATCCCAGCTGGTCAATGAAGGGCGGCTCGTCTTGGCTGTGGATCTGTACCTTAATCCCGGCTTCAAATGATGTCTCATCTGTGGCACAGAGACACAGAAGTAGAGAGGGAACTCAGATGAATGCAAAAGAAACCCTCTAGTTTAGTGATTCCCCAGTGTGAGTGTCATGCAGGGTTACCAACTCCAGGTGGATCCTGGAGTTCTCCCAGAATTGCAACAGATCTCTAGACTAGGGAGATCAGTTCCCCTGAAGGAAATGGCATGTTCAGATGGTGGACAGTGGCAGGCAGTTTGAGCTCCCTCTCCTCCCTCTCCTCCCCTAACTCCACCTTCCCCAAGAACCGCCCCCCTAAGCCTCCTGGAATTTCCCAAGCCAGAGTGTCCTGAACCCAAGAGTCATGGGGGCTGCTAAGATGTTCCTTGGTGCCCCCTTGCTCTTTTACATCTCCTCGTTAAAGGAAAGGGCCCTTTCTGTCTTTCCTCCCCTTCACTGGAGTGGGAGATGCTTCAGAAGAGCTGAGAGGCATTCCCTTTGACCCTTTGGAGAGGGCCCATTCAGAAAGAGCTACTTCCAACATAGGAAAGTGCTTGGGTTTTATGAATACTTGCAACATTTTGAGATGGGGCCCAGCCCACATAGTAGCTGTTTTGTGATTGGCTCCATCCACCCTAGGCAGCCATGGTGCCCACTATCTGCTATCGATATTTCGAACTTGCTCACAGGATTGATAAAATGGAGCCGGGGAGAATGATGCTTTAAACCATTTTGGGTTCCAATAGGGGAAGAAAAATGGGCTATAAATATGTAAATAAGTATGCTGGAAAGCAGATGTCACCCTTTATTTTGCTCCTTAACGTCTTGTTCATAGTCTTCCAGGGATCATAATTCCCAGACAGGCCCTTATCCCAAAACATCCCCCAAAGAGACTTTTGCCCTGGAACTCCAACCCCACCATAGTTTTGACAGCATAGCTCCTGACTCGTCTCTAACAATGATCAAGGCTATTTGTAGATAAGAAGCAGCTCTTGCATTGTGGTTGACAAGCTGGTTGCCATGGCAAGCGTCAGAGGACAAAAAAGGGGGATCTAGTCAGAGAAAGGGATGAGGGAGGGAGGGATGTGAGGCCTGGGATGCAAGGTAAGCCTAGAACAATAATGAAGCAGAGAGAAGCTTAGTGGCTTGAGAAATAGGGCATGGAGAACGTGGTAAGGGTGTGGTGTGGTGAATTGGAGTTCACAGCAAGAAAAGAATATCTGGCATGCCAAAGATCAGTGCATGGCCATACATGATGGAAAGATCTAACATGGCAAGGGGGCAACATAGGATAGAGGATTTGCAGCTGTGTCCCAAAGAGGGATAGTCCAAGCTCATCAGATCTCTGAAGCTCAGTAGGGTCATCACCATGTAGTATTTGACTGGAAGACCACCAAGATTAGCTGCACAGAGGCAGGTAATGGCAAACTACCTCTGAATATCTGTTGCCTTGAAAACCCTATGGGGTCCCCATAAGTCTGTTGCACTTTCCTCCACCACCCAAAGAGGGGATCTGGGGAAGAGAAGAACTAATGAATGATTAGTGAGGTCAGTAATATGTCCTACCTGTTTCTCCCCAAACAGGAAGATACTCATCTTGCTGAATGTCCAGCATGATCTCCAAGCCATTGCCAGTTCCCCCCTTCATAGTGAGGAGTGGTGGCTTTCCAGACTGGCCCGAGTTAAATGTGTAGCACTTCCCGTAGCGTGTGAACACCTGAGAAGGAAACAAGAAAGGATTAGACCAGGAATGAGAAGCTTCCAGTGGAACTCAGCTAGGTCTGTTAGCAGCTACTCAGCAGCAGATCACAGCAAGGGGCACTGGAACAGTAATGTGCCTGATATAACCATCCCCAAGGAAGATCTCTTGCTGCACGGATTCAGCACCAGGGATAGCTCTCTGCCCTTTATGGTTTCCCTGAAAGGCCATTCCCAGGGGAAGAGGGACATACTTGTGTCATGGGGATGCAAGAAGCAGCACCTTATCTCAGTGGTTTTCAAACTTTTTGGAGCCTATTTCTAAATTTACAGGACTCTTCAGGACTCAGGTAAAGTAGCTTTGCACTCTGTTCCCCCTCCCAAACGAAAAATGCTGAAGACAAACAGCTGTTAATACCAAGGAGGTTTATAATTCATTTTCCATGTTGGGTATGTATAGGTATACAACATCCCTGAGCAATGTATTTCATGGCCATTTCACACATTATTATGCAGAGGCAAACCCAAACTGTGCCATTCAGCTTCCCAGAACCTCCTCTCCTGGCTTATCCTGTTCCTTCTCCTGCCCCCTGGCCTTGTGACCCAACTGTGAGCAATTTGTGACCCATGCTTGACTTTGAGAACCACTGCTTCATCTAGGAGGAATGCGGGACATGATGGATTACAGCAGGGATGGGCAAACTGTGACTCTCCAAATGTCCACGGACTAAAATTACCATGAGCCCTTGCCAGCAGGTCATCATGATCATGCTTGCAGGGGCACATGGTAATTGTAGTCCATGGACATCTAGAGATCCACAGTTTTCTCTTCCTTGTCCTGTGGCTTAGAGCAGGGGTAGTCAACCTGTGGTCCTCCAGATGTCCATGGATGACAATTACCATGAGCCCCTGCCAGCAAACGCTGGCAGGGGCACATGGTAATTGTAGTCCATGGACATCTGCAGGATCACAGGTTGATTACCACTGGCTTAGAGGATAATGCAAGCAGAGGGGGAAATGAAGGCTGAGGGGCTCAAGCACCTGAGCTGCAGAATCACTAGTTGCATCCCTCTCTTAAAGAGGGACTCTTTCAGCCATGCTGGTATTTACACTCAACTAGGTAATTAATCATTTGCAGATGCTCAGATAATGGTCCTTGCCAGGCAATTTGTGTAACAAATAAGTAAGGTAGTCAGATTTGGCAGCTGCTGCCTAAGGAATGCTAAATGTTTTGTAGATACCAGCTGAGCTCTTCCATCCCATCCATCCCTGTGCAGTGGGTACATATGAGCGAAATTCTTAAGTCAATAAAGCGGAGCTCAGACTGGGGAAAGATTTATCCAGCTGTGCAAAGTAAGTTCGCAGCATTGCCAGGCATATAGCCAAGGCATAGCTTATAGCTTCCCCCCGATCCAAGCCCATTATCTTTTAAAGCTGTGCAAGGCCTGATCTCTTGGGAGAAGGAGGAGGAATCAGTTGCTAGGGAAGATTCTCCCTCTCTTCCAATTCAGGTTTTGCATAGCTTGCATTTTCACTCCCTTTCAAGTCAGTGCAATAGCTGCATGTTTCTTTTCCTTGATTAATCCATCATGGCAGGTGGGTTTATTTTTTTTAAAAAGCTTTTCAAAATAACACAGCCATCAATTTGTAATTTGCGGAGATGTGCATTGTCACAGCACAGTCCTAAGCAGAGTGACAGCTGTCCAAATCCATTGAAACCCTTGGGCTAACAAGGTTGCACCTCCGTTTAGGATTGCCAGGATGTCCATCAGGGACTTAGTGGGTCCTGCATTTGCATATATGATCTGTCATCAGCCAAGCAAGCCCTTGAGTGAGCAAGCTTAAGCAGCATCTCTTCACGTTTATTCAGTCGGGTTTACTCCCAGGAAAGTGTTCATAGGATTGCATGATAAGAAGTCCCCCATTTTCCACATTACCCTCAGCTCTGTTGCAAGGCAAATATTTTGGTATCCCTTATTCCAGGGGTCCCCAACCTTTTTATCACTGGGGACCGGTCAACGCTTGACAATTTTACTGAGGCCCGGGGGGGGAGGAGTAGTCTTTTGTTGAGGGACGTTACCGCCGCCTGAGCCCCTGCTCAACTTGCTTTCCCGCCGGCACCCCTGACTTCCTGCTGCCCGCTGGGGGGCAGTGCCAGCAGCAGCTGTGCAGTGCCATGCTGAGGGGGAGCCCCAGCCATGGCGGCTGCTGGAGAGCACCAAAGGTGAGCTGGTGGCAGAGTGGCAGGGCAGCCCCTGAGGCAGTAGCTGTGGAGGAGGACGAGGAGGAACTGCGGCCCAGGACCAACTGATCTACGGACCAGTACCGGTCCCAGACCGGGGGTTGGGGAACACTGCCTTATTCCCCTGTTGGTTTTTTGTCAACTGAATATGGTTGAAACAACTGAGCACGTGTTACTTCATTGTTTCTTTTATAAGGATATTCATTTCTGATATAATAAAATCAGAGTCCAGTAGCACATTTAAGACCAACGAAGATTTATTTGAGGTGTGAGCTTTCAAGTACAAGCTCACGCCTTGAATAAATCTTTGTTGGTCTTAAAGGTGCTACTGGACTCTGATTTTATTGTGCTACTTCAGACCAACATGGCTACTCATTTGAATCTATCATTTCCGATATATTAGTCTCATTTTATCCTAGTTTCCAGGTAGAGCGGATACATTTTATGCATCCATTCTTGCAATTTGCCTTAATGAAATCTTGCTTAAGATGGACAACTTCTGTACTTTGGCTTAGTCAGTAAGGAAGCAGATGCTTCAGTCTTTCTGTTAACCACTTTGCATTTGGTGTTTAATAAAGTTAAGAATTTTTGGGGGAGGGGGTATTTGTGTTTAGCTTGTGCTCTTATGTTGGATCTTGGATCATACTAAGTGACCTTAATTGTAAGAATTCCTATTATGCACCACTATAATTTTGGTCTGAATGAGCGTAAATAAACATTGATTGATTGATATGCACCACTATGCCCTTCCCCATTCCCGCAGTAAATAAGAGAGCAATATTTGGTTGTCCAGCTCTCCTGGACCCCAAACTAGAGTCCATCTCCCTCTGTCCACCCCTCAAGACAGAAGCATTTCACTTAAATACCTATTTTGACTTTGATCAACATTATGTTCAAACCTACATTATAAAACCAAAATTAATTTGGAAATCAACTCACACCAGATGTATATAGTAAACTTTATGGGAGGAATAATGTTTGGGTATGCACACACATTCACACAACACTTAAAAATAAAGCACAGGAATGAAATTTTGTTTATGCAAATGCCTGTCAACATAAATGCTATGAAAGAGGCAGTAACATTGTTAGTTTTTAATACAGAGATAGAATCTGTAGCTTTTATTACTTAAGGAGCATTTGCCAATATGACAGGCCTTCACTTGTGTAGTCTGAAGTTTTGAAGTTACTTCTCTAAAGAAGTGTGACCAATGCTTAAAAGAAATTTTCCAGTAAATATTGGCTTGTACCATTGTGAGTGTTCCTTTAATCTCTGGCTCTTAATTTCAGAATCCCCCCATCTCTGATTCCCCTATTCCTGGACACCACCATTAAACTCTCCTTGGCTAAAGAAAGAGCTGAGAATTTTAAACTAATAAGGACGAAGAATCAAAGTATCCACAATGATAATGATAGAGCTGGCTCTCTGTAGATTTATGTGCATTCCAAAATCCCTGAGTGCATGAACTGATTGAGGCTATTTATTTACATCACCTTTAACATGCCTTTCTCCAGCAAGGAGACCTGACCATGATACCGTTCAAGCATGTTTCAATTTTTCTGTAAGCTGCTTTGGGACCCTTAAAGGGAGAAAAGCAGGTTAAACTATTTTAAATAAACATTTCAATGCATCAGGCTGCAACCACCTTATGGCAACCTATTGCAGGATTTTCAAGGCAAGATTCAAGGTAGTTTGCCATTGGCAGAGTAAACTCCATCTTCCTTCATAGTCTCCCATCCAAGTGCTGATCATACTTTACCCTGCTTAGTTTCCAAGCTTTAGCAAGCCCCAACTCATCTGGGCAATTCAGGCTGCTACAGTATGGGTACTACTTATTTGGAGGAGTCTCAAAGTGGCTTACAGTCGCCTTCCCTTTCCTCTCTCCACAACAGACACCCTGTGAGAGAGGTGACGCTGAGAGAGCCCTGATATCACTGCTTGGTCAGAACAGGTGTATTAGCGCCATGGCAAGCTCAAGGTCACCCAGCTGGCTGCATGTGGGGGAGTGCGGAATCAAAACCAGCCTGCCAGATTAGAAGTCCACACTCCTAACCACTACACCAAGCTGGCTCTTGTTATAGTTTCTTTTTTCTGAATCAGGATCAATCCAAATTAACCAGCACCAATTTGTATCACCTCCCCCCCCCAGCTACTTTTATAGCTGACTGATGGAGAAGTCCTATGATCTGACCTCCAACATACTGTACTGTAGAGTAAACAACCAGCCACGGCCACACAACTCAGAAGATCCACAACAACCAGTTGATTCCATCCATGAAAGCCTTCCATGATGCTTTGGGCTGATCCTGCGTTGAGCAGGGGATTGGACTAGATGGCCTGTATGGCCCCTTCCATCTCTATGATTCTGGAATTCTGTGATTCTGTGATTCGTACTGCAGAGTTTGCCGCCCCCCCCCTTCAGGGAATTCTTTGATACTTAATCCCCAGCCTTGGGTGTGGCCAAGTGCGAGAGAGGACATTCTGCTAATTACATAGTCTGAAGTGGAAGCAAATGAAGCTTCCCAGGTCTCCAAGTGTGTGGGTTGTGAATCATTAAAACACCATTCAGATTTCAGTACAGTACTTGAGATGCACAAGCAGGAATCCAGATCTTCGTTAAGACAAATGAATATCCTTATACAGTTCATGAATATAGAAAGCCTTATTTGTTTTCATCCCTCAAGGTAGTTAAACTGAAATGAATGTCCCAGCATTGCCATTTCCTCTGCTTTTGGAAAAGTGACAGGAAGGAGCAAAGACAGTGGATCTTGACAAGAGTACTGAGATGACAAATCACTTGGAAGGAAAGTTGAGATCTGCTACTGTTTCCACGGATCCATTCCAAGACCCCCAACACTGGGGCATTTCCAAGTTTATGGCAACTCTACAAATGCCCACCAATCATACAATGGCATGTTGATTATTGCCACCACCCCCATACAACACAGAGACAAAAGTAGCCATCTGCACCAACCACGGATACTAGCGCCCTACCTGTCCTCTGATCATCTGGCCACAGTGATCCATGCAACAGTCACTTCCAGGCTAGACTACTGTAACTCATTCTATACGAGCCTACCCTTAGCTTTGACCAGGAAATTACAGCTGGTACAAAATGTGGCAGCAAGGGTCCTCTCTGGTACAGCTTGGAGGGCCCATATTCAGCCAGTGCTATGTCATCTGCACTGGTTACCAGTCTGTTTCCAGATCAAGTTTAGGGTTTTGATTTTAACTTTTAAGGCTATACATGGCTTGGGACCTGTGTATCTGCGGGACCACTTGCCTGCCTATGTCCCCTGCAGGGCACTCCATTCTGCGGGTATGAATCTACTGGTCGTCACGGGCCCCCGGGTCATTCACCTGGGCTTGACCCACCCTGGTGGAATGAGCTCCCAGAAGAGCTAAGGGCCCTGCCCAAGTTATCAGCTTTCCTCAGGGCCTGTAAGACAGAGCTCTTCTGCCAGGCATATGGTTGAGGCTGGGCTGAGGTCCCGGAGTTATCATCAGTGGATCCCCTAGAATTAGAATTAGAACAAGACCCTCGCTCCTATGGAAAGAACTCTGACTGCTGCTGGGCATGGGAGAAGAGATAGGGTACTACTTCATAGAACTGCCATCTTTTAATGCATTGGGGACTTGTGGGCTGGGTGGTTTTATTCTTTATATTTATTCTTTTATTGTAAACCGCCGTGAGTCTTTGAGAGCGGTGGTATATAAGTCAAAATCTGAATGATTGAATGAATGAATGAATGAATGAATGAATAGTGCCCACTGATGCAGCTGATGTCCTCCCCCACCCCCTCCTGACTTCAACTCACTGCTGCCCACATGCAGGACACAACAAGAGCAGCAAAAAAAGGAACGCAGCCGAAGATGGGGGGGGAGGGGAGAGCATTAGCTGCATCAGCCTGCACTGGTTGGCTTCTTCTATCTCTCTATGTTGAGGGGGGTAACATAGCTTCCCCTCCCCAAACCAGTAGATGGAACCAGTAAAGCCTTGGACAAACACATACCGGGAAACCCTGTAGGCATACCAGAGAGTGGCTCATTGTTCACATTGGCAGCCCCACATGTCAGTCAATTTAGTCAGCAATGCCCCTCCCCACACCACCAACCTGTGATATCAGGGCTCTCTCAGCCTCACCCACCTCACAGGGTGTCTGTTGTGGGGAGAGGAAAGGGAAGGCGACTGTAAGCCACTTTGAGCCTCCTTCGGGTAGAAAAAGTGGCATATAAGAACCAACTCTTTCTTCTTCTTCTTCTTCTTCTTCTTCTTCTTCTTCTTCTTCTTCTTCTTCTTCTTCTTCTTCTTCTTCTTCTTCTTCTTCTTCTTCTTCTTCTTCTTCTTCTTCTTCTTCTTCTTCCCGGGAAACTACAGACCAGTGAGTCTGACCTCTGTTGTGATATTAAAGGGAGATATTAAAGGGAGCAATCTGCAAACGTCTGGAGGACAATTTGGTGATCCAAGGAAGTCAGCATGGATATGTCTCCAACAGGTCTTGCCAGACCAACCTGGTTTCCTTTTTTGACCAAGTAACAGGTTTGCTGGATCGGGGAAATTCGGCTGATGTCATTTACTTGGATTTTAGTAAAGCTTTTGACAAGGTTCCCCATGATGTTCTGATGGATAAGTTGAAGGACTGCAATCTGGATTTTCAGATAGTTAAGTGGATAGGGAATTGGTTAGAGAACCGCACTCAAAGAGTTGTTGTCAATGGTGTTTCATCAGAATGGAGGGAGGTGAGTAGCGGGGTACCTCAGGGCTCGGTGCTCGGCCCGGTACTTTTTAACATATTTATTAATGATCTAGATGAGGGGGTGGAGGGACTACTCATCAAGTTTGCCGATGACACCAAATTGGGAGGACTGGCAAATACTCCGGAAGATAGAGACAGAGTTCAACGAGATCTGAACACAATGGAAAAATGGGCAAATGAGAACAAGATGCAATTTAATAAAGATAAGTGTAAAGTTCTGCATCTGGGTCAGAAAAATGAAAAGCATGCCTACTGGATGAGGGATGTGCTTCTAGGTAACACTGTATGTGAACGAGACCTTGGGGTACTTGTGGATTGTAAACTAAAATGAGCAGGCAGTGTGATGCAGCGGTAAAAAAGGCGAATGCCATTTTGGGCTGTATCAACAGGGGCATCACATCAAAATCACAAGATGTCATAGTCCCATTGTATACGGCACTGGTCAGACCACACCTGGAATACTGTGTGCAGTTCTGGATGCCTCACTTCAAGAAGGACGTAGATAAAATTGAAAGGGTACAGAGGAGAGCTACGAAGATGATCTGGGGCCAAGGGACCAAGCCCTATGAAGATAGGTTGAAGGAGGTCAGTTTGGGAGGGTGGACTCCATAGCATTCTATTCCCTCCCCACCCTAAATCCAGCCCTCTCCTGGCTCCACCCACAAGGTCTCCCGATTTTTCCCAACCCAGAACTGACAACGCTATTCCCAAGCCAGCGTTGGCCCTGGCAGCCCTACCCAGTGAAGCACTACCACAGTCTGGCACACCTTCAGATCTGATGACTTAACTTGAAGCTGTGTTGGCATCAGCCCTAGTTTCCAGGCCAAGCTATTCAGGCGGAGGGAGTAAGGTGGAGCTCTGGGGATCATGCATTAGAGTAGGAGTCCCTCTAAACCGCTCTCATCACTTGATATGTGTATTCAGGAGAAGCCATTGAAGGGCATGGAAGTGGAGACAAAAGAGGGAGGAATAGTTTATATTATTGTTTGTATTATTTTATTTTTTGCTTAATTTATAGCCTGCCTTTCTTGTTGAGGCAGACAGTGGTTGTCAAATTTTTAAACACAATGCAGTAGGAATACAACTATAGAAAAAAAGGGCATCTAAAGCATGATGCACCAAAAGGTAGAAAGTGAACCCACAAAGGAAGACCGCATCTGCTCATTCCAGTGACCAACTGAATTCCATGTAATTTCCCCCCAGGTATCTTCCCTGGGCCTGTTGTGAAGACTTGCACTGAGATTGCAGTTGCAGGAACTCAAGCACAAGAAGAAGCAGAAGAGTTGGTTCTTATATGCCACTTTTCTCTACCCGAAGGAGTCTCAAAGCAGCTTACAATCGCCTTCCCTTTCCTCTCCCCACAACAGACACCCTGTGAGGGAGGTGAGGCTGAGAGGGCCCTGATGTCACTGCTTGGTCAGAACAGTTTTATCAGTGCTGTGGCAAGCCCAAGGTCACCCAGCTGGTTGCATGTGGGGAAGGAGCAGGGAATCACATCCAGTTTGCCAGATTAGAAGTCCATGCTCCTAACCACTACACCAAGCTGGCTGACTGATTTTGATTGGCTGTGACATGTGGGAAGTAAGGACTTTCGGCTTTCCTCAGCTCCTAAAAACTCAGGGGGTACCAATTTGCCCCACTGAGACAAATGCTGTGTCCTCCATTAATACCTCCAAAATTCCCAGGGGGTAACTAGTATCATTGGAGCTCTTTCACTTTGGGAAAATGGCTCAGGGGGAAGGCTTAACCTTATTATCTTCCTGTGGCATAATTTTATTGCGGCATGATTTTTTATGGACTCAAATCTACTTTGTCAAGCACATGAAGTACTATTTCCACTGGTGGACAAAGCAAATGTCCTTGATCTGCATATTTTATACAGCTTGCTGAAGTCAGCTTTTCTCCACATAGAAGGTTTCCCCCCTGAATGCAGCCAGTGGAGAAGATGCTTTTAAGGGTCAACTCAGGAATGACATTAATCTTCTTCTGCATTACAGAATGCTTGGCAAGGTATTGAACATTCTGCTAACAGTAAAACAAAGCAATACTTGATGAAGGTATGTGAGGTTGGTGGGGCTGCTCTTCAGCCATGCATGTTCATGTTCACTTGAAGGCTGCAATATGAACTTTTACGTGAGGCAAGGGCACCAAAGAGTTAACATCTCAGAGCTAGAGCCATTTCCAGTGGCATGTTCCATATGGTCAATGGCCGGTCCTCTGATGATGTGAAAGATGGACGCTGCTTCTACCTTGAGATGCTGTAGGAGCAGGTGGCTTTAAGAAGGCTTTCTCAACCAGGGTTTCATGAAACCCTGGGGCTTTTTGACGTCCCTGTTAAGCAGTTATGGGTGATATGACCATATATGGTCATATTGACCTGTTCCCTTTCCCAATGGCCAATGATGGGTCTGGAGGGGGTGGGGAGGGGAGGGGCCCCAGTTGAGCGTGTACACAACTCTGCTTCCCAACCATATTCAGCATGATCCCACCAATTCTGGGATTCTGAAGAATGTGTCAGGGGTTTCTCAATGCTAAAAAAGTTGAGAAAGGGACGTCTAACGTGGAAAATTTTCCAAAGTAGGATATGGTGGTAGAAAGTGCTGACAAACACGACAAGCAGAGGTGGTTTGCTGTTGTCTGTTTCTGTGTGGACCATGGATTTCCTGGATGGTCTCCCATCCAAATATTCACTAGGGCTGACCTTGTTCAACTTCCAATTTCCGAGGGATGTAGGCCAGCCTGATTCATCCAGTCAGGTTATAGCAGTATATACTTTCCAATTATGACTGAATTCCTTAAGAAGGATGGGATACCTGCAGGCAACACGAGGTGCTGCTCTGTTTTGATCCCTATCATCCTCAGCTACAACCTCAGGCCAGTCCAGAACAGAACCAGCAGTTACTTTTATAAGATTTGGTTCCTCCACCTGCTATTACAGAAGCATAAGTCATAGTGGAAAAGGAAGCAGGCTGGACTGTAACCTATGGCACTCTTTCTAATATGTACTTAGAGTATTTATCTAGGGTTTGGCTCCTTGCCTTGTACTGTAATTTGGTGTCTTGTCTTCTACTTTCATTCATTTTCATTATGGCCTGCCATGAGTTAATGCATACTCTTTTTTTTTTGTCTGCATTGTCTTTAATTCAATTGATCAATCATTATTTATTTACGGTCATTCAGACCAAAATTCAAATACATGCAATTAAAAACTAAGACAATTTAAAAAGAGAAAAAACTGTAATAGTACTATAATTTTTTTTAAAAGATCTGACAACATAAAAACTTTAAGATGTTACATTCAATATTTAAAATATAGTTTAAGTTGCCAGTGACAATTGGCTCTTTGTACTTCTGAAATTGGATCAGAGAGAAATTTTCTGATCCACATACATCGTACGCAATTTCATGGCGGCAGTGCAAAATTTAGCTGTGCTGAGAGTTATTTGCCTGTCTTTGTCTTGAAGCAGCACCTTGACTTTCTCCTTTGGGGAAGATCTTGGGTAGGTGTTCAAAACTGGCTGAATAAAGTTACATCTGATGGCATCGTAAATGGGGCAGAACAGAAGCACATGTTCGTCTGACTCTATCCATCCGCTGGCACAAGGACAGAGTCACTGAGCAAGGGGTTTTTTTTGTAACGCCCCTCCAACACAGCTGTAGGTAGAGCTGAGCATCTCGCTTCAGTGAAGGCCCTTCTATGGGTGTTAAGTTCTAGGTCTGACAGATATGGGGCTGGAACAAGCTTGTATTGGATCCTATCTGGACACAGAAACTCTGGTGTTTTGGCTAGATCGCTTTGCCATCTAATGTCCTTGACCCTTTGTTTAATTATGGATTTAGCTTGATCTTGGTGTAAGTTGTTGTTCCATAAAGCCAAGCTGTGATAGCTTGCGCTTCACAGTTTTTAGCCAAATTGACTGAAATTTGTCTCTTAAGATCAAAGCAGACAATCGCTTCGGGTCGTAGGTTAGCTTCAGCCAATAGAGGATCTTCCACACTTTGCATACCTGTTTCCAATCCCACTCTAGCATTTGAAATGCACATGGGGAGCTGGGTGGTCTTCCTTAGAAATGTTGACTGCACCCTTTCCAGTAACATCACACTAGATGTTGGGGCTCCTGAAAAGGAGCCATATAGCAGCTGAGAAAGTGTCTTGGCTCTGTAGAGCTCTAGGGCAGCTGGCACAAATCTTTCCCCTTGGTTCGATAGAATTTGACAATGCTGTTAGCCGATCTTTGGGCTTGCTCAGCAGCATATTGAAAGTGAGCAGTCCTGGCACATGAAGATTGTAATACAACTCCCAGGTACTTGAACCTACTGACTTCTTCAATTTTATAGTTGTCTAGTTTCCAAATTTTTGGTTTTGTCCTTTTGCCGAAAACCATGACCTTTGTCTTTTGGTTGTTCACTTGGAGTTGTTCTTCTTTACAGTAACTGCTAAGCCTCCTTAGCATTCTTTTGAGTCCAGTGCAGTTCTGGAAAGGAAAACTACGTCATCAGCATAAAGGAGAATAGGAACAGGACAATGGGCTAAAGTAGGAGGATGAAATTTTTTGTTCTGGAATGATTTAATTATACCGTTTATGTAAATATTAAACAGAGTAGGGGCTGAGATGCCTAACTCCTTTGGTGACATTAATGGGATTGGTAAGATGACCTTGGTTACTGCAACACGAGGTGCTGCTCTGTTTTGATCCCTATCATCCTCAGCTACAACCTCAGGCCAGTCCAGAACAGGGCCAGCAGTTACTTTTATTGTTGTGCCCTGGTGTAATAATTTAATAAGGGCAAGAAGACATCGATCAATAGAAGAGTTCTCTAATTTCTTCCAGAGGCGAGATCTAGAGATAGAATCGAAGGCATAGAGAGCAGATTTTGCAGAGATGTATTTTTCTGCTACGTGTTGATTAGTCAAACTATGATTGATGGTGGAGGCACCTTCTCTGAAACCAGCTTGTTCGGACCCTATCAGGCCTTCCTGCTCGATCCAACTCGAGAGCTTCTCTAGTACATGCTTAGCATATAACTTGCTGGGGATACTCAATAGGCTGATAGGGCGATAGTTTTTTGGGTCGCTTCATTTGCTAGTCTTATGAAAGAGTACAGCCACCGCTGTCAGCCAACAGCTAGGAATATGACCTGAGGAATTAATAAATGTAAAAAGAGTAGCTAATACTGGGATCCACCATCTTAAAACCCGTGGCGCCGCGGACTAAATAATGCGGTAAGGGCTAAGGGGGAGGAGTTAGGGTGGGCTCTGTCCATGATGAGGAAGGGTGCCGATTGGCCCCTTCCTCCGGACTGACTATCGGAGGGCCCAATCGGCCGCCCACCACCAAGGGAGCTACCACGAGCCGCGTGCAGCATGGCTCACTGTCGCTCCCTGCCCGCCGGCCTGCCTGCTCGGGGGCCGCGCGCTGCCCCGCTAGCGCCTGCTGTATTGCAGCTACAGCAGGCTTAATTACTAGTTCTCCATAATTCTTTAGAAAGTTCAGGGGGGATCCCATCCAGCCCCGGGGCTTTGCCTCCCTTTAACTGATTAATAAATGATTTTACTTCATTTTGAGTGACTGGGGGCCATGCTGGAAGCCCCTCCAGTGTGCTCAGTTGGTTCATTTCCGAAGAATCATGATAAAGGTTTTGGAAGTGAGTGACCCACTTTTGTGGGGGAATGCATAGTCCAGTAGGCGTTCTGCCACTTGATTTCACCTCCGATGTCAGCTTCCAAAAGAGAGTGGTGTTCTTATTCCTCACAGACTGAATTAAGGACTATCAGAGCTCAAGACTGTATTTTTTTTCCTTTTTACAAGCTAATAGGTTTTTATAGTTTTTCTTAAGATTTAAAATTTGTGAAGGCTCGTTATTCAAAGATCCAGCTCCATGTTCAGTATAATGTTTGTAAGCGGCTCTCAGATCTTTCTTGGATTTGATACAGTCCTTATCGAACCAAGGCTTACCAAAACAGCCCATTGTCCGACTATATTGGGTGTTTTCTCGGGTCAGGACAGACTTCAACTTGTCAGTGAGTGCAGCATACAAGGAAAGAGGGTTCTGGCAAGAACGAGGCACTGGAAACCTCTTGCGCTGTTCCTTTAAGTTGTCCGAAACTAACATTTTTTTAAACCGATTCATCTAGTTGAGGAGGCCATCTTATCCAGCATCCAGTGTGTTCCATTAGAGCAATTGGGGGGAAGTGTGCAGGTTCATATTGGAAGTGTTGGTCAGGGGGAGAGAAATGAAGGAGAAGAGGGAGGGGATCCCCTTCTAAGTAGGGAAGCACTTGAAAGTCACTGACTGACCTGCCGAAAATTGCATCGGTCAGCATATTGTCTTTAATTTGGTAATCCTAGCCCTACTGCATTGTTCACTAGATGTCTTGTAAGCGCTGTCCAAATGCATTTTGCAGTCCAGCCTGAGCCTCAGCAAGACAGATAAATGTTTGCCGAGCCCCTGTGCTGTGATCAGATTTTGCCACCTGCTGGCCATATGTATTTCATGTTTCTTCCCAGCCATAAGAAGCCAAAACCACAAGCCAAATTCTATGCTTTGATAACAAAGCGGTAGAGAAACAGAATATGCACAATCCTAAACAGTGTCCTATCTTAGTGTTGTATCTACTGGAGACATTAAAATGAAAAAAACTATCATAACTTTGAAAAGAATAAGTTTTTTATTCCTTCAGACAGCCAAGGGCGAAGGACGGGGCCAAATTCCATTCTCCATCGCAAAAGAAATATGTCAAAACAGCCATTCTGCAAATGGTGCGATTCAAAGCCCTGCACATCTGACTATACAATTAAGGTTGCCCACAGGCCTTGCAAAAATGTCCTGTCCCTGCAGACTCCATCTGCAGATATTGACAATTGAAGCTTTCCATGGCATGGGGTTTTAAAAAATTATTCTTCTTTAAAAACCCACCTGATAATTATTGCAGATAAAAGTGATATTAAAGGATCAGCAAGAAGGACCAGTTTGATCCTTGGTACCCATTGTACAACCCCCACCTCTGTTACAGGCAGCCATGTCCAGGGACCCTCCCCTGAACTCACAGTGGTAATGTTGTGGGGGCCACAGTGCTTGCCCTGGAAGTGGCAGGAGAGCAGCATTTCCTCTCCAGCAAGCTCCAGGTGGACTGCTCTGCAGAAATGGAGGTGGCAGAAAGTGGAGGAAGTTCAGCAGGTTCCTCAGCCAGAGACATCTTGTGTGGCAGGCACTAAGTGGACGTTTTTGTTGAGAAGTTCCAGCCAGCAGCCACTTAGGTGGAAGTCTGCACAGCTTATGCACCATAGGAGGAGTGGGTCCGTGTTGTAAAGAGTGACAGCTGGAAAAGTGAGGTTGCAGGAATAGAATAGATGCACCATGTGTGGACATGTCAGGAGATAATGGATGCGGTTGGGGAACCAGGTGAAGAACAACACCAAGGAGGTTAGGAAAGCCACAAGCCTGAAGGCCTAGTGAGGGTATGATAGGTACACCAAGAAGATGTGGAAGAGTCCATGGAGCTTGGTTTGCTCCAAGAAAAAAAAAGGGGGGGGTCCATGATGCGGCCAGCCCAGCTGCTTTCCATGGAGGCAAGAAGAAGGGAGGGAAAACCCTTGAATGAGCCCTCTTGGTTAGAAGCTCATTTCCTGCTCTTTCCTAATCTCTGGCTTGTCTGGCACCTTTTCCACAGAGAAAGAGATGCTCAGAGGGGTCAGCAGCTCCCTTGAGTAGGGTCTTACTGGTTTCACAGAGAAGGAGGAAAAGGAGGAGGCAAAAGCATGTCTAGGGAACAGCCTGTCTCCAGCATCCCAAGCCACCTGGAGTGTGCCAGAGCTCAGGCAGAAAAGGTAGTGAGGGGGGAGATAGTATGGAAAGGAAAACAAGGACAAAGAGAGAGAGAGAGAGAGAGGCAGGCAGGCAGGCAGACAGACAGTATGGATGAAGTTGGTAGGAAATGACCTCTGACAGACAGCAAGAGAAGCCAGACTGCAGTCCAATGGAACGAAGAGCTAGCCTTTCAACTGACCCCAGGCTTTACTCTCTGTTATACACGCCCATGGACCACATTGGAACAGTCCCGCCAGTATGGCACATGCAGACAAACTCCACACTGGGGCTGGCTTGCTTGGAAATGGGTGCAGACATATCCCTGCCTTTTGCTTCTGCCTGGGCATGGGAATGCATGTCCTTGTGCTCTTGCAGGCACAGGACGGCCTCCCTGGTGACCGAAAGGGCATGTGTGAGTATGCGCATGCCTCTGTGCATGCAAATGGCAAGAGCCGCAGGTCAAGGACAGCTGAACAATGGCAGCAGGGAAGATGCTACTGCCGCACGCTCGGAAAGCAGGCCAGCGAGAGAGATGCCCACAGTTCAGACTTACTGAGCCACTTCCCCAGTGCAAAACCGAGATACCTTAGTGCTTCTCTTTGGCAACTTAGATGAGAGACCCAGGGAACTGGAAAGTGCCCAACAGCTCTGCTGATCCAGCCCCGTGCCCTGGAACACGATTCTCTGGCCCAGGAACTGCAAAGGCCATTTGGGATTTAGGAACCCACATGAGACCCAAGGCGGGATTCACTGTATTGCTCAGGGTTGTAACTCATTAGGTCTCCAGCCCAATGGAATGCCTTGCTTGCAGGGCCTAGCAGTGGCTTTGCAACATCCCTAATCGTGATGTGGCTGATCAAGAGGAATGCTGCTACTTTATTAGGTATACACCAGGACTTGGGCATCAGGAAGAGGTTCTGAAATGCCTTCACAGTGACAGCTCACAGCTTCTGAGGTCCTCTGGAAGCTTGGGAAAGCCAGTGTGTGAGCATCTTCACAATCTTTATTGTACAGCCATTAGACACTTCCGGTGTATACGACACACTGTGAATTTCATGAATGAACCCACATGACTTTCTTTTAAGAAGCAGGTGTGTGTCTCCCCAGTTTGGATCAGGACCGCAGCACACGGGAGACGGGGTTTAAGCCTTCTTCTGCCCACTTAGAAGTCTGAACGCAATATTCTTCTGCCACTAAGAAAAGATTGGTCTAAAGGTGCAGCTGGATTTCTTAAAGTTATTTATGTGGCGACACTTGACTAGAGTACGTAAAATAAAATATTCCAAGAATTTCACAGCATGAAGAGGGTGCACATCTTTGAAACTCGCATGTAATTCAAACTCTGGTGTTTGTTCCCCTTGTCACAAGTATGGGGATGAATGTCAGCAGAAAACAGGAATATTACAACAGGACTGTACAATCTATGTCACAAAAGCTCTCTGTGGCTCTCACCTCAATGCATTTGCTGCCCCTCCAAGAGGATGCCATGCATCTGCGGACTTCGGCAGCAGGAATGCATCTGGCTTAGTGGAAGACAAGCTGTGGAAGACTGAGTCATATATGACAAAGTGCACAGGGTGGGTCTGGGATCTTCACGCTGAGTAATGGTCAGATATGAGTTGTATGCTCTCCTCAGTTCACTTGCATGCAGTGCCCAATCCAGATCAGGACAATGGCTTAAAGAGAAAAGAGGCTTCAGACTTTGCCTCTGCCACACCATTTCCCTTGAAACCCACATATTTTCACATGTATTAGAATATTGTTAACCTGAGAAGGATATACCATTCTGTCCTCTTTTCAGAGACAGAGTGGGATCTGTATTTATTGCATTTTTATCTCACCTTTCCTACAAGGCGTTCAGGGCTTGCCCCTCCTCTGTTTTATCCTCACAGTACCCTGCAAGGTAGACTAAACACACACACACACACACACACACACACACACATGGTCACTGTGAACTTCATGACTGAATGGTGCTTTGCATTTTGAGACTTTCCAGTTCTGGGCCATCCCTAGCAAAGTTACATCATGCTGCCTGTTCAGATATGGGCTGCCCTTTTCTATGTTCATGTATGCATCTATGTAAGAAGATACGAAAGCACAGCGTACAGAACTCCCAGAACATGTTTCACCATAAGCCTTCCGGCTATTAGCCCAGCTTGGCCTACACAGAGATGTGTGAGGGATCCACTAGGATGGGAAGAAACAAAGGGCATCTCTACTGCCTTTGCTTGAGTGGGGCTTAGAAGCCTCGTTTGTTTGTCCATGATTGCAATGAATTCTTGTGTCAACAACACAGAAAAATCGGGAGAATCAGGCATACAGTCTCAGCTCTCAGCATGTGTGTGCATGTTTGTGATTTCAGTAGTGGGCAAGGAGCCTGAGAGCCACAGCAAAGGTGAAGCCTCATTTAGAGTTGCAGTGAATTCTTCTGGCCTCTTTGTATTCTAACCTGATGATTTCTGAGTGTCCGAAAAGCCTGCTCCTCTCTCGTCAAGGAGATGTCGATCATCCCAAAACTGGGAGAACTTGGAAGGGGCCAGGAGGCAGAGAGTACAAATACAGCTCAGAAACCTCCCTCCTGGTGGTTAGTGAAGCCTTTAACACCCAGCCTTCAGAGTTGGGTCATTACAAGTAGCTCAATAGGCAGCAATCTGCAGATTAAATGCCTCCCAGCATGGAGGAAACCATTATTAAACGGTCACAGATGCATTCAGAAATTTACTTTTCAAGAATGGACTTGACATTAATACCAGAATGGCCCCTCCGGTGAAGAGGGCTGCTTTAAAAGCTTAACATTGGCTGGAAACCCACAATCCAACATTCTGGTGCCTCACTGTCTGGTTTCAGTTTTGGGGCACTGAAGAAATCGGATGAGTCAGCAGATGCGTGCTTGGCAGGAGCTTTGCTGATGTTTCTACCCACCAGGTTCATTCTAATTGGCCTTTCTGTGTGTAGTATCAGGTGGGAACCTAATGTGATATGGTCACCAGTAAGGCACCAACAGAGAAAGGAAGCCTGGTCTAACCCCTAGGCATGACCCATACAGACTGAAGCAGAACAACGGTTTTGTAAAGTGTCTCCTCCCTCCCTCCAGTTTCATTCGGGTTTTCTGCAACATGAGCCATTTAAAGTGACTCCTTGATCCCAGGGGGAGTTTTCTTTGCCTTGATTCTTCCCACCGGCCCTACAGAGGCCTTGCTGCCCAGCTAGGATTACCTTTCCCCACAGAACCCTGCCCAGAAAGAGCTTCTTTCTTCCTCTTGTCCTACCGGAGTTATGGAGAGATGCTGCCACCTAGTGACCACTGAGGTTATATGTTTCATTCCGCCTCATAAGTAAAAAAGGAACTGCAGGACTTTTTGTGCCTTGAATTCCTGAAAAGCAGCTAAGTCCAAAAATAAAAAAATCTGATGACAGAAGGGGAGGCCACACAGATCAAGACTGCTGTCCTGGACAAGCAGAAGGTTATCGCCTCGCCAGGCTCATTTCCGGACTGAAAATGGTTCCTCACGCTCTAATGGATGTTCCAAACTGGCTGCCCAGTAACTCTCACATTGGATTTCCAATTCCCATTGACCCCTGCTGGTGGAAGCCACAGCTAAAGTATAACACTGGTTCCCTTCTTCACATTGTCACTTATGTGGCCAGAGGTTCCCCAAGCCACCAAATAGGAGCTGACCTGAACAGATTTGCCCTTTTGCCAAGCAGTAAAGAGATATAGCAGAGAATCTACAGCAGGGGTAGTCACACTGCAGCCCTCCAGATGTCCATGGACTACAATTCCCAAAAGCCCCTGCCAGCATTTGCTGTCAGGGGCTTTTGGGAATTGTAGTCCATGGACATCTGGAGGGCTGCAGTTTGACTACCCCTGATCTACAGAGTTCTTCTCCTACCTTAGCACTTAAATAAGCAGCTAAACAGTGTGTGTGTGTGTGTGGGGGGGGGGGGTGAAGCTTACGCCCTTAACAGACATAAGGGCATCTTAAGGCAAGATCTAATTTATGGGAGGCTGAACGGGGTTTAGGATAAGAAGTTCATCTTCCAGATCTGGCTTGGGTTCAGCCTAGGGATGCTAGTCCTCAGCGGGGACCTGGGGATCCTTTGGTCTTATGGCTTATCTCCAGGTGACAGAGATCAATTCCCCAAGTGAAAATAGCTGCTTTGGAAGATGGACCATAGCGTTAAGCTCCAATGAGGTCCCTTCCAGCCCCAAATCCTGCCCACTCCTGGTTTCGCCCCCCAAATCTCCAGGTATTTCCCAACCTGGAGCTGGCAACCCTAGTTCGATCTCTTCCTCCACTTCTTGCCCTTATCCAACGTGCTTGGAATGTAACAGGAAGGATGGGCAAGGGGCAAATCCCACATTGCGTATGTATATGCATGCATATGTGCGTGCATAAGCCTGAATGCACGATGTGTTCAGGGACTGCCTCTTCCCCACAGCCGTCAATTACTGGATGTCTTTCAGTCCACAAGGCCCAGCGTCAATGAATCTGGCCTCTAGGGCTCATTGGCAATTAGTTGTTTAGCTCAGTTGTTTTCATGAAGATGGTTACTCTTAAACATCTGGACAATAGTCAAGGTTCAATGGTCTTTGCAGCATATGCCACAGTAAGCGCAGGGTGGAGATGCAATAAGATCCTGTAGTTAGAAGTTAGGGCCGCTGGAGGGAGTCCAAAGCAACCAGAATTTCTTGAAACACTCCGGAAAAGCTGCATGCTGTTTTGATGCTTTTGCTTGGTCTAAATAGCAGGCATTATACGCTTTTTCTTTTTGCCTAATGTTTTTGCTATCTGCAGTCACTGAGCCAAAGCAAGAGGCTAGAATAGAAATAAGGAGCAGAAGGCAGAACACTGAGGCCTGAAATCTGGAAGACTGAAAGATGGGAGAGACAGCACCGTGGAAGTATCTGTGTCCTAGGCCTGATGATGGAATTAAGAGCTCCCGTACCTTGAAATTTAAAATAAAAAATGTGGCACCAGTTTGGGGCTGGCAGCTTAAGTTGGGTTGATTGGTAGGGCCAGAAGACAGGGCCCAACAGTTTTGGGTAATTCAGAGGCAAGGGATCCCTTGTTTGCCAAAAGAAATAGTATTTTGCTCATGGGTTGATACTTGTGGGTATGTCATGGAGTCCCAGCTGAAGAAGAAGAGAAGGTTTTATAGCACTTTTCTCTACCTTAAGGTGTCTGAAAAGGACTTACAATCTCCTTCCCTTCCTCTCCCCTCAACAGGCATCTTGTAAGGTAGATGAGGCTGAGAAAGCTCTGAGGGAACCGTGACTGGCCCAAGGTCGTCCAGCAGGCTTCCTGTGCAGCACTGAGGAATCAAACCTGGCTGTCCGGATTACAGTCCACTGCTATTAACCACCACACCACACTGGCAACCCACCTGCTGGGTTGTGAACTTCTACAAAGCTACCATTGGGGGGGGCAGGTTGTCCCTTGCCCCTCTTTGCACACCTGCAAGGTCACTGAGTACAATAGCCTTTTTCAACATTTCGACCATGGTGGAGCCCCTGAAATACAATTTCCAGCTTCGAGGACCCCTGGAAGTGGCCTCAGCTGGTCATCCCTCCCTGCCATGCCCTCAGAAGTAGAAGCAGAGACGACCCATCAGCTGAAGATGAGTAGACATCTCATCTTCTATCTACTATGCCCTCAGAAGTGGCATAACTACCCAAACACCCCTCGACTTCATTTTGCTCCCTCTCCCTGCCTTTACTACTACTACTACTATGGTAGTTCTGCCTCATGTAGGCTGGAAAGAAGGGCAGGAGCTAAGAAAACAGCCCAGACCACCCAGACCACACCGCAACTGACTCCCCCCCCTTGATTTTTACTCCTGTAGCCTACTCATCAAACCCTTCAGGCAGTGGGGGCCCGTTCCCTAGCTTGTGGCCAAGTCCATTAAGACAGGAGGGGAAAGGCCGCGGACCCCCTCTGGAGCTCCCATGGATCCCCATGGGTCTGTAGACCCCTGGCTGGGAATCCCTGGAGTAGAGGAAAGAACTCTCCACAGCTTTGTCCCTTAGGTTACTCCTCACTGCAGTCCCTTGAATGTGCTCAGCTTGTTTCCAGTTCCTGGGTTGGATCCTGAATGTCCCCAAGAACAGCATTTCAGGGGGCACAGGGGGCTGCTTCAGGAGAGGAGAAGTTGTGCTGACCAAATGCTACTGACTCAGCATTTGCATTTATTAACAGGGGAGTCTGTATTGCTCATAGGCTTTTAGACAGCACCAAGTTGTATACTGTGCAAAATTATTAAAAATGCAGTTTAAGTTACAATTCAGAACCAACTTTCTGGTTAACCAACTCTATAGTCTCCAGCATCCGCCATAACCAGCAGATAAACCACGAAGGTAAAATTATAAACCATTCCCAAATGAAATGGAAGGGTAGAGGGCCAGAGTAACTGACCTCAGTTTAAATAACTATCTCAAAACCTCAAGACCAGAGATATGAATTTGGTCAGAGCGGCATCTCTAGTCTTGATATCTATGTAGTTAACTTAAAATCTTCCTGTTCAATGTGTGTGATGTCACACTTAAATAGAGATTACCAACTCCTGGCTGGGAAATTCTTGGAGATTTGGGGGTAGAACCCGAGGAGGACAGGGTTTGGAGAAGGAAAGGACTTCAGTGGGGGGGATAACACCATACAGGCTAACTGTCATAGCAGCCATTTTGTCAGTTGTAATGTCAAGAGCTCTTCAGGTTCCTCATGGGCGTTTGCAACTCTTGCTGCCCCCTAGGAGTTAACAGGGGAACCAAATCTGGAAATGCTGAAGCTGACTGACCCAAGCTACAGTATACAGCTAAAGCAGCATGAATGAAGGCTGGGGTGGGGGATGCTGGCTTTTACGCTTTAGTTTCTGGCAGCTCTCCAGGAAGAAAGGAGAAGGTCAGGAGTCAGGACACTGGAAACTCTGAACCCAGCTAATGAAAAGCTAGTGCCAAGTAGCCTGTCTCCCATTAGAGAATTCTTTCTGCCAGCTTTCACTCAGCAGAAGAAAAGGGTGCTTTGTTTTGGTCTGGGTGGAGTTAGCCAGAACCAGCTAAAACCAGAGAGGGGAGCTGGTTTTGACTGGAAAAAGAGAGCCGACATTGTGTAATGGTTAGACTGGAGTGTCCAACTAGGATCTGGGAGTTCCTGTCATATCATGCAATTAATTTTTTCTTCTTTCTAATGGCTTTAACTTTCTGTACAGACCAGGCATGGTCCTTGGATCATTATGCATTTCTGTGAAGTTTTATCCTTGTGTGTTACTGTGAAAGATCTTTTCATGGATCTCCTTCTGCCTTGCTTTGTTTGGCCCTAGCAAGTTTTTAAAGCATACATTTTGAGCATTTTAAATCTTAGGCAAGGGATGAGGTGGATATCACAGTTCATCAAAGGAGATTCTATTTAGTTAATTTTTATTCTGCCTTGGTTTGATCTTGGCGACTTGCAAATCCTAACAGCTTGTGTGCTCAAAAGCCTGAGATACAAAAAAGAGTGACAACCGTAGTTTGTGAATCCAGTGATACCAAATGTTTTAAAAGCTCAGTGTACATGACATTATTACTATATATCTATACATTATAAGAACATCCTGGTTTATATGAAGATCCTCACTCTTCCAGGGGGCTAATCTGCTAAAAACCTTCTAGTTGAACCCACAGATCTGAGAAATCTGATTTCTTATTTCATTTTGCTGTGTAATTTGGCCAGCATCCTCCCATTATCTGATTTCATGATCTTTAATAAACATCTTCCTCAATCTAAGGTTATGGCAGGTGCAGTTGGAAGGTAAATAAGTTAAATTTGTTTTGTCCCTGTAGAGGCATCAAGATTTAATTTCTTCTTCTTACTCCTTATACAGTCTGGATAAACAGGAATAGACAAAAGAAAACACAACAGGAAGTAAAGAACAGGTTGACATTTGCTGCCTTGCATTTTCAGGTGTGTGCGTGGGGTAGAGGGCTGCATTTTCAGGCAAGTGGTAGCTTGTTTGTGCTGGTCTGCAGCTGGGGAGGGGGGCAGTTGAATCCATTCACTGGCAGGGACTCATGGGAATTGTAGACCATGAAAATCTGGAGTACCACAGGTTGACTACCCCTGCATTATACCGAGGCGGCCATGCAACACTGCAAACTGTACTTTGCACATGTGGAAGTGAGGCTCCTGATTGCATGCTGGGAGTCTGGCTCCCATACATGTGTAGGTCCTATGCAGAAGACCTCTACATGCGACTCATACTTCTACTGATTCATTGCGCATAAAGACACAAGCAAGCTTGTGAGCACAGTATCTGTGCTTGCAGGAAATGTTTGTGATCAGAAACTCTGCTTTTTCTAATGCTCCCAGTCCTGGGGACATCACTCACACTTGCACACTTCCCGTGCTCAGGGGGTCAGCAATCGCATCATGTAAGGGGAGGGCAGAGCTAATATACCCGTTCCTGCTTCCCTTCTATAGGTACATGACTCAGTGCAAGTATGGTTTGTGTAATAGACAGGTAAACCTACACTGTATATGCGCCAGGAAGAAGTACAGTCACAACACCCAATCCCTCCCTTCCCCTTGAGTTCCAGATAATATCTGTTCATGAGCCTGGCAGTAGCCCTGAGCTTTAGATCTTCTTCCCTGATGTCCCGGGCAACTGAGGACTCCCTGAATGAGGAAGTCTTCAGTCTAATTCCAGTTGGTTGTGCTGTCTGAATCCAGGCACCTTAACAAACTGAAGTGCATTGAGATTACTGAAGCATCCGGGGTCAGATACTGGAGCTAGATAGGAAGGGTCCCATAAGAGGAAGAGGCAAGGGAGAGAAGACACAAGGCTGATCATCATGTTCATGAATAAGTACGGTTCTGAATGCAGCCTTTGTGTGTGTGGCAGGGGCATTTCAGTACACTTCAGTCAGGGTTGGTGCCAGATTTTAGGGGACCTGGGCATAGAATGCCCCCTCCCTGTCCACAAGCCTTCTGCTTGTGCTTTCTTCCTGAACACTCATTTGCACGCCCTCCCGGCCTATGCCCCAAGCCTTCTCACCACTCGTAACACCAGCCTACACGGCCCGCAGTCCTTTCTGTGACAGTGTGGGAAGGCAAACACAGCTGAAAGTGCCTCCAAAAGTGTCGCCAACACTGTGCACCTCGTGTATGCCCTTCCCTAGCCGTACTGGGCAGCACGTTTGACTGGGATCACAGGAGTGCATGTAAGTGGGTGGCAGGAGAAGAAGACTTGGCTTTTATATCCTGCTTTTCCCTGCCTAAAGGAGTCTCAAAGCAGCTTACAATCACTTTCCCTTCCTGTCCCCACAACAGAGGTAGGTGGGGCTGAGAGAACTCTGACAGGACTGCTCTGTGAGAACAGTCTAAGAGGACTGTGACTAGCCCAAGATCACCCCGTTGGCTGCATGTGGAGTGGGGAATCAAACACAGCTTGCCAGATTAGAAACCGCCACCCTGACCCACGATACCAAGCTGGCTCTTGTTGTAGGCAGGGGTTCAGTAGCCATGTTGCCTACTGGAAGTCATTTATACAAGGCTGCAATTAAAATGTAAACAAGAAGGAGGGTGAGTAATAGAACCCTAAACAAAACACTGCAGAATATAATGATAGACAAGTGTCTGCCTCTAAAAATGCCATTTGCTTCACAGGAACTGATCTTTTTGGCTTGCCGTAATTCCCAGAGAACTCCAGTCCTCACCCTGAAGTTAATCCTAAATATGGAAAGTGCACTCAGCATGGAGAAAATCTCTTTGAGAACATGAGAAGTCGTCAGTGGGAGGTTCTTGTATTCCTCTCCCACGCATTCCAAGACCTGGCGTCATGTAGTGGTTAAGAATGGTGGCCTCTAATCTGGAGAACTGGGTTCGATTCCCCACATCTCCTTCACATGCAGCCAGCTGGGCCATTCAGTTCTCTCAGAGCTCTCTCAGCCTCACCTACCTCACAGAGTATCTGTTTGGAGGGAAAAAAAGAAGCACCTGTAAGATGCTTTGGGACTCCTTCAGATAGTAAAACGTGGGGCATAAAAACACAGCTTTCTTTACTGCTAAAAATGTATTCCCCATTATCTTCAATGATTGGGGATGATCCAGGTTGAAATACATTACACTGTTGCCATCATGTTTAATTTTCCCTGGACATAACTACAGATTAGGATCCAAGGAAGGGAAAGCAGCCCAGAAAAGAGCTTTCTTTCAGGAAAAAGGGCCATCAAAGTTGAGTCAAAGCAGTTAGAGGTCTAATTTCCCTTTGCCCTTGAGAAAGTTTTTCATCGAAACATCCTGGGATTTTTATATTCAGGGCCACGGAAGAGGGCGATGGCTCCAAATGCTGATGCAAAGCAGAGTATTAAAACTGCACAGAAGATTTATTGAGCCATGAAAATATTCAAGAACCCCCCAAAAACACAGCTCTTATGTAGAGCAGGCTCTGCCAGAGTTATAATAAAGTGGGCTGGAGGTTTCCTCGTGTCTTCTTGCAGATTTAAGGTGTTTCCTAGCCTACGCCGGAGAAGGGTGGATTACAAGGATGTGGTGTGTGGAATACCTGAAATGCTACCTTCTCTAATGCAGTGTAGGTTTGAGGAAATCTGTAGAGTCCTTTACGGCTTGATAAGAAAATGTTCAAATAATAAAAAGGCCACCATACTTGGGCAATGGTTCTAATGTGAAAGCATAGCCAGATTCAATTCGCCAGCCGGGGGAAAGCAAGATTCTTCCATAAAGCATATTAACTATCCGTGCCTGATAAAGAGATGCCAGGTTCTTGTTGCAAGCAGGTAATTCAAAGCAATTTTGTAACATAGAGGTATTCAGCCTTACTGAGCCTGCACTTGAGAACGAGTGGTGGGTGGGCATTACCACCACATGGCTGCCATGGGTGCAGGACAATCACAGATGGCTGAAATGATCCACGGAAGGTTGGGAGACTCCAAGCATCTCCTACAACAGAGGTCAGGAGGTCCCTTCCAACTCTATGATTCTATGATTCCATGAGAGGCAGCTGAATGGGCACTCCCTGCAGACACAAAGGTGAGATTTCCCATACGGAGTTGGAGGAAAATCAGTATTGTCTGCTCTCATAGGAGAACAGATCCTGTTTGTTTCTGTTTCCATAGAAAGGGATGGTTTGCTCTCTGAACAGCCTTGGGGAGAGGTTTCCAAGCCCAGAGACGTAATAAAATCAGTGTCTAATGGACAACATACAAGGCACAGAGCAATGACATACATTCCCCTAATGAGCTCAGTGCTCGCTCAGATGGTAGGCAGGGACCTCAAGCTCCGCCCCTCCCTCCACAAGACCCTTTGGATTCTATTCTCAGGATGCAGGGAGCAACCCAGCATCATGAAACACATTGGCAGGTGTTGTGGTAAAATAGCTATGGCAATCCCCTCAGCATCACTCCAGTTACATGCTTGGAAATTACATCACTGGATTGCAACAGTACTCTGGGAATTTACCAGATCTCTATGTTTTTTACCGTAGAAATCTGGGGAATTAGACTGTCATGGTGATGGCAGTTCTGTGTAAATAATCGGAAGTGATGCTACAACAGCCTCGAGCTCCCTAGGGTTGCAGGCAGGCAGCTGGCAACCCAGTGCCATATTGATGTTTCTACTCTCAAGACCTTGTTCACGTGCATAACTAAGCAATTAGTGGTTAGAGGACCTCAGTCATATGGTTTGCCACATTTCAAGCACTCATCCTGTCATGCCTATACCTGCACTGCAGCCACGGCCACTTGCCTGCGCCTATGCTGCTGCCTCTGCCACATAGGCGGAAGTGGAGTTGGGGCCTGGTGGTGAGGATCCGGGGCATGATTGACAGGATCTACACTTTACTCAGGGAAATCAGCCTGGGCCCAGCCAGGCTGACATCCCACCCATCTTGCAAGTTCCCGACCCCCAGACCAGCCCGGAAGGCTCGCCAGAGCGTGGAAGGCATCGGCAGCAGGTCAATCTGACTGAGTGGCGTTGAAGGGCCCAGCTTGTGGCATACTGTCAGAGCAGATGGGGGCCAGGTGAAGGTGCTTTGACAGATAAGGTGAAGGCCACAGCTGTGGCTGGTTAGGCTCCAGTTTGGGGTTGCACTTAAGGAGAGGTGGAGAACTAGTCTCTCCATGGGTGCAACCGTGCCTTTACCCTGCCTGTCGCTCTAGAGCAGGAGTAGTCAAACAAATGCTGGCAGGGGCTCATGGGAATTGTAGTCCATGGACATCTGGAGGGCCTCAGTTTGACTACCCCTGCTCTAGACATTTGTTCCTGTTTGGTTTCCTGTCTTGGTGAAGCTCTGCCTGTCTGCTACTGGATCTTGACCCCCGCTTTTGACTCTTTGAAGAAGGTGTAGCCTGTTCTTTTTCTGGCTTACTAGCAAGAGCAATCACCTCCGCTGTCCTTGCCCAACAAAAGAGAACTTTTGTGAAATCGATGCAGGAGCTCAAGTGTCAGCTTTGCCTCTGGGTGAGCAGATATGTGATCAGGATGGTGAGATTTTTTTCTTAAAGGGGCCAGAGGGCTAGACTTCTTTATTATATGAGAGATCACTTCAGACATCTGGATGAGTAAGGCAATAGACAGGGCCAGGGACCTTGAAGCTGGAGAGAGCATCCTACGCATTACCTCTTCAAAGCTTCAAACATTAGAAGTATGGATGGATGTCTCAAACCAACATCTCCCTGTCACTTCCTCCATCCACCATCAGGCCTGCTGCAAGGGAAACGCCTGCTTCTTATTAAACTTCCTACTGGCATTATAAAATCAGAGTCCAGCAGCACCTTTAAGACCAACAAAGATTTATTCAAGGCATGAGCTTTCGAGTGCAAGCACTCTTCCTCAGACTATGAACTTCCTTCATGACAGTGAGAATATAAAGCAAAAATTAATTAGCATTATTTCTTGCAGAGCTATGACATCTTTCGGTCCCCATCCCGAAAATCGTAGATGGATACACAAAAACACACCGTCTCTCAGACCTCTTAGCTAGTCATATCCCTGCACTTTGAGCTTAACCATCCCCTTTGCTTCTCCCATTGCCCCACTGTGTTCCCTACAATGGGGAAACTGCAGTATTGGGTCCCCTCTCTCTGGGGGCCTTTGGCCCTCTCATTGGTTGTCTGCAGCTGGTAGGATCTGAAACTACAAACCACTCCACCCTCTGTTGCAGGGGTAGTCAACCTGTGGTCCTCCATATGTTCATGGACTACAATTCCCATGAGCTCGTGTCAGCAAAGGCTGTCAGGGGCTCATGGGAATTGTAGTCCATGAACATCTGGAGGACCACAGGCTGACTACCCCTGCTCTGTTATGCTGGAAAGAACAGATCTACTGTCCTGCTCTTGTACCCTTTCAGCTTCACCTCTCAGCCTCTGCTTCTCCTGCCAATGAACACGGTCAGTGTCTATACCAGCCAAGGCCTTTCTGATCCCAGCCAGGAGCCTCATTTCCTTGGGGATCTAACATACCACATTTAGGGAACCCTGAGCGGTCATTCTTGCCTGGGTTCTCAGTGCCTGCTAGGATCACCCAGCTATGCTTTCTTCCCTTGTTTGTCTTGCCTGACAGCTAGTAAAATATTTGCATGGCTTCCTTTCGAGCACTGCCCCCAGCCATAATGTAATGCGGCTTCCCCTGCTCTCTGTGGCTGCTGGCTGCTTTTGGATGAATATTTTTATGGCTGCAGTTCCCTGTCCCTACTGCACACAGAGTTTTAATTACAATAAGCAGCTTGGAATGGGCAGCACAGAGTAATGAAGCTGCAGGGAGGCAGAGATGGTGCATCCCTGAACACCAGAGATTAGGCCATCCCAGCCCTTGGCTACAAAATTTGGAACTGAGGGTCTGGACTTTGCGGGGAAGCCACAGTCTGAGAGTCAGGAGCTCTGTTGCAGAGAAGTTCTCTCCACCTTCATGTAGTACCAAGGCTACCCAAGAGACTTTGTTTACATAGCTGCACGCCAGTTATGCAAGAGAGCCAAGAGCAGCTCCATGGCACGGTTTGAGATGTGAAAAGATCTGTGGGGCAGAAGCTGCAGCCACTTCTCCAACTGCACTGGGGTCACCAGCAAAAATGAATCAGCAAAATGCTTGTGCTGTTCCTGACAAACAGGAGGGCTTTGTAATGTGAGGTTGGACCCTTAATGCAGCTCAGCAACAGACTAGGTCTGGAAAATATAGGGCCAAAGCAGGTGTGATGGTGTCCTCGTGGCTACCATGAGGACACCAATGCCATTTTAAAGTCATTAAAAAGTTTCACAGAGGCCTGATCAAGGTCAACCTCCTCCTGGTGGGGCCTGGAGGAGATCTCCCAGAATTACAACGGGGGTGAATCTGCACTGGGCTTTTGTCCCCGGTGACCCGAAATTAAATAAAGTCATCTATACATTATCTGATTTCCATTCTGATATTTAGCACTTTAAATTTCCCCCCTCTGCAACATCTATGATTGATCTGCGGTGACCCTACCTTCCCCCCCGCGATATCCAGGAGCTGATATAACTTGCTACATTTGAGGAAACTGCTCCAAGAGCCCCAGTATTAAATGTAGATATCTGCATTTTGCCAGATTAACTTCCTCCCCTGTGTCTCCAATGCTGACATAGCAAAGCAGTCTGTTGCTGATTGGTCAGGGTGTCAGTTCAAAGACTGCCTGGTTCCCGGTTGCCATTCCTTTGCAAGTCTTATTTTTGCTCTCATTTTGGGATCTGTTTTAAAGTGACTGAGCTCCAAAAGCTCACATTTCTATGAGCAGAGATTTGCCTCTTGGATTTAGTTTCCTCTCCTCATTCTCTGTGAAGCTGCTGCCTCCCCTCCCTGCTCCTGAAGGAAAAGAAAGATAAACAAGCAGCCTCATGCTCCACTTGCCCCTCCCCCAGCTTGCGCTAGCTGTATCATCAGGAGTCAAAAGGCAGGAATAAAGCAGTCTTCAGCCTTGTGTTCCTTCAATGCTGGCGGGAGCTTCAAGCAACACCCCCGCTCCCCTCAATCAAACAGGAAGGAGACCAAGCTCACAGAGCAGTGCTCATTTCCGCCAAATGCCTTTTGAGGCATGGAAACAGATGCTGGTGCAGGACTGCCAGCTTCAGGGAGGGAAATACATGGACATTTTGGAGGTGGAGCCAGAGGAGGTCAGGGTTTGGGGAGAGGCGGGACTTTAATTGGGTATAATCTTTGTAAACCGTGCAAGACATTTGAGAGCGGCGGAATATAAATATAAATATAAATATAAATATAAATATAAATATAAATATAAATATAAATATAAATATAAATATAAATATAAATATAAATATAAATATAAATATAAATATAAATATAAATATAAATATAAATATAAATATAAATATAAATATAAATATAAATATATACTGCTTGCCTTCCAAAATAGCCACTTTTGCCGGGTAAACTGATCTGTCACCTGGAGAACAGTTATAACAGCAGATCTCCAGCCACCCCTTGGAGGACTGGCAGTCCTATACTGCTGTTTGTGGCCATTCTGGAACTTGCTAAAGCATGAGGGGCAACAAGAAGAAGAGCTGTTTTTATGCCCTGCTTTTCACTGCTCAAAGGAGCGTCCACAGCTTATGACCGCCATCCCATCCTCTCCCCACAACAGACTCCCTGTGAAATAGGTGGGGTTGAGAGAGTTCTCACAGAACTGCTCTGTGAGAACAGCTCTAACAGGACTGCAACTGACCCAAGGTCACCCAGCTGGCTGCTTGAGGAGGAGTGGGGAATCAACCCCAGCTCTCCAGATTAGAAACTGCCACTCTTCACCAGTTCACTAATTCAGCTCTCCTCAAGCCGCTGCATTGACCCTTGTTGCATTTTAAAATGCCTTGGAAATGGTGGCAGTGTCCCTTAGGCTTCTCTTCTCTTCTCTTTTCAGGGTTACACGTGCAGTGATCCCTGGTCTCCTCCTTGGGCAATGTCGCTGTTGTTGGGTTGGATTATATGATTGTGTGTTAAGGTGTTTTTATATATATTAGGGGTTTTATGGGATTTAATATGCTGTTACCTGCCACGAGCCTTAGGGGAATGTCGGGCTATAAATCCAGATCCTACTACTACTACTACTACTACTACTACTACTACTACTAGTAGTAGTAGTAACAAAGGGCAGAGTTCTTTTGTGAACAAGCAGCATCTTTCCTACATTACCAGAGTTAATGCCCTCACAGGTAGGATTTAGAAGAAGAAGAAGAAGAAGAAGAAGAAGAAGAAGAGTTGGTTCTTATATGCCGCTTTTCTCTACCCGAAGGAGGCTCAGAGCAGCTTACATTCGCCTTCCCTTTCCTCTCCCCACAACAGACACCCTGTGAAGTAGGTGAGGCTGAGAGAGCCCTGATATTCCTGCTCGGTCAGAACAGCTTTATCAGTGCTGTGGCGAGCCCAAGGTCACCCAGCTGGCTGCATGTGGGAGAGTGCAGAATCGAACCTGGCATGCCAGATTAGAAGTCCACACTCCTAGCCACTACACCAAACTGGTCTTGGTTCCCTGGGGTCTTTCTTTCTTTCTTTCTTTCTTTCTTTCTTTCTTTCTTTCTTTCTTTCTTTCTTTCTTTCTTTCTTTCTTTCTTTCTTTCTTTCTTTCTTTCTTCCTTCCTTCCTTCCTTCCTTCCTTCCTTCCTTCCTTCCTTCCTTCCTTCCTTCCTTCCTTCCTTCCTTCCTTCCTTCCTATATTTCTAACTGCCCTCCCTTGAGGCTCAGGGTGGTTTACATAAAACGAAGGGATGATACAGCGCAATTCATGACAGCAGCAATCATAACAGTGGGATTCATAACTGAAGACAACAGTATTATAACTTATTATAACATTTCACGTTACAACAATCACTTTCTAACTATGATCCCAACGGAGGTCACGCTGGGTTCAAATCATGGAGAGGGGTGACTGGGGGCCCAGTGGATTATTTGAAATTTTTTCCACCACTTAAAAAAAAATGTCAACTTCAAGCACATCTGATTTACAAACCTCCCAAAATCAACCAGTATCCAAAGGTGAAGCACTTCTAAATACGCAACCAACCAGACATGGTTGATTGCATGGTCAGTGAGACTCCTGGGCCCGATCCATTTCTGCAGCCCAGTCCTGCACAGAATGGATAGGAAAGATGAAGTCTCTGTGCCTTGCTATGGGCAGCTACTCCCTATACACAGCTAAAGAGCACAAACAGGTTGGGAAAACCGCCAGGTTTTTTCCTCCAGTAGAGCCCCTGGGTCTTTAAAAATGACCTGACATTGCAGAAATATGTTTACATTTCCTGTCGGTTGTGCTGCATGAGGATACCACCTTTTTATTGTCTCTGCGCCTGTCCCTTTAACAGCAAGCTCACCTTAGCGAGTCCCAGTGGAAATAACTTTGCCTGTCCACCATTAAAGTATTTATTTATTTTTAGTCTATTAACTCTCTTGCTTCCACCTGATTACCATATATATTACGTTTTTGGTACGAGGCTGTTCATCGCAGGTAGCTGCTCCCCTTTGCAGAATAACACAAATAATTTAACATAAGGAAAATCCTTTCCAACACATGGCTTTAACCTGAAACGAGATCTATACAGACACTCTGAGATGATGCATTTGAAGGACTGGGTCACCTTGTATGGGGAATGACATCAGGCCCAGGAAACTGAAAATCACTTTTAAAATCCCCAAACTATGGTTAATAAATGAATAGGTCGATTCCAGTGATTAATTGGCAGATGCGCTCAATGAGGCATCAATATAGTTCATGAAGGTCTGACCTTTGGGGGAGGTTCCCTAAGTAGAGAGGTAGATGTTCTCAACCAGTGGAATTGCTGCATCAGGAATAAATGCCTTTCTAAAGGAAACAGCCACACACAAACAGGTAGATTTGGGCTTTGATGGAATTATCTGCTTAAGTCTAAACAAACAGTCAGGATAAACTTTGGTGCAGACTCCTGAGATGAAAATCTCTCGCAAGACTAGTGTGAACCAGCCCTGAAGATTCTGGGGTACCATTAAAGGGCAGGAACTTTTAAATTGTTCACCGTTATATTGTTCTTTAGATTGTTTTGCCTTAAGCAACAAAATTGGCTTTGGCTATATTTGTTCTCCATTTTACATCCTAAAGCTGGACCTTAGCAAAGATTTGGGTGGCTGTATGCATGATAGCTGTTCCAGTCCCAGACAGAACTGCCTGGGGTAGTCCCTCTCCCAAATCTCTTCTGTTTGTAAGGAGCAGGATGGGGCAGAGGGCAGGGATTTCCAAGCAGGAAACTACTAACTGGCTCTGAAGCAAGCCAGTACTTTCTTTCTTTCTTTCTTTCTTTCTTTCTTTCTTTCTTTCTTTCTTTCTTTCTTTCTTTCTTTCTTTCTTTCTTTCTTTCTTTCTTTCTTTCTTTCTTTCTTTCTTTCTTTCTTTCTTTCTTTCTTTCTTTCTTTCTTTCTCCCTCCTGCTGACTACATGGAGCTGCTTTATACCAAGGTAGTCCATTGTTTCACCGACCTCAGTGTTGTCTGTGCTGACCACCATCAGCAGTTCTCCAGGGCAGAGAAATGTCTCTCCCCCCCTCCCCAGCTCCAGCCACCTGAGGTCCTTCCTGCCCAGAGACTGACCCTAAGACTCGCTGCATACAAAGCATTTGCTACTGAGTCACAGTCCTTCCCAGCTACCTCCAGTCATCCCTGGCTAAAGCTGGCACTGGAGCAACATGGGAGCCACTCACCACGGAGAAGTCATCAGGCCTGCAGGGCTCGCCACGGTACTTGCAGGTCAGCATCATGTCCTCAAGCTGATGGCTACTTCGGTCAAAAAAGTTATACAGATTCAGAGGTTCCTCAGGTGTCTCAAAGGCAGGTGGGATCAGAGGGAATCCTGCGTCCAAAGGGAGTTCATCATAGCCCACAAGTGGGGAAATGTATATCAGGTCACTATAGCTGAGCGGAGAAACACGAATGCGGTTGAAGTTGCAGAAAGTGACGGCGGGGAAAGTCATCCGGGAGCTCTCCTGTTCATCCAGCTGCGTTATGTGATGATATTCCAGATAGTAGAGTATCCGCCCAACCACCTGGTACAGGAAAATGGACAGTGAGAACAGGAACGCCCCAGTCCAGAGTGCCTGGCGCACCCCAAAACGGCTCTCCACAAAGATGTGGTTGGCCCCATGCAAGGTGCAGCTGTTGGCAAAGGTCACCAAATCCGGAGCACCTTCTTCCTTTTCCTCCAGTTCTGACGCATCTTCGTAGTCCACCTCCATGTCTTCCAATTCACGTTGGCAGTAGAGGAACCTGTCTCCATTACTCTCAGCTGCATCCTTGACTGTGGTTTTCTCTTGGCTTGGAGTGAAGGAGATGGTGCAGAATATCTGGATCGGCATCTTGGCCCACTGGGGCCCCTCGAGGTAGGTCCTCAGCTGGCTAGTGGAGGCAGTCCCACAGGGACTTTTCAGCGCTGGATATCAGGGATAGAGAGTGAGGGGAAGGAGGTGGATGTAAAGAGAGAGGGTGCCGGTAATTGCAAGAAGATGGTGGGGGGGGGGGGGAGAAGGGCAGCTTGAAATAGGAGGAGACACAGGGGGAAGGAAGGCACGAGAGGCAAGAGAAGGAACAGGAGAGGTCCAGCAAAGGAAGGGATGAGGAACACAAGAAGCACCCAAGAGGCAGGAAAATGGGGAGATCCAGAATTGAAGGGTGCAGAAGAGGAAGTGATAGGACAAGCTGCCAGATGGCCACACCCAGGCAGCTCCTGGGGCCCCAAAGCTTCTCCAAATCCAGCATCCGGAATCCAGTGTCTCCTTGGCTCCAAAAGCTCCAGTTTTCCAAAGTTGGGACTTTTCACTGAGGAGCTGCTCCCTTGCCAGTGCAGCCTGAGAGCTGGTGTGTGTTCGCAAACAGCCTTCGGCAGCACAGAAGTCAGACCCAGGCGCCTAGGACAAGGCCTGCTTAATAATTCATCAGCTTCCTTGATATCTGTGTTGGGGTTGGGAGATACCGAGGGAAGGACGAGCGTCTCCCCCCCCCCACCTCCTGACCAATGCCTCCAAAAGCTCGGTCAGTGGCTGGTGCCAGATCATTTCCTGCTCCCAGCATGCTGCTGCTCCTTCCAGCCCTTCGCAGCTGTTCCTACGTGTGCTTGTGTCTAGAACAGGAAGATGCAGGATCCTCAGGCTCTAAACAAATCAGCCCTGAGGCAGAAAACATGCTATAGTCAGGTAATTTATAACTTCTGAGATGCTCAACAGCCCATTTCCTTGGGTTTATAATATGGGGCCAACATACCCCAAATGCTGCCATGTCCATGAATGACTCTAGAGAAAATGTGGGGTTCCAGAATCTCAAATTGCACGGTATGTAGGGTTAGTACTGGAGAAATTGAATGCCCCCTCCAGCACCTGCTTCAGTCCTTCCTCCTCGATTCTAGTTCTCTGGGTTTTGCTTTCTAGACAGAAGAGTCTTCCTAAAATGTACACCCTGTTTTTCACCCCAGTGGAGACCCAAACCAGGACATCACATCCTTTTTACCTCCTTCACCCTGTCTCCACAAAAGACTACTCTACGAGATTAGTTACGTTGAAAGAGTGTGACAAGCCCAAGGTCACTTGGCAAGTTTCCATGACAGATCACATATTTGAACCTGGTTGTCCCTGGTCCTAATCTGTCACTCTAACCCAGCCTTTTCCAGTTGTCTGACTGTGGAGGAGCCACTGAAATATTTTTAGGCTTCAATGAGCCCTAGAACTGGTCCAGCAATGATGCCAGCTGGCCACGCCTTCCTGCCACGCATGAGGAGGACTGAAGGGGGGAAGAGAAAGGAGGCAGTTTGAGGTGGAAGTAGGCATCCAGGCCCCAGCCCCTGTCAGAAGACCACCCCAGGTCACGGGAAGCAGCTGGATCCCTGCTTTCATGGCAGTGCTGGAAACAGCTTGTGGCTGAGTCCAGGGAGCTCTGGTTGGGAATCGCTACTGCAACATCTACCTCATCTTCACTCAAAGCATACTTGATTGTAAAGGTAAAGGTAAAGGTATCCCCTGTGCAACCGAGTCATGTCTGACCCTTGGGGTGACGCCCTCCAGCGTTTTCATGGCAGGTTTGCCAGAGCCTTCCCCAGTCATTACTGTTTACCCCCAAGCAAGCTGGGTACTCATTTTACCGACCTTGGAAGGATGGATGGCTGAGTCAACCTTGAGCCGGCTGCTGGGACTGAACTCCCAGCCTTATGGGCAAGCTTTCAGACTGCATGTCTGCTGCCTTACCACTCTGTGCCACAAGAGGCTCTATACTTGATTGTAGGATATGACAATGGGATGCTTCCTTATACTGAGTCTATTTAGCCCCTCTGACTGTGGTTCCTCTAGCTCTCAGGAAGGGGGAAAGTGTTTTGCTACATCTGAGGCCTGCTACATCCTGCAATGAAGAGATGCAAGGACTGGAGGTGAGACTTATTGCATACAGAGTCTGTGCTCCAGCCTCAGGCTATAGCCCCTTCTGCATTACTTTATACTGTGTGCTTCCCCATGAATAAATTTGCAAGTGAGTGACACTCTTCATTCGGAGCACTGAGCACCCACAGACTAGCGAGATTGGCACGGGGCAGAAGGTTGTCCACCACAGCTGATGGGAACACACAGTCCTCAGCACAGGAAGTAACTTAACTGCTCCCTGTTTCCCATCCACAGCTGCCAGTCAGGGCAATATGTTGAACCACGTTCTGGCACTGTGCTTATTCACGTCCATCTAATATATAGGACGGGCGATATTTCCCTGCATGTTTAGAAATCCCCAATGTAACGAAGATTCACATCACCCAAGGAGTATAAAATCCAATCTGATTATGAGGTGCCAGAACTTTGGGAATGATTTATAAGGAAGTAAAGTTGGAACCAATATGCAATTCCTGGCTCCTAGTTTTTTGCACTGGTATGTGGAGAATATGTGGTGAAGCACTGCCACAATGACACACATCTGTATTAGAAAGCTTTTCAAGTCTAGTCTTGAAGGCTTTTGTGCAGCATACAAGGCCAGCAGTATCCTGGAGGCACTTCCTTGCAGCCAGAGAGAAGGAGGACATCTAGATGGGTTACAGGGAGGACAGCTAGGATGCGGGAGTGACTGGATCCTTTATAATGCCACCATTCCTGTCAGTCAAGGCCATGGAGGAGGGTTGAACAGACTTCTGGGAAGATCTGTGTTAGGATGGCACCATTGGTCTCACACAATGGCTATGCCCAGGACAAGCATGCATTGCCATGCTGGGACATGCCAGCTTTGCACCTGCTGACTGCTGCCCTCTGACAGCCCTGGCTGGGTTTGCAAGCTCTCCTCCGGATCTCAGCTAGACGCATGCTAAAATCCAGCATCTAAAATACTGCATGCATCTTTGGTCAGTGGGTCCTCTCTAGCATGCCTAAATAAGGCTCTGCATTTCTAACGTCCAACAAAAGCATGGTGGAAAACTGAACAGGTACAGATTTGCCTATCATGAATGTGCAGTTATAAGAAAAACTGCCCCAGTCACATTTCATTGTTCTGTTATGTAGCTCTTAAGAGGCACTGGAGTCTTGGTCAGGAAAAGAGATGGCAGCATTGGTTACGGTGCACTGCATCGTGAGGTGTAAGCGTGACGGAAACTATTTGTCCACTGTGAGCATTTAGGCTTACGTAACTTCATCACTAAGAACACTAAAATGGCTTGCAAATAGCAAAGCTCTGGGTTAGCATTACCAACGGGTTAGTGCTGTTAATGCATACAAGCAAGGGTTGGTGACAAAAGGAGAAGGGGGTAACCCTCGCCTGGTCAGCAGAGAAGGACAAGGCACTGCAAGAGAGATTGTTCAACCTGCAAGACTGACAGTGAACCGGGCTGTGAATTTAGCAACTAGGAATCCTACCTGACGTGTTCTGTTTATCTTACTGAAGCTCTATATACCTGTACAAATTTTAGGCATGGCCATTATTTGTTGCAAGGAAAGGAAAAAATCTTTGAAGAGGAAGAAATTTCCCTTGAGACCAAATACCCAGCAACCATCTTGGATTGTAAAATACACTTGAAAACCATTGCAGTTGTGACACTGGGAGTTGGATGAACAGGAAGCTACAGACAGCAGGCAGCTAACGAAGTACCTGCTCTCCCTCCCCTGGCCCTGCAGCCTTCCCATCCTCCAACCCACCCCAACTTGTGGTTTCTTTTCTCTGCACTTGGAAGTCCATTAGCAGTGGCCACAAAGTAATTTCCAGCAGCTTGGTCACTGCTGCCCAACTCAGCGGATGGGAAGTATATAAAAGGGGCAGCACTTTGAGGCCTGGGGAAGCAGCAAGCAAATTGACTTTCTGACCAGCGCCTGCTCAGCGCAAGACTTAGCTCATTGCATCTTGTTGGGTTAACTGTTTGTGTCCCGGTTTGCCAAGGATATATATATGTATGCAATTCAGGCTTTACATACATCAATCTGTATGCAATTCAGGCCGCCTGAGCCACTGTTGCACCACTGCTGCTGCCCAAGGCTCAGGTGGCATGGCGGCAGCGCCCCCCGCTGAGGAAGGGCTCAGGGAGGGAGAAGGAGGGCAGGAGTATGAGGCGAGTGGGGAAGGGAAAGGCTGAGGGGCTGGTGGGCGGAGTGGGGAGGTGTGGGGGGTAGAAGAGGAGCACTAAGGTTGGGGGTGTGACACACAACAGGACGAAGGGAAGGAGGCACTTGGGCAGCAAGGTGGTGGCAGCTTGGGTGGTGGAGGTTACTTAAGATCACTAGAGAGAACATTAATGGAGGTTGAACTCATGCAGGGGTGGGAACCTGCCTCCCTCGCTGTGCCCTCTGCTAGCCAGCTGTGTTTGGATTTTGTGTGTGTGTGTGCTTTATCCTCCATGGCAATGCGTATGCGTAGCAACAAGTACGCATTGCCACTTGAAGGTTTTAATTTTTAGAAAAACGTGCTAGACCTACAAACTTCCGTTTGGTTGCCTCCATTGATGGACAGGCCGAGGAGCAGTGAGTAAAAGAGTGCGTTGCTCTCTCTTGTGCTTTTTTCACCGCTAGTGAGGAGGGGAAAAGGTAAGATGCGGTAGCACAGTGCGGAGGGGAGAAATAGCGCAAAGTAATATCCCACAATTGTGGGTAGGAGACATCACGCGATTTGGAAAAGGTAAATGTTTTACTACATTGTGGCTTAAAAATGACAACACCGAATATGCTGAAATCTGAAATCTATCAGTCTTTGTCAGATCTCCTGCTGAACGGAGATAGATAGATAGATAGATAGATAGATAGATAGATAGATAGATAGATAGATAGATAGATAGATAGATAGATAGATAGATAGATCAATCTAAGCTTGACATGGTGGCTATAATTTCTGGCACACAATATAAACTTAGTAGTGTAAATGCAACTGGTGTGCATTATTTATGTCCCATGGGCTGCTCCTCTAGAATTATGCATAGGAAGTTTGTCTCTCTGGAACTCACTGGTGTTGTTTCCATACCAATTTTTGGTTGGGCAAAGGTCAGAGCTGTTGCTTAAATGGAAAGAAGAATCCTCATCCCCAGGAACCCCCAGTAATGAGATCCTGGGTAGCAGGGCTGGATTAGGTCAGCTCTGAAGAAGCCTGAGTTCAAGGTGTGCTTCATATGATTCATCCGTTTTTGGCACTTGGCTAACTCAGGTTAGGACGCTTGGCTTGATTTGATCTAATTTGGCACGCAACTATTAGGAGATTTACACCCTGTACTTGCAGCCTGTGGTTTCTTGAGGCAGATAACAACAGAAAAGATCTCAACGATAAAAACAATAAATATCTAATATTAAAACATTAAATCACGGCAGTATAAAGAAACACAACAGTAATCACTAGAAACTAATCAGTCAGCAACATAAAATCTTAAAAGCCAGTTTTAATCTTAAAATCTTAAAATCTTAAAAGCCAGTTTTAAAAAAGCACAAAAATCATATAAAAGTGCGTATAGTTTTGTTTAAAGCAGCAGGTCACAGTGTCATAGAATCATAGAGTTGGAAGGGAACTCCTGGGTCATTTAGTCCAACTCCCTGCACTATGCAGTATGAGTAATGTAGCCCCTTCCTGATGGGGATGGTGTAGGCCAAGGGCCATCAACCCCCGGTCTGCGGCCCGCTACCAGGCCGTGAAGGCCTCGGTACCGGGCTGCCGGCAGCTGTGCCTGCCTCCCCCCCCCGCAGAGAGAAGCTCGCCAGGCCCCAAGCGAAGCGGCCGCCAAAGCTTCCCTCGCGGCCCGGCTTGCTTCTTGCTGTGATGGGGGGGAGGGGAAAAGGCAGGTATGGCCTCCGGCACGCCAGCGGACACAAACGCGCATGCGCGGTGCCCGGGCCAGCAGCTCTCCCCCACCCCCAGAGGCAGTCCTCAACCAGAAAAAGTTGGGGACGGTAGGCGATCCCCATCTCCCCAGGTCTCAGAAGCTAAGCAGGGTTGGTCCTGCTTAGAGCTTGGATGAGAGACCATCAGAGAAGGACAGGGTTGCTATGCAGAAGCAAGCAATGACAAACCTTGGCACTTCTCCTGCTTTGAAAACCCTCTGGGCCCATCATATGTTAACTACTTAGGGTTGCCAGCTCTGGGCTAATCAATCATAAAATCTTAAAAGCCATAATGATATAAACTAGTCTGGTCACCAGAGGAGGAATGGGCAGCCCTGCAAAGGGGTTAAGCCCTGGCGCTTGCTGTTAGCCCTGCTGCTTGCATGCGAAGTCTTCATCACTGCAGGAAGAGAGGAGCATGAATGTGAACCCAAAGGATGTGCCCCTGGAAGGGATGGCTTAGAGAAGCAGTCCTCAGTACAGGCGTGGGGTGGGGGAGTCATGAGTCACCACAGGTGGGTCAGTCTGATGTCTCTCATGGTTATCCCCCATTCTCAGTGTAGCTGGCTGTGAGCTGTATTTCAATAAACCTAATCTACCCATATTGTCAGCATTTCTTTGTTTTTATTATGGGAAAAGGAGGGAAGGACTCAAAACGACAGTGAGAAACAGTTGAAAGGAGAAACACGGAAAGAAGGGGAGAAAGCATACGCTAAGACAGTCCTACTCTAGGCAGAATCATTCATTGGCCCTCCAATATCTGCGATCCCCTCTCCAGAGTTTACTGAAATGGGGTGGCTGGAAAGTATATAAAGGTTTTCATGAATTTACTGCTTTTTAAACAAGTGATGGTTTCGCCTGAGCGACTAGGAAGGGCAGGATATAAGAATAAAGATTATTGTTATTACAAGAAGAAGAAGAAGAAGAAGAAGAAGAAGAAGAAGAAGAAGAAGAAGAAGAAGAAGAAGAGTTGGTTCTTATATGCTGCTTTTCTCTACCTGAAGGAGGCTCAAAGCGGCTTACAGTCGCCTTCCCTTTCCTCTCCCCACAACAGAAACCCTGTGAGGTGGGTGAGACTGAGAGAGCCCTGATATTACTGCTTGATCAGAATAGCTTTTATCAGTACCATGGTGAGCCCAAGGTCACCCAGCTGGCTGCATGTGGGGGACTGCAGAATCGAATCCGGCATGCCAGATTAGAAGGCCGCACTCCTAACCACTCCACCAAACTGGCAGCATAAAAATGTTTTAAATAAATGCAGAAAAGAATCTTTATGCCATCCAAGGATCCTCCAGAGCCAGGTGCATGGGGTGGCCTGAGAAAACAGGACATTGCCATGGGAATGGACAGTGATGGGGAAAGTTTAGACCCCTCCCTTACCAGCACGAATGACCCATTTAGTCTTTTCAAAATGCAAAATATTTTGTATCCACAGAATGCTCCCTGCAAAGAGGAACTCCGTTTAAGCGGTGACTCTCTGTACAGTGAGAATTTGTGTTTTGATGGTGAGCCTGCAATAAGGAAATGTCATCCCAACACCTTGATCTCCCTTTTATATCTCCGTTTTCATCTGGCTTTTGAAGAGTCACTGTTGATTATCATTCCCTCTTTGTCCGAACTAAGGCTTCAGGACTTCAGAAGCAACACAATAGATCAAGGCTCTTCCATGCCTTGCCATAGTACAGGCTGCTCAGGCCCGGTACCAGCACAAAAGCACTGCCTGATTGTTCCGTAACTGTTTGAAATGTAGGCAACAGGAACTTCAATGTTCCTCCAGCAAGACCCTGCTGCTCTCTGAGTGAATGCCTCTGTGAATCTATTGTCGCCGGCTTCGGCAGGTTATGTAGGGCACTCGGAAATGGACTCTGGCAAGCACCAGCCGCCGGAATGGAGTTCGGGGGAGATGTGGCTTGACAGCAAGTGGCAGCCCAGTTAGGCTTGCCAACTGATGAGAGAGAAAAGCATGGCCTGCTCTTGTGCCTTGAACCATGATGTGCTGCTACTGCCAGCACAGCAACTGGATCGACAGGAATGAGCAGGGGGTATTTCTCCTGGCCCGGAGGAAAGCATCGTCACCTGCAGATGTCTGCAGTTCAAGTTGTCGTTCAAAGAGCAGAAGATGGTTGCAAAATAGCTACTTTATTCCCCCACGTCCCCAGTCCTATGGCTGCTGGAGCTGGCCGCTGTTCCTCCTTTGTGTTTATTTTGGTGACCTTGGGCTAGTCACAATTCTATTACAGCAGTTCTTGCAGAGCTGCTCCTTTGCGACTCTCTCAGGCCCGCCTACCTCACAGGGTGTCTGTTGTGGAGAGAGGAAGGGAAAGGTGCTTGTAAGCCACGTTGGGGCTCCTTCATGTAGTGAAAAGTGGAATACACAAAACAGCTTTTCTTCTCATAGAACCATAGAGTTGGAAGGGGCCACACTGGCCATCTAGTCCAACCCCCTGCTCAATGCAGGATCAGCCCAAAGCATCCTCAAACATCCAAGAAAAGTGTGCATCCAACCTTTGCTTGAAGACTGCCAGTGAGGCAGTCCTCCTCCTCAGAGGCAACCCCCAGCTCACTGGGTCCTAGTTGGGGAGCCAATCTTTTCCCCATCATCATCACAGCTTCCTCAATCAGGTTCTACCCTTGGGCCTCAGGGATCCTCACCAGCATCTCACTGAAAACCCTTGTGTGTTATTCCTGAAGGGACACTTCACTTCTTGGTGTCGTATGGCCAACAGGAGAACACATAGTCAATGCCTGCCATGCTGGTGGTCCGCTTCAAGAAAACCCCATCAGCTGAAAGACTCTGCCCGTGTAATTACGGGGAGATAGAGTCAATCGAACCTCTTAAGGTGCCCCACCTTCAACTCTGCAAGAAATAAATTCATCCTCCCATTACTCAGGAATTCCTCCATCAGCTCAAACAAAGAAAAAGTAAAATTCCTCCTGTGGAATAGTAGGGGCCAAATTATTATTTATTTATTTATTTATTTTTTTTAACGTTGAATGGAGTGTTTTAATCTCACAAGTAGCTACGGCAGGCGCAGCTCCGCCATGGCTACAACTCAGATGTGTAGTGGTCTTTATTGTAATGATTTTTTTTATTTTCATAAAGATAGAAATATAGGATGCAACACGAGTTATTGATACAAAAAGCAGTAAATAAAATATAATCATCATTTGAAAATATACAACCCCACATTGACTCCACAGTGATATAAACTTTTGCCCAAAACTCTAAGAGCCATGAGTCTAAGAGCCATCCACATTTCCACTACATTTTTTTTTAAAAAAGGCCTGTTTAGATATACAAAAGAAAAGTTATTATTAGTCAACTTACTTGAGAGATCGTAGACCTCACGTTAACTGCTTGATACAATCTAAGAGCTATCCTGGCAGATATTTCTAGGTTTAAGTTAGATGCTTAACATTAAACATTTCTTATGGAACAGTATGAGTTTTGGCCCTGTATCAATACCCTGATGAAGGGAGAGGAAAGTAGGGCTTTGCCTTAAAGATGTACAAAGAAAAAAAAAATTACAAAAGGATTTCATAATTTCTCCTTATCCTTAATACAGATACATCTACAAAACCATTTATACTTGACCCATTCTAAGAGCCATCCTGACAGGTATAAGTTGAGAGCTTTGCATTTTCTACAGATCAATATGAGCTTTGGCCCTATAACAATACACCAATAAAAAAAATAAGGGGGGAAAGCCCCATTTTATATTTCCAACACTAACGATTATATTACCTATATGCCTACTAAGGAAAAGAAACAAGAGAGAAAAAAGGCACTGCTTCCCCTTTTCCATAAAAATAGCAATGTAGGATACAGTATATGTTGTTAATACAGAGAATAATAAGATTTCCAGGTTTAGATTAAATGCTTAACATTAAACATAGAACAATATAAGCTTTCAGTCTTCTATAGCTTCTCCTTATCCTTAATTCTTATACATCTACAAAACAATTTATACTTGACCCATTCTAAGAGCCATCCTGACAGGTATATTTTCAGATTTAAGTTGAAAGCTTAACATTAAACATTTTCTACAGGTCAGTGTAGGCTTTGGTCCTAGAACAATACACTAATAGAAGAAAGAAAAAATAAGGGGGGAGAATCCCATTTTATATTTCCAACACTAATGATTATATTACCTATATGCCTATAAAGGAAAAGAAACAAGAAACAAGAGAGAAAGAGACACTGCTTCCCCTTTTTCATAAAAATAGAAATATAGAATACAGTATAACATTAAACATAAAACAATATGAGCTTTCGGTTTTCTTAAGGGGGTCTCATCTCGAGGCTTGCTACATCTTGTCGTTCCCGTAGACTTATATTCTGTCCCATTGGCCTTTGGCATAGAAAGTGCAGTTGTACTCTTTCCCGCAGAATATGCATCGATAAATCTTGAGGCCGTTGCACCTCCTGGACTCCAGTATCAATACAATTTTTTCCCCAAAGAGCTCCTTTAAATCGGTTACTTTCACTGCAGATCCATATTTCTTTTGATTGATTTTTGTACACTGTTGCTTTGAGATGGTTGTATGTCTTTTTTAAAAGGGTGTCCTTATCTGGGCTGCAGAACTCCGGCATCCCATTTTCCGTCTCCAGAATTTCAGATTTCTCTTCTACTGTTGGTTTTCCACCTTGTTTAGAGCTGTCATCAGCCACTGTTATTGATCCATCATTCCTGTTAAAGACTTCTTCCTTGGCATCTTGGATCTCCTTGAAGATATGAATTTCAGATTTCTCTTCTGCTGTTGGTTTTCCACCTTGTTTAGAGCTGTCATCAGCCACTGTTGTTGATCCATCATTCCTGTTAAAGACTTCTTCCTTGGCATCTTGGATCTCCTTGAAGATATGAATTTCAGATTTCTCTTCTGCTGTTGGTTTTCCACCTTGTTTAGAGCTGTCATCAGCCACTGTTATTGATCCATCATTCCTGTTAAAGACTTCTTCCTTGGCATCTTGGATCTCCTTGAAGATATGAATTTCAGATTTCTCTTCTGCTGTTGGTTTTCCACCTTGTTTAAAGCTGTCATCAGCCACTGTTATTGATCCATCATTCCTATTGGAGACTTCTTCCTTGCCATCTTGGATCTCCTTGGAGATATTTTTGACCAATCCATCTATAAATACTTTGTAATCTTGGGTTTGTATCTCTATTAAATGAGCCAATCTTTTTAACATAGACATGTTTTTGACTTTAAAAAAACCCGGCCTCAAACAATTTTACAAGTGGCCAGTAGAGGTCCTCTGTTTTATCCTCTGGCATGTGACGTATTGAAGTCAGTTAAGGCAGGTATTCTCGTGCTGGCACAGAGTTCTCGTGAGATCTTCCCATTCACAGCTCTTATCTCTTATTTCCGAAAACCAAAACAATTACAATAAGAGCTTTTGCCAATTAATTCGAGTTGATTTGAGTCCTTCTTCTGCTTATTTAGGAGAATTAGCCTGCCTCATAACGAGGTGGCTTCGGGCAGAGCAGAGTAAGAGGAGGGGGGAAACAAAGGGCTTTGATGCAGGAAGAGAGACGGAGAAAAAAAAAAACAAGAGATACTTGCAGTAAATGATGTTTTGGAACTCAGCCGATGTCCTCCCCTCAGTTCAAAACGTTCATTTGTGGTAAATCATCGTGTAGGGTTGAAGCAGATACTTTAAGATTAAAGAAAGAAAAGAAAGTCCGAGATAGAAAATGGCAGTCGTCCTCTGGACCTGGAACGCTGACAGCCTATAATCCAGGGAGATATACTCCCTAAAGGATTGGAGACGGCCCCAAGAACTTCCTGGGTAGAAAGGTGAAGTGGGGTTTGCGTACCCCTCCTCTTTTCTGCCAATTGCTTGCGCAATTGACCGTAGGGGCCAAATTATTAAGCAGGTTGCCAAATTTTGTGCGCATGTGCTTAGCACACGGGAAAGACAATTTAAGCTTAAGTGAAGATTTTTAGAGGAATTTTACTATGCATTTTTTATAATGTACCCATCAATTATACAATTTTATATATTTTAAAAAGAGCCTCTTGTGTCGCAGAGTGGTAAGGCAGCCGCCTGAAAGCTTTGCCCATGAGGTTGGGAGTTCAATCCCAGCAGCCGGCTCAAGGTTGACTCAGCCTTCCATCCTTCCGAGGTTGGTAAAATGAGTACCCAGCTTGCTGGGGGGTAAACGGTAATGACTGGGGAAGGCACTGGGAAACCTCCCCGTATTGAGTCTGCCATGAAAACGCTAGAGGGCGTCACCCCAAGGGTCAGACATGACTCGGTGCTTGCACAGGGGATACCTTTACCTTTACCTATATATTTTAAATTTTGTACTGGCTCCCTGATTATGCAATTTTCTACTCTGAAATGTTTTTTTCTTGCTATTTGTTTTATCTGGCCGCAGTGCTGTATCAAAAATAAATTTTGAATTTTTTGAATAGTCAATGCAGCCCTAGGAAGGCGAAAGTTCCCCCTTTCCCTGCCGACCTCTAAAACAACAATATTGCCTGTTTCAGGCACTGCCCTAGATAGCTGCTTAGAATTGCTGAATGGAGGAACTGGTTGTGCATAATGCTTTCGGGGTCTGTCTCTGGCAATAGTCATATCACTTTCCACGAACGTTTAGGCTCCCCCCCCCCAAACAAGCTCCCAGTTGGTATCTGCTTGTTTGCAGACCGGCAATCTTTTCTCTCTCCCTGCTGTAGCGAGAGATTCTCTTTTGCACTCCTCCTTCGGCACTGCCGCTCGGGGAGGGTGGGGGAGAGGCGGGCGGGGAGCCTGCAGGCCGGTTCCCCGGGTCCCCTGGAATGCCTTTGTTCCATTTCCAGCCACTGCTTGCAGTACAATGGACCCCGCTGACACATTCAGGTGAGCACCTCTTAATGGTGCATTTGGTAGCGAGTATTACATTAAGCAATATGTGCTCCGGGAGGTGGAGGGAGCCAATGTCTGGAACGGGAGTACCTTTAAGTAATTGAAGTTGGGGAAACTCTTCGGAGGCTGGGGAGGGCATCGCTGTAATGAGAACACTCCATCACAGCCAGGGCAAGAGGCTGACACACGGCTCCGCTCACACGGCAGCAGCCGCGGAGAATTACTGCTTGCTTCCAGCGCTCAGTGTCTGGACAGAAAAGGCAGGCTTCGGGGAGGGGGGAGGGGAAAGGCACAGAGGTGGAGCTGATGCCCTGGCCAAGCCCATCTTCCTGTGGCGGGTCCCTTCTCAGTGGAGGGGATGACAACTCTATTCTCGTCCATTCAGGGCTGCCGACTCCTGGGCAGCACACTTGGAGAAGGCGTCATTTCCCCGGGGCTCCCCGTGTCTCTGCACACGCAAGGACAGGGCTGTAGCAACCCCAGTGTGAAAATCAGGAAGTTGGGGACAAGCTATGACATCACGTGATCTGAGCATCTGCTAACTCACCGGGAATCTTACAGGGATCCAGGTTTTCCCCAGACAGTGCTGCTCCGGGAGTGTATCAGGTTGGGGAAATGGCCCAGAGAGGGGAAGGCTGAAAGATGTCCCTTCTCCACGTGACCATGGCCCTGATCCAAATCAGGCACTGCCTGGGCAGAAACTGAGAACTCCTATCAATGGGTGAAGAGGCCCAATTATTAGCTGCTCCATAGCTAGGAGCTATGTGAGTCCTTTGGACTGCAAGGTGAACAAACCGGTCAGTCCTAGAGGAGATCAGCCCTGCCTGCTCCTTAGAAGGCCGGATCCTGAAGATGAAGCTCAAATACTTTGGCCACCTCATGAGAAGGAAGGACTCCCTGGAGAAGAGCCTAATGCTGGGAGCGATCGAGGGCAAAAGAAGAAGGGGACGACAGAGAACGAGGTGGCTGGATGGAGACACTGAAGCAGTCGGTGCGAACTTAAATGGACTGCTTGGCCTCCTGTCTCTTGCTGGCTGGCAGCTGCCATATCTCTGCCTACATGGCTGCTCATGGCTGGCTCGTTCCCTCTTCCAAGCAGGCCCCTCATAGGCAGGCTAGCCAGCAGGGATGTGCTGGAGACAGTGGCCCTTGGCAGAGGCCAGGCTGGGAAGGAGCAGCTGACCTGGCCATGGTGGAAAGCTTGAACTAGCCAGCCAGACCTGGGTGGCTCCTCCTAGCCCTCCATTGGATTCTGCCTGGCCATCTCCCTCCTCCTCTGCCACTCTGCAACATGGTGCTGCCCTTATGGAGAGGCCAGGTGGGCAGGGATCCGATACATCATGGTGCCAATTGACATTTGGCATGTGGGGGCCAGCACCGACGGTGCACACCTGCTCCAAAGCGTCCCAGCCCTTCATTCAGTATACATGTGTGTAATTCATGTGCATATGCAAAAAATAAAAAGGATGTTTAAAAAAACTACAAGAAAATGGTAGACAGATGTGTTTATGTATGATGAGAGAGAGAGAGAGAGAATGAAAATGGACTTTCTAACAGTGCAGAGGGGATACGAGTTAAACTCTGTTGGTTTGGCAGCTCCACCCTGGCATGATGTGGCATAAGGCAGCATAGGATGGTAGTTTAGTAATGTTCCCTGGTACCTATATCACATCTACCAGGAGCTTATAAGACTTCCCACCCCAACTGCAACCTTGGGTGTAATTAATTAATGCATTTGCTTTGAGGATTACAGAAAAAGAGATAATAATGCAGTCCTGCCTTTCAGGGCTGTTGTACGGTGTTATTGAAACAACAGCACTGGGCCCTTGCTGCAAAACGAGCCTTTCAAAACAAATGGTATTGTGATGTGGTATCCATTTAGGTAAGGGTAAAGATATCCCCTGTGCAAGCACCGAGTCATGTCTGACCCTTGGGGTGACGCCCTCTTGTGGCACAGAGTGGTAAGGCAGCAGACATGCAGTCTGAAAGCTCTGCCCATGAGGCTGGGAGTTCAATCCCAGCAGCCGGCTCAAGGTTGACTCAGCCTTCCATCCTTCCGAGGTTGGTAAAATGAGTACCCAGCTTGCTGGGGGGTAAACGGTCATGGCTGGGGAAGGCACTGGCAAACCACCCCGTATTGAGTCTGCTATGAAAACGCTAGAGGGCGTCACCCCAAGGGACAGAGATGACTCAGTGCTTGCAAAGGGGATACCTTTACCTTTACCTTTTATCCATTTAGATTTCTCTCAACTTATAAACTTATGTCACCTCAGTTTTCTCTAGGATCTCAAAGCAAGCCTAGTCTATGACGGAGCTGGGGTCTCCATCCAAGGCCTGTGCCACATACTGTCTTGGTCACACTGAAATGAATTTTATTGTATTTCTGGATCCCCTGCATTTCTTCCCAAAGGAAACCCAAAGCATCATCCTCTTCTCTTCCATTTTATCCTCTCAACAACCCTCTGAGGTAGGTTAGGCTGAGAGAATGTGACTGGCCCAAGGTCACTCAGCAGTGGGGATTCAAACCTGGGTCTTCCAGAGTCTGACACTCTTAACCACTACACTGACTCTCGAATTCCCGCCAATGATACCAAGATAAACATATATGGAATAATTGCCCTATATATATTCAAACCAATGTTTAATTTTATAAAATCACTTTGCATCTGGAGTTGGACTGTCAGCTCTGGGGTGGGAAAGATGTAGAATTATTTTTGGTGGGGAGCTTCAGGACATCTCCAGCCACCACCTGGAGGTTGGCAACTCTAATCTGGAGGCCTAGAGTATGGACATTTGTGTGTGGAGCCCAAGGGGAGTGGGCCTGGAAAGGTGAGCAACCACAACAGAGTCTGCCCTTCAAAGCTGCCATTTTCTCCCTGGGAACTGATCTCCGTAGTCTGGAAAGCCGATAATTCCAGATCTCCAGGACCCAGAGATCTGGAGGTTGGCATTCATATCTCAAGCACATTTCAAGTGTGCAAAGGACTTTGCAGATATTATCTGCTTGCCCTGGCAACGGCCCAGCAAGTTATTGTAATAATAAAGCGTTATTTCAGAGGAAGCAGGGGACTGAAGACGACATACCAAGGTCGGCCAGTTAGCCCATGGCAACAGTCCTCTAGAGCTCCACCAAGACATAGCTGGTAACTTGGCCCTCAGGCATTGTTATCTGGGACGATTCAAGTGGGAAAGCGGGAGCAGGTTGCCCAGACTTTCATATTTGCAGACCGTCTGCCTCTCCCAAGCAGTGAGCCTCCAGTTACCCTCGGGATCCTGAATCTGAAAGCTATTCCACTGTTGGCAAGAGTCTTGCCCTCTGAACAAAGTTCGACACTTGCTCAAGACCCGCCTGGCTCAAAGCGACAGATTGGGGCAAGTGAGAGTTTCCTTCCACTGATCCTGCTCTTTTGGGATAACGGGATGGAGCCTGCGTGAGTGTGCGGAGTTCTCTGCACGGGCTGATGCCCATCTCTGGGCTGGACTTCTCCCTCCTCCTTGCCCCACAGTTTGTCATCTTGCCTCTTTCCTTCCCCTTTATGTTGCCATCCCGGCTCAGGCTTGGTGCTGGGAGTGGAGCTCAAGTTATGCCAAGCAGTGGAAGCTCTGCCATGTCGCAATGACACTGTCCCCGCGGGAGCTGCCCCAAGGCGACACCTTGGAACCTGCCCAGGCCTTGCTGAAAGCATCTGGCAATTAGTAACTGTCTGTGTTAATCAGTGAGGTCAGGACTCAGAGAGGCTGCCAGGTCTCCTTTGTGACCCCCTTCCCAGGCTAATTAGGGGTGAGCTCAGCAGGGACCGCCTGGGAGACAGAAGCCACCCTTGCCAGTCTCCCCCTGTGTCCTCTTCTCCTCTAAGCGTAACCTCGGCTGCATTGCAATTCGAGCAATGCAAGCAGAAGGGCGGTTTTCACCTCGAGAAGTGTATGCTCCTTTAGGCAGGGACCTTCCTTTTGCTGACACTGCCCTGTAATCCCCTATTGCAGTGAAACAGATTATTGCCAGCACTGCCGGTCTGCATAGAGGTTTGTGGGGATGAGCTCTGAGCACATAGTTTCAGGCCTGCCTTTCCCAATATACTCCAGGAGAGCACTTCACTCCACAGACTCAAGCCTACTACAGGTATAACCACGGCATGCAGAACAGATTGAAAGCTGCCAGCCTCCCAGCTATTCCAGCAAAGGTCCTAATTTTATTAGCATTCGGATGTCGATGTAAGACAGAAGTGGCCCTGCAGTAGCCAGAGAGCTGCAGAAGCTGAAATTGAGGTCACAGGAATTTATCACACCTTTTGGGATGTTGGATTGGAACTGTGATTTGTTTTTTTTTACAGTGTATTTTATTATCAATATATACAATCCACCTTAAGTCCTTTTTAGGAGAAAGGCAGACTAAAAATGCTTTAAACAAAGAATGCTCTCTGCTGGTAAATCTGAAGGTAATATACATTAGAGTAAGAAATAAGTACTTGCCAACATTGAATATAGTCTGCTTACAGAAATGGCTACTGCAATATGCTCTTAATTGGACTGCCCTAGAAAGCTAGAACCTCTTGTGGCACAGAGTGGTAAGGCAGCAGACATGCAGTCTGAAGCTCTGCCCATGAGGCTGGGAGTTCAATCCCAGAAGCCGGCTCAAGGTTGACTCAGCCTTCCATCCTTCCGAGGTCGGTAAAATGAGTACCCAGCTTGCTGGGGGGTAAACGGTAATGACTGGGGAAGGGAATGGCAAACCACCCCGTATTGAGTCTGCCATGAAAACGCTAGAGGGTGTCACTCCAAGGGTCAGGCATGACCTGGTGCTTGCACAGGGGATACCTTTACCTTTTAGAAAGCTGTAGAAACAGCTGCTAATTCAGAATACTGGCTGCCTACCCCTGGAATAAAGCAGAAATTCATCTGACCAATCATTTGCAGGGAAGCCCTGGAGCATGACTGCAAGGTACAGTTTCCAGCTAAAAATTGATGCACGTTCCTTCCGTAGCCCTAGGAACAAGGCCTGGTATTTCTGGGCAGGCTGACAGTTCACCCCTGCAGTTCTGACCCACTGACAGAGATGGCTGACAAGTGCTTCAGTGCAACACAGTGAATCCAAAGGAGTACTGCATGTGATTCTGGCACTGAATACGGAATCCAGGTGGAGGATTTAGTGTGGAAAGTTCATGTTCATTTATAGAAGGCATGCTAAAAGGCTGGTCTCCAAGTCCCCTCCAGATCTTTCTTTAGTATTGTAGACTATTGTTAGCCTCATTCAGGTGCAACAGCGTTATTATTTTTGGGTATGGAGGAAGAAGAGAAACGCTAAAAATAGATGCGCAGATCGAGCCAGTATGTTGAGCTCAGCTCTCAAACCAGCCAGAATCTGTGACTAAATGCCTGATTTGGCACTTGACAGACCCTCCCAGCGCTGCAGGGCATCCCAGATGCCAGTCGCCAAGCCTGACTCCAGAAAAAGCCTGGATGAATCTTCTGCTACCTCCTAATGTGGTTTGCTGCCTTTAAAAATGTTCTAGGGCAGGGGTAGTCAAACTGCGGCCCTCCAGATGTCCATGGACTACAATTCCCAGGAGCCCCCTGCCAGCGAATGCTGGCAGGGAGCTCCTGGGAATTGTAGTCCATGGACATCTGGAGGGCCGCAGTTTGACTACCCCTGTTCTAGGGCAACACTATACTTTTAGACAGCTGCAGGATACAACAGATGTAGCTTTTCAGCATGCAGGCAGATATGAAGAAAAGACTTCATGCGATGAACTTCAGTCTGGTTCACAGATTTTAGAGTCGTCGTCATAGTAGTAAAGAAGAAGGGTTGGTTTTTATATCCTGCTTTGCCCTATCCAAAGGCTTCCAATTGTCAACCCTTCCTCTCCCTGTGAAGTAGGTGGGGTTCAGAGAGCTCTGAGAGAACCGTGACTGGCCCAAGCTCACCCAAGCTGGCTGCATGTGGAGGAGCGGGGAATCAAACACGGTTTTATAGATTAGAGGCCACTGCTCTTAACTACTTCATCACACTGGCTCTCAGTCAGACTAAAAGAAGGTCAGAGATAGTGTGAGATTCAAGTGGGTAGCCGTGTTAGTCTGAAGTGGCCATCAAAAATAGAGTGCAGTGGCACCTTTAAGACCAACAAAGATTTATTCAAGGCGTGAGCTTTTGAGTGCAAGCACTCTCCTTCAGACTATGAACTACCATCATGACAGTGGGAATATAGAGCAAAAGCAAATATCCAGATTAAGCCATATGATGCCATATGATAATTCTTTGCTGTTAGCCAAGAATTATCATATGGCATCATATGGCTTAATTTGGCTATTATGACACAGTTTATCAATTTGCCATAATCTGCTTTGGCCCTATATCTCCACAATTATGATGCTTGTTCATTTAGTCTGAGGAAGAGTTAGTGTGAGTCTGTCTTGGGAAAAAAGGTTTGGGTTGTGCAAAGGACCATGAAAGCCACAATGGGAGACAACCAAGATGGCTGAAACTTCACATGGGCAAATATCCTGCGTATTTGTGGTTCACTCATACATGCCCTCTTGCTTACTCTGTTTGAAACAGAGTTTCTCTCTCTCTCTCTCTCTCTCTCACACACACACACACACACACACTCACACACAGACAGACACACACACACTCTGCAGACAACTACAAAGGGCAGGAAAATGCAGGTCTGTTTCCCTGGTAAAGGGAGACTTGGGAAACGCACTAATTTTCCGGCTTGCCACCAGCATGCTCCAAGCTGGCTGCGCTCTAGACTAAGGAGCAGCTGGTTTCTCTCCTGCCTCCCCTCAGGAGCTTCTATTGATTTGGATGTGAGCAAGCAGCTATCTGGAGTCATTAGAAGTCCAATCTAGTGATGGATATCTGACAGGGCAGTGTCGTGAGTCAAGTATGGTGCTTCAGTTGCCCAGAGCTGGAATGGGGGGGGGGGGGACAAGTGGAGAAAGGCAACTTCAGAGAGGAATCTTCTGGGAAGAAAATGAGGGGACAGGCTTAATGTTGCCAATAATTAGCACTGGTATTCACACTTTCCTGGAAGGCCTATGGTGTCACCATCAGGGTAGTCAAACTGCGGCCCTCCAGATGTCCATGGACTACAATTCCCATGAGCCCCTGAAAACGTGCGCTAGCAGGGGCTCATGGGAATTGTAGTCCATGGATATTTGGAGGGCCACAGTTTGACTACCCCTGAGATGTATGGGATCTGACGGAGTCTGTTAAGTGATGGGATAAAGCCACAATGGGCGTCAACAAAGCTGGCTGAAAGGTGGGTTAGGCTTTTCTAATATTAAGTTTTATTCCTATGCAGCAGTGTTAACATGGGTAACTGACTGATTCAAAGACCCACTGAAAAGAAGCTTGAAATTTGTAGCAATTGGTTCCATTCAAAATGTGCCTAATTTATTATGGTTGACAAAACACACACACACCAGATTCCAGATGGCATTAAATATGGAGAAATAGCTTTCTGAAGATAAGGGGAAAGAATAGAGAAAAGATTAGTCCAAAAGCTTCGCCTTAAAAAATATCATTGAAAGGATACCAAGAAGTAAAGATACCAACTTCCTGCGTACTCAAAATCTGGTAGCTAAAGAGAGGAAAATGAAAAGTTGGTAGCAGATACAACAAGAGGGAAAAAGCACAGATTGGCTTACCTATATGCAATGGACATCTAAAATGAAAAAAGAATTAAAAGAATCCCAAGGAATTTTGAGAGAGCAAACTGAATTTGAAAGGTCGATAATGCAAAACAAATCTTTTGGGCAGAATTTATACAATTTGCTCCAATATGAAATTGAGAACAAGTGAAAACTTGCACGATAAAATGCATGCAAAACTTTGATACGAGTATTATTATGGAGGAATGGGAACAACTCTGGTGTAAAAATGTGAAACTGGCAAAATGCCAAGCACTGCGTGAAGATTGCTATGTTTTGTAGGTGGTATATTTGACACCTAAACTGAGAATAAATGTTGGAAATGTCAAGATGCAATCAGGTCCTTTTTCCATATGTGGTGGAACTGTAAATTGATCAAAAAGTTTTGAATAAAAGTTCAAGATAAAACTGCAAACTGCAGGGTGCTGAATTCTTCTTCCACGCAACAACAGCAGCAAGGCTCATCATGGCTGCTGGCTGGAAGCAACAGAGGGCTCCCCACATGGACTCATGGGGCACGAAACTTATAGAACCAGAGGTCATGACGAAACTAACAGATTTGGTTACCCACAGACTGCCAGAAGACTTTCAAAAACACTCGAACAAATATCTGAAATATCTGTAAAACTCTTCATTTCTGTAACTCTTTGTAACTTTTCTGAACAGCAGTTTAAAAAAATTAAAAATATATTATATAAAAAACAAACTTCACGTGTGAAAACATCCTGTGAACATACTCAGAGGCATCCAACTATTGTTGTCTCTCCACATGTTCTAAGGCTCAGTCCTGGCAGGAAAACTGAATGGGGGACAAAAATTCTGCTCTGCAAAATGTGCCATCCTCTGGGTATGCCCCTCTGATTGTCCTGTGCAAATCTAGGGGTGAAATCTAGGGGGAGAGAGCTGTGTTAGAGAAGAGAGCAAGTCAATCCTCTGTCCTAGTTTGCTTTCCCCAAATGAAAAGGGAAGCTGTTTCAGGGAGTTGCTTAAGAAGAAGAAGAAGAAGAAGAAGAAGAAGAAGAAGAAGAAGAAGAAGAAGAAGAAGAAGAAGAAGGAGTCAGTTCTTATATGCCACTTTTCTCTACCCGGAGGAGTCTCAAAGCGTCTGACAATCCCCTTCCCTTTCCTCTCCCCACAACAGACACCCAGTGAGGTTGAGACAGCCCTGATATTACTGCTTGGTCAGAAAGAACAGTTCTATCAGTGCTGTGGCAAGCCCAAGGTCACCCAGCTGGCTGCATGGGGAGGAGGAGCACGGAATCATACCCAGCTTGCCAGATTAGAAGTTGGCACTCCTAACTGCTACACTAGCTCCAAGCATGCTCTATAGCAGAGAAAGCTGTTTCTCCTTTGAGATAAAGGCATCCTAAACACAATTTGTATGTTTGATCTAATTTTTCACCTGAAGCTAAAGCAGTGGCATGCAGCTGTAATGCTGTAGTCCTCTGAGGGGAACCTGGTTGAAGAGCCAGGGTGCTGCACTGAGTTCAGGTGCATTCAAGCCGCTACCCCAGTGCTACTCCTTACCCAGCTTAGGAACCCCATCCCAAGAGAAGACCATCCGTAAGACAGCAAGCACAACTTCCTCCGGCATCCACAAGATGGCAGTGGCTCTCTGTCACCAGGGGCTACAGAGGCTTCACAGACACTTCCCCTATTTTTGCACACACGCATCCAAACACACACACACACACACACCATCCCTCAAATAAATATGCATGCTTCCCCACATACAAGCATACTTGCATACACATACATTTCACCTCTGCCATCCATTTCATGGGCAATGTCACTGGCACGCATACACGGAAATGCATATGGTTCCTTTTCCATACTGAGTACGTGAAAGCTGGACAGCACAAGGATTGCAGAGTACTTTGATCTCTAAAAGGGGCTCCACGATAATGAAGAGATGGGGGGGGTAATCAGCAGTAAGCAGCAAAAACATCAATGATGTCTCTGCTAGAGAGTTAGGGAAGAGAACGTCCACAGTCCCTGGGATGCTGGAGAAGCCACTCGATTCGTAAGGAGCCCTCTCAGCGGGTCCCTGTGGCTCGTGCAAAGATTCATAGGGGGTGAAGGAACGGACTGTCTGCAACATGCAGCTGGTAATGGTTTCCTGGAGGAGCTGATGCTCAGGGCAAAGGGGCCAACTCAGGCCCTGGCTGGCTACCAGGAAATTGGGCTTGCCAGCTTCCAGATGGGGCCTAGAATTACAATTTATTTCTAGGCTTCGGAGATCAGTTCCTCAGCAGAAAACAGCTGCTTTGGAGGCTGCTCTCTATGGCATTATGTCCTGCTGGGATCCCTCCCCAATCCCTTCAGTCTCCCCCCCCCCCGAATCTCCAGGTCTTTCCCATCCCAAAGCTGGCAAGCTGAAGAGAAAACGGTAATGAATTCGATATCGCTACAAGCACCAGCCACTGATAAAGCACTTCTTTGTTTTCTCTGTCAAATTCAGTTAATTATTCACCTGTGTTTGCTCGTACAACCATTTTACTTACTTATTTTGCTTAGGAAATGTCTATCCATCATTCATCTTAAAATTTCAAAGCGGAGAACAACGCATTTAAAATACAAATGATAAAATCAATACGGCTACACGGAAAACATCTAATTCAACCCACGGTAACAGCACCACACGTTAATATTCAGGGGAACGCAGCCTGGGGAAAATGCAATAATAAAGAAAAAAGCTCTTTGCAACAAGACTGCCTTCTGCAGACTGGAAAACCGAGGGAAAGAAAGCATTTTCTGTGCGTCTCGAGGCCAACGATGGCAAAGAAGGAGTGCTGGCGTAGAGAATGAATGGCACCATGCCTTGTGAGGTGGGTCATGCCTGCTTCTTGTTCTCAGATGGGGAACTGATTCAGCTGAAGCTGAGAGAATGAATGGGAAGCACTCAAGGCCCAACATGCTCCTGACACAGCCGTTAACAAAGCCCTGTTAGTGCCTCTCCCCTACCAAGACTAACCTTCCATTCAGGTAACAGAAACAAATGCCCGTTCATCGACAGTTTATCCCTGCTACCACTGCCTCCCTTCCCTTCAGTTTAGACTGTAAGTTGGTACAGTGGTTCTCAACCTGGGGGTCGAGGCCCCTTTGGGGTCGCAGCAGGGCTATCAGCTTGGCGGGGGGTGTGTGTGTGCCATCCACACAAGAACCTTGCGGGGTAGGTCGCGATAGAGCGTTGGTCTGGAGCAGCGGGGAAAAGCGAGATCGGCATGCTGGGACAAGAGACAGAACTGAACTGAATAACCCCAGAAAAAAAAACAATTTATATACAATCATGAACAATGGATCTTCATGCCATTGTTCAAACGTAAACAATGGATCTTCACGTTTCGGATTAATTAATTTCTGTGAAAGAACACTTGCATCATTTTATGGTTGGGGGTCACCACAACATGGGGAACTGCCTTAGGAGATCCTGACTCTAATGGTGTACAGCGGGGGTGGTCAGACTGTGGCTTTCCAGATGTCCCTGGACTACAGTTACCATGAGCCCCTGCCATCATGGCCGATTGGCAGGGGCTTATGGTAATTGTAGTCCATGGGCACCTGGAGAGCCACAATTTGGGTACAGGAACACATGAAACCATCTTATGCCGAGGAAGACCCTTGCCCCTGTTGTCTATTTTTACAGGCAGCATCTCTCTGAGGTCCAAGGTAGAGGTCTCCCAGCAAGCTGGCTTGCAGTGGGTTACAGCAATAAAACCCCCACAGCAATAAAAAAAACCCCACAGTAAAACAATAAAATCCCCAACATAAAAACGCACCTGGTAGCAAACTAAAATCTTGCTGCTCCCGCTCAACAACCTCCCTGCTCCCCCCTCGAGGACCCTAGGAGCAGCATTCTGTACCAACTGCAATTTCCGGGTCAAGGCCAAGGGAAGTCCCGTGTAGAGTGAGTTACAGAAGTCAATCCTGGAGGTGACCATCACATGGCTCACTGTAGCTCTGAGGACAGGTGCTCTGAGGACAGACAGGGTTCTAGTAGCCTTGCCTGGCATAGGTGGGAAAACGCCAGGCAGACTACTCTCATGAGTTGTGTCTCCATGGACAGGGAGGCATCAAGGATCACACCCAGATTCCTGGAAGTGGGCGAGATGTGAAACTGACACCCAATCAGGCTGGGTAAGCACTCTTCCTGATCTGACCCCTTCCTATCCAGACACAGGACTTCCACCTTGGAGGGGCTGAGTCTCAGCCCTCCAGCTATGGCTTCCAAACATCTGGCAAATGTTTCCGGGTGGGGGAAGGGTTTGGGCAGCCATCCATCAGGAGACAGAGCTGGGTGTCAACTGCACATTGATGACAGCCCAGCCCAAAGCTCTGGACCAGTTGGGCAAGAGGGCACTTATAGACAGAATAACCCCTGGCAACAAACATATCACCAGTATTCAAAGGAAGGTTGAAACAGCACTTGGTTTTGAAGTACCTAGAATTCCGAAATGTAGTATGTGACCTTTGATGTTATTGCAAAACTTTCCCATCAAGCTGGATATATACCTCCCAGATACTTAAACCTGGCTTATCTTGGACTGTAGATTTTTTCATCCTTAAAATGGAAACTACTAATGCAAACAGATCTATTTTTTTTTTCCTTTCCATTTTAAGACTGAGGGGGGGGGATCTTGGAGTAACTTCATGCCCATGTTCACTAACATCTGGGTTTCCCCTCCAGCAGCCATTCAAAGAGTTATGTGTAACTTGAAAGTTTGCTTATTGCATGTTGAACACTTGCTGGTCCTAATAAAAGTTATCATTTCATTTCATGGTCTTTGATTTTGGTTCAGCACGGCTGCCAAGAATTTGATGAGCCAATATTCAATTTGCTCCAAGGCAAGATGTGTAAGAAAGAACATGGCCACGAAAAGGGAAGAAAGCCCGAGCGGAACCAAGCTGTTTGGTCAGATCTGTGCTGCCTGGCCTTTGGACCCCCCCCTCCTCCTTTTCCTCTCTCAACCTGGGCCTTCAGCAAGAGGCTGGGCAGCTGCTGTTTCTCTGACTCTGGCTGCCTGGAGAAGCGTTTCTGGAGGAAACTCTGTTTTTCAGAACCCACAGCATTGATTTCTGAGACGTGTTTCTGTTTTTGTCTGCGCAACCATCTGCATTCTGCACGGGCAGGCACATTTGCAATGAAAATAAAGGCCTGGCCACAAGCACACAGGATTTAATTTGACTGGTGGGATTCAACGGTGCTCTGATAATATTGTCAAGCGAACAGAGACAGTATTCAGAGGTGGCGGCACGGGTAACGGTAGACGGGGCCACCCCGAGACATTCTTATGTTGCAGACGGGATGCAAAAATGGCACCCTCTTGTCCTTCAGCACTGATTAACCCAGAGTGTTTTCCTTGCTTAAGCCTCAGAGAGGGGAACAGAAGCTGCACAAAACAGTCAAACTGCGGCCCTCCAGATGTCCATGGACTACAATTCCCATGAATTTGCTGGCAGGGGCTCATGGGAATTGTAGTCCATGGACATATGGAGGGCCACAGTTTGACTACCCCTGAGTTACGCCCTCATGCGGCTTCTGATCCTTTTCTGTGGAACGGGTGCAGGAGGAACCTCCCTATGGTTGTGCCCCACAGCTCAGAACTGTCTCTGCCCCACTGTGTCACCTGCAAGGGCAGCAGGAATCCTGTGGCTGACTCACTTTGACTTCAGGGCAGGGCCTTTGCAGTGTTTTCTCCCTCTGTCGCCTGACACCCCCTGATCTTATACAGAACCCCTGGAGCCAGCACCCTGCTGCAACTTCAACCTCCATAAAACAATTAGTGCACCACTAATATTAAATATCTACGGCAGTTTTCAGCCTACCATTTGGCCCAACAATTGAGAGAGCCAGCACTGGCCCTGAACACCCCACAAAGCAAACTCAGTACACGGGCTGGCCTAATTCAGAGTTTAACTCTTTCCTCATGCATTTCTCTCCCTCCACCCCAAATCAAAAACTGAGTCCACTGAGCTATAATTACTCCTCAAGGGAAGAAGCATGTGGGGCCTTGCCATTCCCCTGCAGCTCTAATTACAGCACCAGGGTCAACAGTGGAGGCCAAATCACCTCCCGTTTGCAGCATCGCCACAAAGTTGTCAGCCTTTCAGTTCCTCAAGGGCTCAGAGAGAGTTCTTTCCTCCTCAGCAACCCAATTCCCTTGGTGTAGTGGTTAAGAGCAGTGACCTCCAGCGTGGAGAACCGGGCTTGATTCCCTTCTCCTCCACACGCAGCAAGCTGGGTGACGCTGGGCTAGTCACAGTCTTGTTAGAGCTGTTCTCACAGAACAGTTCTGTCAGAGCTCTCTCAGGCCCACCACAGGGTGTCTGTTGTGGAGAGAGAAGGCGATTGTAAATCACTCTGACGCTTCTTAGGGGAGAGAAAAACGAATATAAAAAACAGCTCTTCTTCTAGTTTGGTAAGGAGAAAGCTTGAGAATTTATAGAGAAACTAGTATTTATAGAGAAACTATAGAGAATCTAGTATTTTTAAAATGGGCTTTGAAAGGGGCAGCAGGCAGGAAAGCATGAGAGGGTGGATGTGGCTCCCTTTGGCCCGCAAAGTAGACGAAAGGGAGTGGAAAGCCCCCTCCCCCCCACTGGTGGCGACAGAGCTTTGCGGCCCACAGGGAGGCGGCAAATCCCCCCCCCCCCCGGCTCCCTCCCAGCAGGAGCGTAGCTGCAGGCCACAAAGTCCTGTTGCTGCCTCTCTCCTTGTGGGTGACAACAGAGGCCGCAGCCACAAGGCTTCTAGCAGGCAAGGAGGGAGGGAGGGAGCTGGAGGGGGAGGGCCAATCAGGGTAGACCTGGATGGACAGGGCCCCAGACAGTCTCCTCCCAGGAGGCTGTTTCCCAAGTATATAAGGGAGCAAAATAGTGTTAAGGATGGCAGTTGTCTTGGTCAAATCTGGAGGTCTCTAGTCATGTCAGAAACTAATAATGCAGATCAGAGCCAGGGAAAGGGCAAATGACTCTCGAGACGAATTGGAGTGAGGTTTCTCCGTACTAACGAGGATTCTAAATCTAGAGTTCAGTTCTCATTGAGAGCCTCAATTTGAGGGGAGGCAATCCTGCTCCGTTTTGCCCACTGCTTTCATCCAGGCACTGCGGGCAGCAGGACTTTGTTCTCATATTCTACAAGAGAAGTGAGAGGAGTGAGGAGAGCACATGGGCATGACAAGCAAGCAAAGCTTGTGCTTGCTGTGGCAAACTATAATTCCTGCTTAGCACAATGTCTAAATACAGAAGATGTTTACTTCTTCCCTGAGTCTCCTCTGTGTTTACGATATCTCCAGCAATTATAACAAGCCCTCTACCTCCTCTCAAAACTGCATTCTGTTACAGTGGGTCCATACTGGTAAAGTTGAAATTTGCCTAGCAACCAGCTCGTCTAAGAAAAGAGACACAGATGGCCCCACTTAGTGGGCCTGGAAACAAAAGGGTCAGATATAAATGTTGCTGTATAGTATGAATGTGGGTAAACAGAAGGGATGCCCTGACCTGGATGGGCCATGTTATCACAATCCCAGCAGATCTCTGAAGCTAAGGAGGGCCAGACCTGGGTCGAGTCTGCACTTTGCTTTTTATCCTCTCTCAGCCTGAATAAACCCCTCCCCTCAGCATTGTATTCAATTTCCATTTTGATTTGGGTGCTTAAAATATTCCCTCTGCAACATCCATGATTGATTTGCAGTGACCCTGCCTTTCCCCTGCGATATTCAGGAGTGGATATAACTCGCTATATTTGTAGAACCGACTTTTATAGCCCCCAGTATAAGTGTAGATCTGCATTTTGCCAGATTAACTCCAAAGCTGACATAGCAAAGCAGTCTTCTCTGATTGGCCAGGGCGTCAGTTCAAAGACTTCCTGGTTCCCGGTTGCAAGATTTCCCTCCCAAGAATTATATTTGCCCTGTTTTAAAGTGACTGTGTTCCAGAAGCCCACACTCTCTCAGCAGAGATTTGCCTCATTCTCTGCCCCCCCTTCTCATTCAGGAAAAGTAAATTAAACAAGCAGATTCACGACCACTACTTCCCTCCCTATTCTGAGCTTCCCCAATCAATTGCAGAACACTTTCTGTTTCATTTCAGAGGGGGGGGGAGGAAGGAGGAAAGAGTTCAAATCGATCTGAATTCAGCGGGATCAACAATAGAAAAAATAAAGTAAGTGCAGAATTTAGATGGGATTTAGATGGGAGACCACCAAGGAATACCATTATACAGGAATATCATTACACAGAGGCAGCCAATGACAAGCCACCTTTGAAGAAGAAGAAGAAGAAGAAGAGTTGGTTCTTATATGCCGCTTTTCCCTACCCGAAGGAGGCTCAAAGCGGCTTACAGTCGCCTTCCCATTCCTCTCCCCACAACAGACACCCTGTGGGGTGGGTGAGGCTGAGAGAGCACTCATATCACTGCCCGGTCAGAACAGTTTTATCAGTGCTGTGGCGAGCCCAAGGTCACCCAGCTGGTTGCATGTGGGGGAGCGCAGAATCGAACCTGGCATTCCAGATTACAAGTCTGCACTCCTAACCACTACACCAAACTGGCTGAAGGACTTGTACATACCAGGGCGGAATATGCACTGCGCTTTTTATCCCCAGTAACTCTGAATTTAAAAAATCTAATCTACACCTTATTTGATTTCTATTCTGATATTTAGCACTTTAAATTTTCCCTCGGCAATGTCTATGATTGATCCACAGTGACACTACCTTTCCCCCCCAATATATAGGAGTGGATATAACTCACTGCATTTGAGAAAACCACTCTGAAAGCCCCAGTATTAAGTGTAGAACTCTGCATTTTGCCAGATTAACTTCCTCCCCCTCCTCTACACTTCTGACATAATGCAGTAGTCTGATTGGTCAATTCAAAGACTGCCTGGTTTCCAGTTGCCATTCCCTCAGAAGACTTATTTTCACCCTCATTTCTAAAGTGACTGTGCTCCAAGCTCACACTTCTATGTGCTGAGATTTACCTTTCAGATTGTCTCTCCCCACCCTCATTCTCCCCCCCCCCCCATGCTCACTCAGGAAAAGAAAAATAAACAAGCAGCCACGTGCCCCATTCCCCCTCCCCACCAGCTTGCTTTGGCTATAGAGGAGACAAACGGCAGGAAATAAACCCCTCGCCAGCCTTGTGCTCCCCTCTTAGCTTCTCCAATCAAGCAGAAAGGAGAGAGCAGCCAGTGTAGAACACAACGTTTGTTTCAGTTCAGGAAAAACAAAGGCAGAAGATCTGAGTTCAGATCGACTGAATTCAGCAGGAACAACTATGTCAAACAAAATGTGAGTGCAAAACCATCGCAGGCTCATGTCCCTGAATAAACTGATATCTTTTGGTAGACAACATGTGGTGATCTGGTATGATCCTGCTTTAAGTAACTAGCAGTGGGTATAAGCAAATCACCCAATCTAAGGAAAATGTTTTTGCTTAAGAAGTGACTTCCTCAACATGGACCAAACATACAGTGCTGCCAGGAAAACCCCTAACAGGATCATATTATTTTGCAAGCCAGATACTTGGCCCTTGAGCTACTGTTGGCCATGATGTCTTAAAGAGGCAGAAGAATAAATTTTAAATGTGACATCCTAGGCAAAATCAGCAGCTTTAAAAACAATTATTTGGGGGACAAAAGCCCACTTCATCAGATGCACAAAGCATTATCCTCAGTTTCTCTATACATGTTCATGCCCATGCAAGAGGTGGAGCCCCAACATTCATGAAATGTTAGCCTGTGACACTTCTATGCACAACGTTCTTGGGAAAGGGAAGGCAGGTTTTTGTTCTACCTTTCCCAAGAGGCATTTGTTCAGGTCCATTCCGCACGACTTTAATATAGCACTAGTATTACATTTTGTTTCCGCCACTAAAACTACGTTCCGCATGACGTCGTGAGCAATCTGCAACACTCCTGCAACACTAGCACCAAAATCACTTCGTTGTAGTGATTTCCGGGGAATCCAGAAAAGTGGATTCACCCTCAGAAAATCGCTACATTCTTGCCAACAACCTGCAACACCTGTGAAAAAGACCTGTGCGTTCTCAATGTAGCGGTTGCAACAAAGTCCCTCCCCCTGGCTCTCTCCTCCGAACTTCCGGTGAAGCGATCACCATTTTTTTCCCTCAGAGTGGGGAAAGCAACGAACCAGCGAGGCTTCATTCACCCAGTGAGGCTTCTTTGGCTACAGTCCCTCCACAGAAGTGCTTTAAAGCTCCCCTAAGTCCCCAAGCACAACATAACCCCCTGTTTGCCAGTTCCCTTTAATTTCGGCCAAAAATCGTGCCCGTGCAGGGGGGGGGGATTTTTTTTCACTCGGGGGAGCATGGTAACGATGAATCGCCAGCTCACACGCGAGCTAGATGGGTCTCTACGTTGCGAGGAATCAAGGCATATTCGTTGCAACGTGTTTGTTTGTTTTTTTAAACTGTGCTTAAATTTGATTGATGGCCAGGGGCAGGAACAAGCACAGAAAAAAGTCACTTCCTTTCTAGCGATTCCTGCGAGACCGGAAACCTGTGTGGAATGAATTAAACGCTACTGGATTCCACTACAAAACGCAGGTATGCGGAACGCCTAGATTCCACTATTTAAAATAGCGCTTCCGCTTTGTGAAACCAATTGGCAACATTGGCCCTTGTGCGGAATGGCCCTCAGTTTTGATGCTATCCTACCACCAGATTCCCCTCCCACTTCTGTTTATGGCTCTGCCTGACAGGAGGAGGGACTCCCGTGCAAAGAAGGGATGGGCTAATATGAAGGCGAGGGCCCCAGCAGAGCCTCTGGGAGACCCAAGGGCACTGGGTTTTGCCAGAATCTATTGCTGAGCCCCCTTGGGACTGTGGGTGCTGTCAAGTCGCAGCCAATTTATGAGGATCCCAGCAAGGTGCGTGCAAGGCAAGTGAGATCCAGAGAGAGTTTGACTTGGCCTTTCTCTGCAGAGCCCCCTGAGGGTGGCCCCCCAACACAATCCCCATCCTGTTTCACTCCCCAGATTTGGTCTGAGAGCCAGTGTGATGTAGCTGTGGCCTCTAATCTGGAGAGCCGGGTTTGATTCCCCTCTCCTCCACATGCAGCCAGCTGGGTGACTCCGGGCTAGTCATAATTCTATTAGGGCTGTTCTCACAGAGCCGTTCTCCCAGAGCTCTCTCAGCCCCACCTACCTTGCAGGATGTCTGTTGTGGGGAGAGGAAGGGATGATGATTGTAAGCCACTTTGAGATGCCCTTGCGTGGTGAAAAGCAGGTATAAAAGCCAACTCTTCCCTTCAGATCCAGCTATGTCAAAGCATTCCACATCTGTTGCTCCTTACTTACCCCTCTGTCCGTTCTTGCAGGGGCAGGTGCTGTCCTCCCCCCCGGCACCCCCAATGCCCTGCTCCCCCTTGCCCTCCCACAACGGCACCCCTTTATCAGATGTTGCCACCTTGAGACTCCTCCTGGAGCCAGCCCTGCTGCCGAGCTAGCCTGCTGTTATCCAACCTTTTATCTGCACAGATTAGGTGCTTGCTGAGGGATTAGTGCCCTTCCAAGCTAATGCAAAGGGATGGCGCATTGCGGATCCACTGTATGGGCTGCCCCACTTCCTGGTGAGAGGCTGCTCTGGAGCAAAAATACGACCCCCCCCCCACCTGGAGTTCCCATAATGGAGGGTTAGTCAGAATCAGACTTAGAATGGCTTTAAGTCGGGGATGATTTATATTTTAATGTGGGGTTTTTAATGCTGTAACCCAGGGGTAGTCAACCTGTGGTCCTCCAGATGTTCATGGACTACAATTCCCATGAGCCCCTGCCAGCATTTGCATCTGGAGGACCACATCTGGAGGACCACAGGTTGACTAACCCAGCTGTAACCCACCACGAGCCAGCTTCCTGGGAGTGGCGGGTAATAAATCTAATAAGAATTATTAATAAAAATAACATTAATAATAATCATCGGAAGAACCTTCAGCCCCGCGGGTGACCAGGAAGTGGAGCTGGTGGCGACCAGCCTGCGGCTTCTTGGAATGGGGATGACAGCTGGGAAGGTGTGCCAGTGCATCGGCTGCAGAAGGACCAGGACTGCCAAGAGCGATCGTAACAAGCGTTAGCAGGAAATAGTATAAGATCCGGGGCCAGCCTGGGCAAACGGGCTCCATCTCATGCCCCCTTGGCCCACTGGGGCTGCTTCATGGCAACCCCGCCCTGTGGTGGTTGGAGGCTGAGCAGGAGCTGGCAAAGCCAAGGCACAGGGAGGGTTCGATGGACGCAAGTCTGTGCAGGGAAGGCACTGAGCTGTCTGTTTCTCCTCTCCCCAACTCCAAAATTGATCTCTGCTTTTCATGCCTGGCTGATCAGGCAAGCTCTGCCCTGAGACCGGAACATTTTAATAAGGTCAGCACCAAAAGCAAGGGTTCGCACCTGCCAGGGATTCAATCACGCTGATGCCCTGGACTTGGAGACCTGCTCCTCCATCCTGCCATAGTTCCCCACCCTTAGTTGCATTGCTATTCCCTTTTCTCTGAGCTGCCACACTACATTCCGTCCTGACACCCTTTCAACGCCACTTAGCTTTTCCATTAAGAGAGGAATAGGTCTCCCTGCCTTAGGCTCATCTATATGTGTCAGCACCCCCAGAGGTTAAATGTGGTCTCCTGATGGATGGTTCCCCACTCCACTAACAATTGCCAGCATAGAGGCAAAAATATGGAGAGAAAAGAACATTGGCTGTCACCTGAATGGGCAAGACCCTCTAGAGATGGGGCTTGATGTACTGGCCTACCAGCCTCTTTCACCTCTCCACTGAACCCTTCAGGAAAATCTTTAAGTAACCCACCGGCGTTGCAAAACCTTTTTATTTCTATCATATCTACAAATGGCCAGAGAGAGGATTCACATCAACCCCATACACATCACTCATGAAGAACAGGTATTTTGCCAGTACTCCTGTGCAAAGATGTTCACACACACACACACACACACACACACACACACACACACACACACACACACACACACACACACACAGGCTCTAAAGGGGAGCTACTTAGCCCCTGAATTCCCCAGGCCATTGCCTGGGGAAGACCTTGCTTTCTCCTCCTTTCTTGTACACTTTATTCTTAATTTCTTCCAGTACTTACGGTCCCAAATAAGCTATTTGGAGAAGCAGTTACTGTAGACTCTCTACCAGGACTGACCATAATTATGCCCTGCATGTAGCAGGGAACACTGTTCTGAGACTCCAAACAGAACACTTCTGTGGCAGCAGCAACCAACTTGAGCAACACAGAGAGCACCAAAATATTTTCCCCCCAGGAGTTCTGACCTTCTCCCTTTCCAGTACTCACCATGACCAGATCTCCAGGTATTTCCTAACACAGAGGTGGCAATCCTAACCCCCTTTCATAGTTCCATACATACCCTATAGAAGGTTCCATCCTTTAGTTTTTTTAAAAAAAATATATAGTTATAACTATATTGAGAGCCAGCTTGGTGTAATGGTTAGGGAGTGAGGACTTCTCATCTGGCAAGCTGGGTTTGATTCCCCCCCTCCTCTACATGCAGCCAGCTGGGTGACCTTGGGCTTGCCACAGCACTGATAAAGCTGTTCTGACCGAGCAGTGATATCAGGGCTTCCTCAGCCTCACCCACCCCACAGGGTGTCTGTTATGGGGAGAGGAAAGGGAAGGCGACTGTAAGCCGCTTTGAGCCTCCTTCGGGTAGAGAAAAGTGGCATATAAGAACCAACACTTCTTCTTCTTCTATATCAACTGCAGTTTAAAAGCAATGCAATGTTTGTATTGTTTTTGCATGGGAAGTGAAGGCAGCATGGTATAGCTGGGTCTCCGGATATCAGACTTGGAAGCAAAGTATTATTACAGCCTTGACTCCACACCATGAGAGCGTTTTTCTCCTAATTATATTTCAAGTAGATTAACAATACGACAGATCACATTGGGTTAATATTTTATTAATACCACTTTGTGGAGGGCTCATTTTTACTGCTGATGAAAGGTCGGAAAATGTAAAAATAATCTAGAGACCATTTTGGTGGAGTCCAGGTGGAAATTATAATAATAAAGGGATAACAGAGACTCTTAAATTTTGTCTAAGACATTGGACAGATTCTTTTTTTCCCATTGTTGTGTTTTTGGGATTGTCCACTTGCAGTTCATAGATGATAGAGAAATCATGTATTTTACCAAATTTGGGCTCAGAAGGATGCTATTTAGGTTGGATAAATAATGTAATAGAGAGGAATTAAGAATTAATTATAGTAAAACAAGAATTGTAGTCTTCAATAATAAAAGTCAAGCATAGATGGACTATTAATGTTCATGAAATAGAACAATGCCCCTTCTTTAAATATCCAGGTATAGTATTTCATGGGCTTCTGCCCTAGAAAGTGCACCTTAAGGCCATTTTATCAACTGTCCACCATAAACTGGGAACTATTTTAAAATTCTTCTTTTCAAAGGGTGCCCAGGTCATAGTCCCATCCATTAAAGTATTCCAGAGCAAAATTATCACACAGCTTTTGTATGGGACTGAAATATGGGAGTGGAATGATAAAATGCTTGACCAGTTTTAAATAATTCAGAATAATTTCTTAAGGAAAATGTTGGGTCATTCCGGGAACTCCTGCTGCCCACTTAAGTTTAGAAGTCAAGTCTACCATGTTGGGACCCCTGTTCTATAACATCACAGAGGGTGACTGATTTTATAGGGCCACAACTTAGAAGGTCTAGTTAGTTTCACTGTCTGACTTTGTGCCAGAGAAAGAAACTTCCTTATTGGTTAATATCTGTTAGCCAAAAATGGTTTGAAGACAGGTGGGAAAGGACGTGGAAAATTGTTCAAAGTTGCTTATTTATTTAAAAAGAGAGTCAAAACCAGTTATTTCATATACTGGAAACAACTGGGATGATTGCATTAGGAAAGGGCCTTTGTGGTGCCATTCAATAAATTATAGTTTTTAGAACAGAGCGATTGGATCCTGGCAACGACTCAGTGCCCTGGCTAGTGCTCTGAGACGATCCAGAAGCAGGGTGACAGCGCGTGGCAGAAGACATATGTGATTTGGTGTGTGGAATTAGATTTCCAGGGAATCTCAGCTTTCGTTAAACAAAAACCAGCTGCTATGCAGGAAAGCCTCAGAAGTATATGCCTGCTGAAACCTCACAAGCAAGTGAAGACTGTCCGAATAAATATGGCCGATGGTCAGGGAAAGACCATTCAGTACCCTGTTTAGATCGCCCTCTCTCATGACTTGTGAAACCAGAATAAGAAATTACATAAAGTGAATGATGCAATTTTGAGAAATTGTGTAAATAGTTTTCCTGCAAAGAATTCGGCATAGTTTTTATCACATTCTGTTCCAGAATTCTGATTTTCTTAAGGCACACAGTTAAAGGTTTTTGGTTTCTGTTTCAGAGCTGACATCCCACACTCTTATCTGTAAAGCAGGTTGTGAAACCTGGGGTTCCTTGACGGTCCTGGAAGGGTTTCCTGAATGGGTGGAAGTTAATTATTATTATTATTTTTTAAATTGTAAAACATTTATTGGGTGATATGACCATATATGGTCATGTCAATGTCCCCACCATCCCCAGATGGCCAATGATGGGCCTGGAGGGGAAGGGAAGGGTCCGCAGTAGGCATGTACACAGCTATGCTTCCCAACCATATTCTGCATGATTGCATCACTTCTGGTGTTTTTTGAAGCCTGAAGAATGTTTCAAGGGTTTCTCAATGGTAAAAAAGTTGGGAAAGGCTGCTGTAGAGCAAAATGACTGGTGTAGCCCTAGAAGCAGACTGAGCTCTAAATCCAACAGGGTTAACAAGTGGCTTATGGACATCACTTTTGTGTCCTTAACACATGTGAATGCACTTTCAAACGACAGCCAGGCAATACTGAATAATATTTGAATAATATTTCAGAGTGTGGGCTCCGTATCAGGCAACATTTATCCAACGTATTAGTTGGAGCATCACCTTAGAGATTTTTTTTTTACCACCAGGCAAGCCCTAATGTTATTTTATTGTATTGTATAAGAGAATTGATAATTATTTGACCTCCGAGGATGATCCTTGGGGTCGAAACGCAACTGGTTTTACGTCCTTGTGTTATTGTTGATTGTATTATACAGCATATGATTTTGTCAGTGTTTTCAATTTTTATTATATGCACCTGATCATAACAGATTTGTATTTCATATATAAAACTTTTCCCCTGCTGCTCAGCCTTTGGGTTCCTGAATTATCGCCCGGGATCCTCATCAGCAGGATCCGAACGAGCAACAGAGTGATTTATCTCGGTGCAGATCTTACTGTGCCTCCCTGTGTGATGCTCATTTGTACTGTGCTGGAGAGACAAAGCACCTTCATGTGTTGCAGTTTGCCCTGCTGAAGTTTATCGGGCCACTGCCTGCCATCCCTTTCTTCCGACTTTAATAAAAGACCTATTAAAGTGAGTAATGCACTAAGTGGACCTCATTATGGGATGCGCCGCCTGCCCATTGTTCTAGATTATTTTGTATGAGAACAGCCTTATCTCCCCTCAGAATGCTTCTATTTAAGCCCCATTCATCTTTTACATTCACCCAGCCCCTGGTGTTTCCTTGGCTGTACTTGGGCTCACTGCCCTCTTCCATCCTGCCTCCCTTTGTGTTTCCCTTTTGTGTTACAGTACACACACACCCATACCCACACAGAAGCCTCCAACTCTCCCCCACAACCCTCAGAAAGGGCTAGCTTTGTGTATCTCCAGTAAGAAGAACAGCGATCCGCCATTTAATCTCCTCGGAGCTTTCGATGCAGTTAGGGCAGCCCAAGGCATTTTGACACCTCTGGTGAAATCTTAAAATACATCCTCCTCGCTTCTTCCAGAACGAAATCTTAGAACTCTAATGGAGCAGGCCATGCAGTTAGGGGAGCGCCAAGCACAGAAACAGAGTGTCAGAAGCAGCTGCAAAAGAAGTCTGGCTCCCAGGTACAAGGTTTGACCATCCACAGATGGCCATCCTCCTGTGCCTTTAAGAGGAACCTTACGTACAAATTTTAGGCTGAGAAAGTCATTCCTGGCCTGGAGATAAAGGCTTGGTTCAGTCATCTTGAGAAATTGTAGTTTAATGAAACTTACTTTCTTTCTTTCTTTCTTTCTTTCTTTCTTTCTTTCTTTCTTTCTTTCTTTCTTTCTTTCTTTCTTTCTTTCTTTCTTTCTTTCTTTCTTTCTTTCTTTCTTTCTTTCTTCCATCCATCCATCCATCCATGCATCCATGCATCCATCCATCCATCCATCCATCCATCCATTCATTTTTCTATGACCACCCCTCCTGGCATAGCCTGCTTAGCATGGTTTACAACAGTGGTCTGCAACCTTTTCCAGGCTGCGGACTGGCGGCGGCGGGGAGGGTGATCGCCCGGCCGCGCATGCCACGCGCATGCGCGGCCCGGTGCAGACCTGCGGAGGCAGGGAGCCGCAGCCCAGTGCCAGGGCCTTCGCGGCCTGGCAATGGGCCGTGGCCCGGTGGTTGGGGACCACCGGTTTACAACATAATGAGTAACATTAATCATATAAATAACCTTTAAAGCAACAATAATTTGCAGTTTAAATTAATCTTTACCCACTATAGCAGTTGACCACTATTGACCTTGCCTTCTCCCATTGGTGGGGTGAGTTGTTTTAGAGGAGGGCCCTTTCCAATGCTGTTGTCATTATTCCTTGGCCCCAACCAAATGCTGGGCAAAAGTGGAACTGAGGAAGCTCCTGCAGGGCCTGCAGCTTTTCCAGGAGTTCATTATACCAGGTAGGGGCCAGGACCAAGAAGGCCCTGGCCATGGTGGAGGCCAAATGTACCTCTCTAGGGCCAGGGACCATCAGCCGATTCGTGTTGGCAGACTGAAGTGCTCTTCGGGGATATAGTCAGCTAGCTCTGACTGGCTCCTGCCCAAGGGCATCCCATGGCCAGGGCTGCCAGGCTGGGCTGCACCTCCCCTCTGCCCACCAACTGGTCCACCATCTGTGCCAATTTACCCAAGCACAACTTTTACATAAACGTACTGGGTGGCCCTGGCTTCTCAGCCTTGCCTCACTGGACTGAGGTGGAAAGGCGGTGTGGTTGATGAGCCGCTTCAAAGGAGCTGCTTGGGTATGGCTATGACAGCTGGGCTGGATGGAGCACCCACCTAAGGCAAGTGCCTAAGTGCACCATGGCAGCCATTAAGCAGGGGCAGGGGACTTGCAATCTGATGTGGCTGCCCACTCTGCTGCCACCCACGGGAAAGGTGGTGAGACATCATGCAGTGGGGTGGTTAAGGATGCAGGTGGCTACAGGGTTCAGGCCCCCTGTGTCCCAGACACCAAAATAGCCAGTTCAATTCCTGTTCCCAATCCAGCACATTAGTCATGGCAGTACACTGGCTCTTAATCTCTTCCCCATGTGCTAGACTAGACTGCACAGATGCTACTAGATTTCGCATTAAAGAAAGATAACATTTCCCCCTTGGAAGCTCCCTTAGACCTAGGGTTCCCTGAAAAATACACTGGTCACCCACCACTACCTGGCACAGTATTAGAACAACAACAAACATTAGAAAATGGTATATAACAAACCTAGTGCACCTGTGCTGTCTGGTACATGAGGAAGAGAGTAAGATAAATGTCCCAAGGAACTAAATTGTACTCCACAAAGCCAAATGATATCTTTACTAAAAATGTTTTTTATAAAAGCAATAGAGGTAAAAAAAAGGAAAAGTGTGGTTGGATTCATAGGGGAAAACACCAAAAGGAAAGGAAACCAGCAATCATAGCACAGGGAGATTCAAAATCAATAACTTGCCTTTATCCCGGTGTTCGAGACGAATGCTGTGAATACCATGGAACAACCAAAGTTACCAACAAGACAGTTTTAGAGAGGAGCAAAGCAACTATGTCATTAGAAGGGAAGATATTACAGCTAAAGCTCACTTGCTTCGGACACATTAAACTCGTTAGAAAAATCATTAATGCCTGGCATGGTCAGCAGCAAAAGGAAACGTGGACGCCAAAGGATCCACTGGCTCAACATGATCAAAGCTGACACAGGGATGACCATGAACCAACTAAAAGAAGCGGTCATTGACAGAGACGTGTGGCAGTAATTTTCCTACAGAATCGCCGAGGGTTGGAGATTACTGAACGGATGACATCATCATCATCATCATAATCATCATTATATCTCCTTAGTGGAAACCGAACTGGCTTCTGTCATTCTCCTCACCTACCTTTTATCCCCACAAAACTCTTGTGAGGCAGGTTAAGCGAGTGAGTTACTAGAAGCTTCTGTAACAGGATGGGGATTCAAACCTGGGTCTCCCACATTCTAACCACCACACTGCTCTGGCTCCTGGCCAGCAATACATGACTATCATGATAGTTCCACATATGTAGGTCCCTCCTTTAACAGTGGTTAGTTAGGGTATGCCAAGCCAGCATCTGGAACCATAACCAAAAGCCAGTTTATTAACCACAGAAGTCACCACTACCTAAGTTTGTTCGCAGTTGCTGCCCTTGTCACAGTGGAGAAGATACCAGCTGGGTCTCTTGCGAGGGAGGCCGGGGAAACAGCAAATGTGATAAAATCACCATTTGTTGAGGCAAAACTGGAAACAGAATGGTCATTTGCAAGCTGCTTTTTCAGACTTTTCTGATCACGGGGAGAAAGCTGGTGTTGATTACACTTCCTTCATGAATAAACTCCATGCTCATGAGGCAAAGATTAGTCATAAGGGAAAGCACCGGAGTAAAAATATTCCCTTCCTGAGATTGCTGGTCGTTACTGTTGCCAAAGGGGTGGGGGAATTTAATAAGTGTTCATTATTATTGGATTTGTTTATTAATTTATTTTTTAAATGTTCGGACCTCCTTTTCACTACAGCAAGAGTCCAAGATGGTCTGCAATGTACCGCACAGCATTGTAGCGACAGCAAAAAGCAATAGCCTAACTTTATATTCACACCGTCCGTAAAATGGTGCTATGACTCACCACTGAATGACAGTGCTTTACCATCTCTCCTAAACATGGATGAGAAGGGAACAGAGCTTGCTTCCACACAGGGCCTGATCCGGAATACTGGGGCAACCACTGAAAAAGCCCTGGAAGTGAGCTGCCATTGATCTTTCTGAGGAAGGAGCTGGAGAGAAAATGCTGCTGTGAAGAACAAAGAACAAGTACAAAGGCTCCCAGGCTTTTTAAACACCCTGTTCTTATGCAGCTCATACATTTTTGACACTAATAGTTCATACGCACCAAAACACACATAGCTGTGTGGGCTTGGAGACAGGCTTCCAGGTGTTCCCGTTGGTTATGGGGAAATCACCGGTTTTAACTCAGGTATTTGAAGATTCGCCTGGAAATCTGGCAGCCTTGCCTAGCCTAGCCAGGAGAGCTGCACTCCATCCCTGCGCACGCTGGCTACTGCTAAATGCTTCCTGAACAACTAAAGCTATCTGTAGACTTCTCTTGACAGTTGTTTCAATGATCATCATCCAAAAACAGCCTTTCTAGAACCTGCTTTAAAGGTTCAAAGCTCTTCACATAAATTGTTTCAGTCATTCTTACCTGACTGGTCCTGCTGGACTCATGGTGTACGCCCCTGCTCTAGCCAGCATTTAATTAATTAGCATTTAATTAATTAAAATATCTGCATCCTGCCTTTTCTCATTGCACAAGGTGGCTAATAAATCACAATTTAAAACAGACAAAATCAAATCAGATCCCAGATAACCTCTTCCCTCTAAAAGATTCCTGCAGTCTGTACCCCATTAAAGGTCACGGCCTCAAAGAGCCTTAGAAACATACTTCCCATAAGTTCCTGTGTACCCATTTGTGGTCCTCAGATTGCCACCTGCTAGCTGTCGCATGCTTGGATAGCATGCCTAGTGTCACACTCTTGTGTGAGCTTGTGCACACTCCCCTCACTTTACATCTTCAGGGAGCCCACTCCACAGAGCAGGAGCTATAAGAGAAAAGGCACAGGTTCTTGACACCAGGAAGGTAACCATAGGCATGGGACAGCTAGCTGGTGACAATCTGAGGACCAAAACAGGTACATGAGTACATATGGGAAGTAAGGGTACTATAAACAGGTACCCCCATCACACTGCTCCTCCATCTCTCACCAGCACTAAATGGAGCAGCAGGGAAAAGTGAGGAGGTGAGGAGGTGAATGACACTATGGTATGTTGTGACATGCCAGGAATTTTCCTGATCTCTATGGTTTTTACCACAGAGATTGGAGGGGGGGGGATCCTAAAACATCACAATGTAGTTATGTCACTTCTAGGTTCTTAGCTTTAACTGACATTGCAGCACCACTTGACACAATTTTGCAAGTCTCCGTCTCCTAAAAGCACCTGTTGCTGTGTAGGGTTGGCTAGGAAGGGACAGGCCTTTAGAAGTCTGAGTTCTAGATCATGAAGAGCTTCACAGCTCATCTTTTAAGGTCTCCTGTCCTTCATTTTATACCAACTACCTGCTGCTCCTTGTTCTTGAGTGGTTTCAGACTGAAGAAGAAGAAGAAGAAGAAGAGTTGGTTCTTATATGCTGCTTTTCCTTACCCGAAGGAGGCTCAAAGCGGCTTACAGTCGCCTTCCCATTCCTCTCCCCACAACAGACACCCTGTGGGGTGGGTGAGGCTGAGAGAGCCCTGATATCACTGCTCAGTCAGAACAGTTTTATCAGTGCCGTGGCGAGCCCAAGGTCACCCAGCTGGCTGCATGTGGGGGAGTGCAGAATCAAACCTGGCATGCCAGATTAGAAGTCTGCACTCCTAACCACTACACCAAACTGGCTCTCACTTTGGGGGAGGCACTGAAGACATTGGTTTTAGATTCTGAGGCTGATGTAGCCATCATCCTTGCACCACTAGGCTTGCCAGCTCCAGGTTGGGAAGCAACTGGAGATTTTAGGAGGCTGAAGCTCCTGGAGGCTGGGGTTGGGGAGGGACCTCAGCAGTGAATTATGCCATACCATAGAGTCCACCTTCCAAAGCAGCTGTTTTCTCCATGCGAACTGATCTCTGTCACCTGGAGATCAAATGTAATAGTGGAAGATCTCCAGCCACCACCTGCAGGCAGCCTACAACAGTGGGGTAACTTGAATGGCACAGAACCCTCACTGATGCACATGGGCTTTGTGGGGAGGGCTGCACTCTCCCCCTCCCAGGGTGTTTCTGAGAGGAAGAGGTGCCACATTCTCCTTTGGTTGCTTCCTTGTGCATCATTTTAGGAGAAGGGCAGAGAGGTGGCATTCTATTCCTCTTCCAAAGCCAGGGGTGGGATTATTAACCCAGTCCATATATTCTCACATGTCGCTCAAGGGTCCCTGCATGGCCAAATGAGGAATACTTGGTTGGTGCTGGGCTGGAAGTTCTGGAAAGTAAAGTTTAGCAAGGAAGATGCTGAACAAACCCAGAGAAACACCTGCTTTCTGCTCAGCAATAGGGACCCCATGTACCAAGGTGGTGCTTGGATGGGATTACCCTTGGCAAGCATCATTAGTTGCCTCGTAGCAAAACCTGATGCAGGGAGCAACTATCACTGGGAGGGAGAAGAAAGAGGCAGAACATTGATCCCCACACTGTGTGCTGATGGTGTTGCCATCTATGGCCCACTTTTGTTCTGGAGTTACAGACAGGAGTAGGAGAGAGAAAGCGTTAACTAAGACTGCCAGCAAAAACATCCACCAGAAACAGCTGGGGTTTGCTAAAGTCAACCCACAGAGAAACGCTGCACAGCTGCAGTCCACCCTGCCAAGGATTCTGAAATGTCAAACTGCTAATTGTGCTCAAGCACTTAGAGTTTTGTGTTCTGAGGACCTGGGTTCAAATCACTGCTCACAAGCAAGCCTTAGCTAACTTCAATTCCCTGTGTGCAAAGGTGGGCTAATAGATCCTGTGAGAACCGCTACGCAAGAATGGTATATCACAAACGTTCCCATATTCTGTCCTGGGACCAATACCGTCCCAAGTTCCGCTATCAGAAAATAATGTGCAGAACAAAAAGAAACATGCAAATAATATCTTTTAGCTGCATTTTTAAAGAACTAGATTCTTCTTTCTTTTCAGCAAAAAGCTTGTGGGAAAGGAGAAAAGGAATGCATGTGGAGCAACTGCTGGGATAAAGAGAAAGCAACAGGGACAAGGGCTACGGAGATGCACATGTAACACAGGGGGAAATCAGAGTCTGGCCCTAGGCTAGATCTGCCATCCTCCAGCTGGGGCTTAGAGATCTCCAAGAATTACAACAGGTCTTTAGACTACAATAGCATTATAGTAGGGTTGCCATCTCTGGGGATGGGCAGGATTTGGGATGAAGAGGGACCTAGAGTATAATGCTATGGAGTCCACCCTCCCAAGAAACCATTTTCTCCAGGGAAACGGATCTCTGTCACCTAGAGATGAACTATAATTCCAGGGGGTCCCCAGGGCCCATCTGGGACCTGGCACCCAAAGATTATGCCCAGCTGCCATCCTTCCTCTCTCCAAACTCTGCCCTCCTGAGCTCTACCCCTAAATCTCTAGGAATTTCACAACCTAGGTGTAAGCTGCACGGAGCTTTTATTCCAATCCCAGCTTGATTCAGTCCCTGCCATCTACACAAAATGTAATTTCCATTTTTAGTTTGTCCAATTTAAAATTTCCCTCTGCAACAAACATGATTGATCTGGAGTGACCCTACCTTTTCCCTGCAATATTTAGGAGTGGAAATAATCCTCAATATTTTCAGAATTGGATTGGGAAGGCATGTTTGCCGTGGTAGAGAAGCCCTGATTGGTCAGGGCTGACTCCCGTGGTAGAGAAGCGCCCAGGCTGTAAACTTTTCTTAAAAGGGGAAGTGCTAATTTTCTCTCCCCAGAAGCTGCAGAAGCAGTAACTTCTGTGGGTAGCGGTTTGCCTCATGTTTTTTTTTCTCCCTCTTTTGTTGTCTTCAATCCTCCCCCCCTCTTCAAGAAAAGAAAAGAAGAGAAAAGGAAAGGAAAGAAAAGGAAAGGAAAGAAAGAAAGGTTCAATCTGGGTTTGGCTCCCCCCTCCCCTTCTGAGACTCCCTAACCTTGTGCAGAACACTTTTCTGTTTCAATGGGGAGGGGGGGGAAAGAGGAAGACCGAATTGAAATCGATCTGAATTCAGCAGGATCCACACCGGAAAAAAAACAAAGTAAGTGCAGAATCAGCCCTGGAGTCGGCAATCTTACCCTAACTCTCAGAAATTAAACCCACATGCCCCAAACACACAGATTTGTGGCTTTTTGCAGTCTTACAGCTTTTCTTAGAAATCTTGAAGACTAGATGTTTTTTTTTCTTTTTTTACAGAGCTGAAATTCGAGAAAGCAACATCAGAAACCTGTGCTGTCCCCTCTGGACTCCTCCTCACAACTTCACAGCCACTGAGATCTTTGCTGTGCACCATCAGTGGGACGGACTGAGGGAAAGGAGACTGTAAAGGCAGTAGCGGCAACCCAGCACCAGAGCAGGGGTCTTAATGCCAATGAGGGAGTTCCTGTTCAGCTGGAGACTGTGGGAGGAGAGCAATACTGTGGCAAACCTGCATCTTGCCAGCACTGCAGCGCTAATACCGCGTTATCTGCTGCCTGCAGCTTCCCAAGCTAAAAATCACTCTCTGCTCTAGGCCTTTGTTAAACTCCCCAGGAGCAAATTCCCTACAACATGGACTGGTAATCCTGCTGATGTCAGGAAATAAGAAGTAACCGCGCAAGAGAAATGAGAAGCAGCCAAGGATCTGGTGAACAGCCCAGGGGCCCTTCTGACCTAGAGCTGGCGATGGTGCTCGCCAAAAGCATTTGCGAAGGAGGAGAATCCAAACTCTGGGGCATGAAGCAGTTCTCTAATTATAGTTCACGGTCTGGACGGACCTCTCTCCCTGGAGCAGATTAAAGGCTGGCTTGACCTTGCATTCAGAGGTGATGCCAGACACTGAGGCTTGCCCATGGCCGGTGCATTCACAGCCCTGTTGTGCTCAGACGTTCTTCTTGCTCCGCCCCTTGTGCAGCAGCTGAGCTGAAGGATCCCGGCCACAGAGAGTCTTGAATCAAGCTCTCTTTTCCCCTGATGTCTCACTGGGCACACTAGAGTTTGCTTATTCCCCTCCAATTTAACCCAGGCATGCCCCCCTCCGGTTGACAGTAAGAAACCCTCACTGTATTTTGGACCATCTAAATGACAGCTGTGCCCAGTGTTTGTCTCCTATTTTCCCCCAAGAGCCAGATTTTTTTTTAAAGTCTTTTAATCCAACTCATTCGAGAAACTGCAGGGTAGAGCAGGATCCACTGCCCGTAATCGATATGAGGAAGGATGTAGCTAGAGCCAGGCTTGTTATTTCTTCCCTTCCCTTTCCAGCCCATTAAAAAACTTTATCAGATGAGTCACAGTGCACCTTTGCACCATGTACAATACTCATAACACTGTACATGATGGACGTGTAAACCAAGGCTCTGCTGGGAAGAAGAAGGGGAATGGCTGTTGGACTGCTGGAGGGAGCCCAGGGCATCAGCATTCAATCACAGCTCTGCAGCAATGGCAACGTTGCACGGAGCACAAGAGTCAGCAGAGGTACTGGAGAAAGTCAGACTTGGACTGGAGAAGCCAGTTTCGAATCCCTGGTTGGCAATGAAATGGTCAATGCAGCCTAGCCAATCTTGGCTTAGCTCAGAATGGAGACAGGTATAACATTTTTGTTACAGATGGCTCACTTTGGATGCATCTTCATGGCATCGGTTCAAACAAAACTTTTTCCGGCCTAGGTTTGAGTGCCGAAAAATGATTAGTTTGCAGTAGCTGTCAGCTGTGGACAGTATTCAGTGCTGGTCCCAAGATTTTGGGGGTCTTCAGTCATGGCTTTGGCTTTTGTGTTCTGGGCAGCAACGTAGGAAACAGGATGCTGGACTAGATGGACCGTTGGTGTGACCATCAGGGCTTTTCATACGATGTTTTTAAGACACCCTCCTTGGACTTAGTTAATCTGGAAAAAGTAGAGTCTGTGTAATGAGGATTCCAGCCTTCTGTAGCCACTGGGACCTGGAAGCCCCGCAGTCATGTGTATCAAGAGCATGTGGATTCACCTGAATGGAAACCATAGCTCTCTGGGCAGTTCATATGGGACAGGGACTTCATGGCCAAAGGACTTACAGTGTGCATGAACACAGCAGAATAGATGCACAAGTTTTGCTTCTGATCTTCTTAGATCCGACTGTGCACAGTGAGTAAATTGCTGTTTGGGATGGGCCCTCTGACAGTCTTTGGATCCTGGCAAATGCCCAGCACTGCTGGCTGCTAGAGCTGGCTTTGACTGCCCTGATTGGTTGGAGACCTGTGAAGTCATTCTTCCAGAATTCTTGGAACCGTTCCCCACTTCTAAAGAAATGTTCCCGTTACTTTACAATGAATGGACAAACGAAAATACTTGCTTTCAACACGGGGGTAAGGGTGATTCACAGTTCAGCCAGAATCTGATGCACTGGAATGAAGTTTGTCATTCATAGACCGGGGGAAGCTAGGCTGACCAATGTGCAGGAGCAATCTCTTATTACATGCATCTTCACCCATGCTTCACAAGGTTGTTGTAAAAATAAAATGAGAGAACCGTATATATCATGCTCCGATGTCTCTTGGATAAAAGTTGATACAAATAAGACAATAATAATAAGAAATGCTATATAGCATGGCAAAAAAAATGGTTTGAAGAGCTCTTAAATTAACATGCAAGTAAGCCTTGGACTGAGCCTCTTGTAGCGCAGGGTGGCAAGGCAGCCAACATGCTGTCTGAAGCTCTGCCCATGAGGCTGGGAGTTCGATCCCAGCAGCCGGCTCAAGGTTGACTCAGCCTTCCATCCTTCCAAGGTTGGTAAAACGAGGCTGGGGGGTAAAACGGTAATGACTGGGGAAGGTACTGGCAAACCACCCTGTATTGAGTCTGCCAAGAAAATGATAGAGGGCGTCACCCCAAGGGTCAGACATGACTCAGTGCTTGCACAGGGGATACCTTTACCTTTTAAGCTCTGGATGGAATCAGAATTGGCAATGTCTGGATAAGCTTCAGTGTCTGTGTGAGCAGGGCATGGAGAGTGACATTTGGGTCTCAACCAAAAAACCTTGAAACACACATGTTCCAAAGCTGCTGGTACAAACTTAGACTTGGCACCAGAAGGCTGGCAAATTCAGTCGTGGCAGGCAAAGAGATTGCGCATTTTGCACTTTCTTGCCTGGCCCTCCAGGAGCTGCCCACTTGTCTAGTACGATGAATGTCACCAGCTCTGCCTCATAGCAACAACCAGGCAGGCGCTCACCTTCAATGGAAATGTGAGCAAGAGGTGCATCCCCAGCACAGTCCTCCGCTTTGGAAGGCTTTGGGCCAGGTTTTGCCCTAGAATCAGAGTAAGTCCGTGTGCTGAAAGGGAAACAATTTCCAGGAAGTGTTCCAGATCATAGTAAATCCTGCCTTGAGGCTGGAAATAAATGGCATACTAAATGTATGGAGCAAGTATGGAAATGTGCACGTTGAAAAGCGAGCTGAGTTTCAAAGAATTATGCCAAGGGGACCTTAATGTCTCTTTTGCTCTCTGTAGCAGCAGCAATAGCAGCAGCAGCAGCAACACCACTGAAATCTTTTCAATAAGCACAATTTATAACTAAGCAAGTGTAGGGTCTGTCCACGTAGTTCCTGGAAAGGACAGGATATGATCCAGGGGATGGAGATAATTCTGCAGGGAGCAAAATACTGAAGATGATTAAGGTAATTCTGAAATCTTGGCAAGGCACAGCCCTGGAGTTTAGCAAGGGTCAGCTTAGCAAGGCAACGCATTGGAGTTTAGCTAGGTTCAGTTTAGCAAAGTTCAGTTTAGAAAGGCATAGCCGTAGAATTTGGCAAGACTCAGCCCTGGTATTTGGCAAAGCTCAGCTTAGCAAGGCAAAGCCCTGGAGTTTAGGAAGGGTCACCTTAACTAGGCACAGTTCTGGAATTTAGCATGGCTCAGCTTAGGAGGGCACAGCCCTGGAATTTGGCAAAGCTCAGTTTAGCAAGACAGAGCCCTGGAGTTTAGCAAGGGTCAGCAGGCATAACCCTGGAGTTTTAGCAGGTGCGACCTGGGTGGCTCAACTTGGCAAGGCACAGCACTGGAGTTTAGTAAGGCTTATCTTAGCAGGGTATAGCCCTGGAATTTGGCAAGTCACAGCATGGATGTTTTCAAAGTTCAGTTTACTTTGCCAGGCTCACACAAAACTTTGGGACTTAGCAAGGCACAGCCTCCAAAAAGAGACAGATAGGGGGAAAGGATGCTCAGCAGTGACTCAAAAGAACACATGAAATTGGAGATTCAATGGAAAAAGGAGGGTTCGCTATGTTGATCTCATTTTTAAACTACCACATAAAAGGAAGTCTGAATCACAGAATCACAGGGCCATTCATAACCCCATTAATGTAGCAATTATACTTACCATATGAAGACGCTACATTTTTGGCGTTTCACATGATGCTGCCAACCTCCCGCGTTCAGCCAGCAAACCTAACACCACATCGACCATTTTAAAGCGCTAGCTGGGGAATTGCATAAGGTGGATCCCCCAACCTCAAAAGCATGAGCTACAGGAGAGCAACCAGCAAGCCACACGCTAAAGAAAAGTATGGAGGTGAAGAAGCGCTATCTCCGCCTCCAATGTCCTGCCCTCGCACCCTCCTCCTTCTCCCTTCACCTGGGGACTTTTTTTGGGGGGGAGGAGCAAACTTCCTGGAGCAATGAATAGGCATTGAATCGTGCAGGCAAAGCAAAAAATATTTTTTCTCCCAGTTTAAACACAAAGCATGCATCTCTAAAGTCCACCCCCCCCTATCAGGAATGCAATGTCAGTTCAACAGGACTGACATCAATCACAAAATCACAGTTCCCACAAGGGTGGGGGTAGAAGCCCAGCAGAACTTGTGCAGTGTACAGTGCACAGCAAACCCAGTGCCATTGTGGCAATGCTAGCTGATGTTAAGCACAGAACCACAGTCCAAGTAAGGGTGTGTGTGCTGGGAACCCAGCAGAACCACTGAAATGTACTGTGTCCAGCAAACCCAGTGCCTTCTGTTCATCATATTAACAAAGGTTTGATACTCTACTACTCTTAACTGTATTCTGTAACCAGGCAGGCCCACAACCCTTGGGATGTCCCTGCATGTGATACAAACCCCACATTTATCCAAGTCCTGGTCTCCAGCTTCATTTATAAAGTGAATAGGTATTAACTCTTCTTACATATAATCACAGAGTTGGAAGGGACCTTCAGGGTCATCTAGTCCAACTCCCTTCACAATTCAGGAACTCACAACTACCTGCCCACCCATGGCGAACCCAATTTCATGCCCAAGTGATTCTCCCCCCCCCCCCCAAATCTCCAGAATCCAGCCTGGCCTGGAGGAAATTCACCTACCATCCCACAGATATATGCATACACAAACAGATATATGCAGGCTGAATATATGTGTGTTTGTTTTAAAATTCGCTAAAGCGAATTTGGCTTCCAAACAGGTATATGCTGCAAAATAGAGGCTTGTACAATATTCACATTTGCTATCTGTATCAACAACGGGAAAAGACCTTGCAGTATGTCCACGTTGCATACTTTTACCAACCGCATAGGAGGCCCCTGCACAGACCTCCCAGTTCATTGCAGTCCCTTTTGGACATAAAAAGTTGTTTTGTACTATTGATCCCTGTAGTTGACTACTGTGACTGGCAGCCTCTCTGCAGGGCTTGCTGTGGCCCTGCTGTCCAAGCTCCCCCTGACTGAAGGTGCCAGGCAATTTCTGCAAACCAAGGGCGCACTCTGCCACTGAGCTGTGCCTTCCCTTTGCTGAGCAAGTTACCTTTCTTACTGGTCATCCTCATCTAAGCCAAATAGATACAAATGGATTTTGAGTGTCGGAGGGAAAATTAGATTAGGATCTGGAAGAAAATGATTCCCCGGCAGGGTGGGAAGGAGACGGGGAAACAGCCTGTGTGCTACAGAGCACAATGTTCAAAATACAAGGTGACAGTTGATTCACTGTGTACCGACAGAAGTGTGTATATGTTTGTGTGTGTGCGTGGTTTTCCTTTGATCTGCAAATACTCTCATTGGAGACTCCTGATGTTACTGCTCCCCCCAGTCATTGGCTCTCAGCTCCCTCCTCCTGAAAAACAATAATTTGGTACAACAGCAGCCCTTCCTCCCCACACTGTAATAGCTTGTGATTGGCTTTTGCCTACCTTAGAGCACCTCATTGGCAAGGAGGCAGATTGGGTTTGGATAGGGCCCGGCAATGTCTGCAGCCCATCTCTGCTCTTGCACAAGGTGTTTGATGTGACAGTTTCTATAACTACATTATCCTTCTTGCCATGAACCTATTTACGCTGCTGTAATTGAAACCGTTTGTAATGCAGAGAGGTTTCGGGAGACGGGGAGGGAAGCGTGCATGCAGCGGATTGGGGAGGGATTTTTGACCAGGGCTGCGTCAGGCACAGCGGTGCCCCCAGCCCAAGACTCAGGGCAGGGAAGTGGGGCTCTGGAAGGATCGGGGACATTCCCCAATGAGGGGGATTTTTCCACATCAGTGCATTCATCCAAATCCTAAAGTTCCTGTGAATTGCACTCAGAGGGGCTGTGATTTCTGTCTCGCTGTGGTTTTGGTTGTTTTTTTAAAAAACCAACACAATTGTTCTCAGGGCTGTGTGCAAACAAGATGCAAGTCAGTGGTTCGACAGGCAAACATATTCTCCGCCTGTGTTCTTGCTGGGCTCGCTGGAGCTTGTTCTGCACACCTCCTGCCTCTCCAATCTAATCTCATCCTCATGGTGGCATTTAGCGGCAGTGCCAGTGGCCTTCTTCAGGCTTCCCTGCACAGCACAAAGTCTCCTTTGCTGCAGCTCGGTGGTGGTATAATGTGGTACCAAAGACAAGCATAGAGATGGTTCTGCCTGGAACACTTTCTCTATGTGTTTGATATTATGTGCTGCCTGTTGGGGGAGTCTCTGTGTGCTTTTATGTGGGTCTGTACTACAATACAGCTTGCGGGCACTATCTGGAACCGATGCAGGGCAGTTCCCTTCCTGAAAAGGTGCGTGACATTTCACTATCGATATTTTTCAGGTGCACAGTTAAGTCATTTGAAATTTTAAATGCAAAGGGAGAACTTAGCATGACTGTATCCATGATTCTCAGACCAGTGTGCTTGTCAGGGAGCCAGAATTGTGTTACCTTTGTGAAAGTAAGTGGCAGACCTGAGGTCACCACCATGAAATGTATGAAACAGCCCACTGTGACATAATGTTTATCTTTCAAAGTGCTTGTATATTATTTGTTTAAAGGGCATCACACCAAACACATAGTAGAGCATCTTTTGGCTACCACATTGTAACCTCTGTAAACAGCTGGATAATGGTAGCTTGCGAAGTCTCTGCCACCCAGGACTCACAGCTTCCTATAGGCTGTTTTCCTAAGAGAAAAGAGACACTGTGTCCTTCCAGTAATTCTGTTTATTTCTTTCCCCCTGCCATATGGTCACAAAGCAACTTATTACATTGTTATCTCCTCCTCCATTTCACCCTCACAACAACCCTGTGAGGCAGTCTATTCTGACAGAGTTACAAGGCCCAAGGTCACCCTGTGAGCTTCCATGGCATAGTCTGATTCTGGTCTTCCTACTCAAAGCTTCTCCATTAAAAGATGGGAGTGGATGATTCTACAAATCTTCCACTAGTTCTAATGAACTCCTGAATGTTAATGGAACTATATACTTGCTGGCCCTGCAGATGTGTAAGTTCTGTGTCTTTGGCAACATCAGGAATTACCCAGCCACTTCACGTATCTCAACCTCCCCCTGTAACCTCCTTCCCATCCTTTCAAAATCAGTCCCTTATCCCACAAAACATTTGGATCTCTTATGGATGGTTCACGTTACCTTTCCCCAGGTATGATATGCTCTAAGTATGAGTGTGCATTCGGTTAAACCAAAATGAAAAACTACCCCAAAATACCTTAGCGGTATTTTGGGGGTATTATTTCAGACAGATCTAGATTTTGATATTTTTTGGCTACCCAAAATTGCCAAATCCCCAAAATCTTCCGGATTTTCCAGGAATACCTGATAGCTGTTGAAGGGTGTTTAAAGGGGTTGCAGTCCCTTTAAACACCTTCCAGATGAACTTGCATCTTGGAGAAGGTAGTTAAAGGGACTGCAACCTCTTTAAACACCTTCAGAGTTTACTTGTGCTATAGCTTGCAAAAGGCATTTAATTTTTAATGGGACCATTCTCTTTAAAAGCCTCCCCCATTCCACTGAAAACAATGGTGGCACCCTTTTTTGGGCCCCATAGAACTGAACCCCCTGGTGCAGAATGCAGCAGGGTTTTCATGGGAACTCCTTGGAGGGCTCACATCTGGCCCATGCTCCAACAGCTGCACTGGCTACCAGTTGAGTACCAGATCAGACTTCAAGTTTTGGTAACTACCTTCAAGGCCGCACACAGTCTGGGCACTGAGTACCTGAGGGACCACCTCTCTACCTATACCCCCCAGAGAGCACCATGATCTATAAACACCAAAACGCTGGTGATCGCTGGCCCCAGGGAAGCTCATCTGGCCTTGACCAGGGCCAGGGCTTTCTCCATCCTGGACCCAACTTGGTGGAATGAGCTCCCAGAAGAAATCAGAGCCCTGTGGGAACTAAAACAATTCTGCAGGGCCTACAAACTGGAGCTCTTCCACCAAGCCCTTGGTCGAGGCCAATGAACCAACTCCACCAAACTAGAGTCCCTAGACATCCCCTGCTCCATAACCTGCACCCTGCAGATGAAGAACCAATCCACGGTGCCGTGTTAATCATTAAAATGTTAAATGTTCTACTGTTCAAGGTTATACCATTAATAATATTATATGATCATAATTATGATCACAAATGATTTATTGTATCACAAGTTCAAATGTAAACCATCCTGAGCTGCAAGGGAGGGCAGTATATAAATATAATAAAATAGATAAATAAATAAGCCAGAAAGGGGCATCGCCAAATGACAATAACGGCAACAGGCTTTGCAGGTGAATGCTGTATCCTTTGTAAGAAAAACACGGGAATGTTTGGCCCAGTGCCCTGCCAGCACCTGCACAAGCTCTGTCTCCCAGCAGGGCCCTGCCTGTGACAATTTAGCTATGCCAGTGCTAACAGCTTCACTCCAGCAGTGACTTATCTGTGCCTGTTTAGAAGCTTCAGTGCCTCAAGCTTATCCACTAATGTGTTACTGAGCTTCATCCAAGCAGCAACCATTTGCACTTACAGATATAGAGAGTGGTATTTCCTTACCAGCTGGAGTGCTTGACAGGCAGCTCCATCTCACCCATCCTGTCTGGACCTGATGGGGCACCCTTTACCTTCTTACACCCACAGTGATGCCAGCCAGCCATCATCCTCTTCCAGACATCATTCTTGAAGGGTGTTGCTGCGTACCAGTCCAACCCATCCTCCCTTCCTACGGCTCACCAATCTCATTGTATAAACTGGTGACCCTTACTTATGTAAGATCAGATCTTCTGTCGTTCCTTCACCACCCTATTGACCCTGAGCATAAGAAGTGCAACACCTACCCCTCTCCCCAAGCACTGGGGAATACAAGGTTCCCTTCCCTCCAACATAGCAGCAAAATTGCTACATAAATGCATTTGTTGGTAAGATTAACCCAATCATTGCAACTGTGTACAGCAATGAACAGGGATGTTCCTTTTTCACTGTCAGTGGAGTGACGGAGCATCTGATTTACATGGAAAAGATCCCTGCTTCAATCCCCAGCATATCCACGTGAAAGGATTAGGGAGCAGAGGATGTGAAAGACAATCTATGACTAGGAGGATGACATTTCCTGCTATGGCTTCTTGTTGGGAAAGGCAATGTCTTATGTGCAAAGAAGAAGAGAAGAAGACTGCAGGGGATAGCAAGAAGATCGATAGGATAGTGAGGCCAGCACCTTTTCTTCTGTTAAGTCTCATTCCTTGTCTATCTTCAGATTGCTACTCATCTGGCAATATTCCCCTCCTTCTTGGAAGTGCCACACTAAGTCTTGTCCTCTATTTCAGCTAGAGATGTAGTTAGGAATGTATCATTGTCTATCCTTTTTCCTATCATGTTAATTCCCAAATAAACCTTTATCTACTCTTTAATCAGGTTGTGCACCATTGCTGGGTTGATTACTCTCCCACAGGGATTATGGTGCCTTAGATTAAGCACATCTCTGATTAAAGGTATAAAGATCACCAGAGGTTCTTGGCACGAGCCTTGTGGTGCACAGCATGGTCACTTGACAGGCTCATGATGAACAATTATCTAATTTGGAGAGAACAAAAAGTCACCTTCTGGAAAAGGATTATGGGACATTATCCAGGATGCCCAACCAGGATATGATGACTTGGCAAAGTAGAGAAACTGGGACTCCAACAATGAAAAGGCATGAGGAGCTATAAGGGTTTGACTGACAGAAATGTGTTAAGAGTAATTCAGCTGTCAACAGCCAAAACTGAGCAGTGTGAGCTAGAAAGGCTGAATGTAAATTCCTGGCTAAAGAGCCAGCTTTATCTATTAAAGAAACTTTTCAGTGTTAGGATATAAGAGGGGGGTAATTTACGTCATCATCTGGACAGCATGCTTGGATTGACTGAGCAATTGAGGAGTTCAGAAAAGGAAATTGTTGATCAAGATCTAATAGGATTGCTGTTAATAAACTTGCCAGTCATATGAAAATATAGTGTCTCAGATTGAATCTAAAAGTAATCTGTCTCTCACAGAAGTTATAAATCAGCTGGAGGAAACATGCAAACACAGACAGTTTGAAAAGTCTGTCAAAGAATTCAAACCAAATACTGATTAGAGGACTTTGAATGTAAATATCAAAGGCGGGTTAATTTGTCACCGCTGTGGGAAGCAAGGCCACATTAAGAGGAATTGTTCTACCATTAAGCAGAGGACCGCCTTTCCCAAAGCAAAGGGGGGAAATGGCAAGGAAGTTCAAATCAAATAACAGCTATGGCAAATCCTGGGACTTCTCCCTGCCGCTTCTGCCCTCCTTTCCTTCCTCATCCCCTCCCAATAATTAACATCTTGCTGGCTATAACTTGATCTGAGTAATTAGGACTGATACAACAGTGTTAAATCACGATGTTACATAATTCTTAATCTGTTTTATCCATGGGAATTATTGTTTTACTGAGTTTTAGACTATGTAAATGATTCCAAGATGAAAAATTGAGAGGGGTGGTATATAGATCACACGTAATGTGTCTGTGGGGGTCTGTAGAGTTATGGGTAGTGGGAGGGGGGCAGGGGGATTGGGTTTGCTACCACTGTTGTTGCTTTTAAGGATTAGCGGTTCTTATGTTTTATTTGTGGGGATTTTTTACTTGTAATTTGCCACAAGCCATCCAGTCCAGGAGTGGTGGGTAATAAATCAAATAATAAATAAAATAAAGAAATAAAATAAAGAAATGTTTTATATTATCACAAGGAGTCACATTGTTTATTTATTTGTTAATTATTAAATTTCTAGACTGCCACTGCCACAAGTAGCTCATGGCGGGGAACAAAGCATGTCCCAATAAAATTCCCATTAAAACCCCCACCTTGCAACTTAAAACAAACCCCCTGATGGCGATATAAACCTCCTTTCCCCTCCCCCCCCCCAGCTCAGGGTGAGGAGAATGATGACCCAGTTAGCTTGGGGAAGGGCCATTTATCTTACTTACCCTGGCCTCAACCAAAGACCTGGCAGAAGAGCTTCGTTTTACACGCCATGCGGAACTGTGGCAGCTCTGACAGGGCCCTCAGCTCTTCTGGGACCTCATTCCACCAGATCTGGGCCAGGACCAAAAAGGCCCTGGCCTGAGTTGAGGTGAACTCCTTGCAGGCCAGAGATCTCCAGCGCGTTAGCACACGCAGAGCCCTGTGGGGAGCCTAAAGAGGCAGGTGGTCCCTCAGGTATGTGGGGCTCAGACCACAGATGGCCTTAAAGGTTAATATCAAAACTTTGAATTTGATCCAGGCCGCAACTGGCAACCAATGCAGCTGCCTCTGCACTGGCTGGATATGAGCCTTCCAAGATTTAGTTGTGAGGACCCTAGCAGCTGCATTCTGCACCAGCTGCAATTTCTGGTTCAGGGACAAGGATAGGTCCACACAGAGCGAGTTACAGAAGAGATGACCGTTGCATGAATCACTGTGGTCAAGCAGTTCAAGGTCAGATAGGGCACTAGTCGCCTCGCCTGGCATAGATGGCAAAATGGTGTGTGGGCTACTCCCATTGCCTAGGCCTCCATTGATAGGGAGGCATCCAGAATCACCCCCAGATTCCCGACCAAGGGAGAGAAGTTAAGCTGCACCCTGGCCAAGGTAGGCAGGTATGTTTCCTGATCTGTTGCATTCCTGACCAGCCACAGGACCTCTGTCTTGGCAGGGTTGAATTTCAGGTGCTCCAACCATATAAAGTCATATTTGGTATCTGGATGGTGCCTGCTTAAACCATATGTGTGCTCATAAGATTTCTTTGAAATGTTAAGTGAAGAAAAGAAAGAGACATTAAGATGGATGGTTTATAATGGCAGGAGGTATTAGCTCAGGAACCATAAAATGTAAATTCCCTAGGGGAGAGACCCAAGAAATCCTTGTTAAAGACTGCCTTTATGTCCCGGAACTGGAAAATAATCTTCTTTCTGTGAGAGTACTCATGAAAAAAAGCATGATTACATCTTTTGGAGGAACATGCTATATCAGACAGAGGGGACAGTTTATTGCAACTGGCAAAGGGCATAAGAATTTATATGCTCTTTGTGATCACATTGTGATATGCACATTGTGATCACAAGAATTGTTCCTGGCTATGGCACAGATGGTTGGGACACAGAGACAGTTATGCAATTAGCCAAATGTTGAAAACCAACATTAAACTAAGGTCATGCAGATGATCCAGCTTTGTGTGGTGGTTAAGAGTGGCGGTTTCTAATCTGGAGATCCAGGTATAATTCCCCGCTCCTCCACATACAGCCAGCTGGATAACCTTGGGCTCATCTTAGCTCCGATAGTGCTGTTCTGACTGAACAGTCCTATCAGAGCTCTCCCAGCCTCAGCTACCTCACTGGGTGTCTGTGGTGTGGAGAGGAAGGAAAAGTGATTGAAAGCTGCTTTGAGACTCCTTTGGGTAATGAAAAGCAGGGTATAAAAACCTACTCTTCTTTTTTTAGATGTGCTGATGAAGGAAAACGTATGAATTACATTCAAGCAAATGGATGAGACCAAATGATGTTTGCAGACAAATGAAACTTAACCTCTTTTGGGTAGTAAAGACAGGGTACAAAGCCCTCAGTTCTTCTTCTTCTACCTGTAAAATAGATTACCTACTGAGGATGACAGAAGAACACCATTTGAACTGTGAACCAACATAGATCTTTGAGCAGAAGAAGGCATTTTTGTTGGCTATGCACTAAGATAGGCTTAGTGTAGATAGGAATAGGCTACCTAAGGAGGTGGTGAGCTCCCCCTCACTGGCAGTCTTCAAGCAAAGGTTGGATACACAGTTTTCTTGGATGCTTTAGGATGCTTAGGGCTGATCCTGCGTTGAGCAGGGGGTTGGACTAGATGGCCTGTATGGCCCCTTCCAACTCTATGATTCTATGATTCTAAGATGCATACAGAATCCTCAACCAAGAAACAGAAACAGCTATGATCTGCAATGTTGTCTACATTGATGAAAGGGCAGAAAAAATAAAAGTAGACAAAAGTGAGTCTGCATCAACAGAACAAAATGAAGCACAGCAAAATGAAACAGTGCATCTGAGTGCTATGGCCAACACACATGACACACCTGTAGGGCCTAAAAAACCAGAAGGAGCTGCAGAGCCAAGTGTGAGATGGTCAACCAATCAAACAAGGGAGTACCACCAAGAAGACTTACTTATCTAGCAAAGGCAGATGCTATACTTGAACATTTCACATGGAAATACATGGCAAGAAAGCTTGCAGAAGAAGCTTGCAGAAGAAGCAGAAACATGGAGAAAAGCCACTTCAGTAAAAATGTTCTTGCAGCAAGGAAGATGCCTGCTTTTCTACATGGAGAAATAAAGTAAATAAAGTAAAATAAAGTTTACATGGAACAGTTGCAGGGTTTGATTAATCCAAAGACAAACAACTCACGTGTAGATTGCAAAAGAACATATATAGACTGAAACAGGCTGTGGGACGATGGAAAGAGAAACTTGATCAAATGCTAACCAAGGAAAGATTTGAGTAAAGCAAGACAGAATGATGCTTGTAGTCAAGACCACAAATGGACTTACTTTCTGACTTATTTGGATGACTTAATTTTATTCTATGATGATAAGGAGGATTGTGATGAAATAGTTCAACATTTAAATTGAGAAGAATAAGTAAAAGAATTAGGAAACATCAGCTACTATCTTGGAATACAAGTAGAATGAGAGGAAGATGGAAGCTTGGTATAGTGGTTAAGTACAGTGGTGTCTAATCTGGTGAGCAAGGTTTGATTCCCTGTTCCTCCACATGCAGTCAGTTGGGTGACCTTGGGATAGTCACAGTCCTGATAATTCTGTTCTCACAAAGCAGTCCTGTCAGAGTTCTCTCACCCCCACCTTCCTCACAGGGTGTCTTCTGTAGTGAAAAGAGGGGATAAAAATAAATTCTTCTTCTCAATCAGAAACAAGAAATCCTAGAATTTTTGGACTACATGAACATGAAAGTTCAAAAGTCAGCAAACACTCCTAAGGAAACAAACTACTTGAACCAGCAAGGAAGTAGTGAACGTATGCATGATACCAAGCGATACAGAGAAGCAATTGAAAGATTAGTGTACATAAGAACATTTATGCATTCTGAATATTACAGCAGGTATGGGCATGTTAGGCAGAAAGATGAAGTCGCCAAGCAAAAGGGACTGGAATGCAAAGTACCTGCCTGACTGCACATCTGAAACTAAAGTCACCCACAAGTGACAATCCCCGACTAGTAGGATGCATGGGTGCAGAATTTACTACAGACAGAAAGTGTTTCTATGGCACTGGAGCAGTCAGCCAGAGCAACGGGTAGCAAGGAACGGTAGCTGTGACCTCAACTGAAGCTGCGTATGTATGCACAACAGAAGCATGCAAACAACTGAAATGGATACAGGAACTAATGCAAGATTTTAAGATAGAGGAATCCAAGCTGGAACAACTCTTTGAAGACAATCAAGGTTGCATAAAACTTGCACAGACGAAGAAGATCAACTCAAGAACTGAACACATGGATGTGATGCATCCCCTAGTAAGAAACATGCAAGAAGAAGGGCTTTTACAGCTGAAACATTGTCCTACAGGTGAAATGATTGCGGATGTACTTACCAAGCCACTTTCTCGAGAAAAGTTTGAAAGGGTACTTAAGATGAATCTTGTTGACTTTGGACACTAGACCTTGAGAAGGGGTGTTGGAAAGGCAATGTGTGGTGTACAAAGAAGAAGACGCTACAGGGAGCAGCAAGAAGACAGTTAAATAGTACAGTAAGGTCAGCACCTTTGTGTTTGTTTTGTCACTCCTTGTCAGCCTCCAGATTGCTGCTCTTAGGACAATTTTCCTCTTCATCTGGGTAGTGCCACACTCAGCCTTACCACCTCTCAGCTAGAGAAGTAGCTAAGAACCTCTGTCTCTCCTCTTTCCTATCAAACATGTTAATTCCCAAATAAACCTTTATCTATTCTTCAATCAGGTTGTGCCCTGGTGCCCCAGTGCCAACACTTCTCACTTCCCATCTCTCGCCTCTGGCAGTCTGCCACTGTATGTCACAGTGGAAGAAAATGGGGACGGGGGGGGGGGAGAGGAATGCTGTCATGATGTGGTGGCATTGCACAACACACCCAAGAGCTTCTCAAAAGCAACCCTGCAGAGCCACTGCTAGCCAGAAAAGACAGTGCTGACATTAGTAGACCAGCGGTTTGCTTCCATATAAGGCAGCTTCGTGTATTTGCGTGGCTTGTTGCAGTGTCTGGTGTGTGGGTAGGTGGGTAGGAGAGCATGCAAATGTTCAGCCATGGAGTGAAGATTCCATGGAATCCCTGTGAGGGAAAAAGCCTAGGAGTCCCCCCACCCCACCCTGCAACTCCACCTATCTCTGCTGCATCCCCGTGCAATGCATCCCATTAGCATTCCTTGCTCAAAGCATGCCATAGTGCTCTTTCCCCTCTTCCTCTCCCATTCCCCCACCTCACTATCTCTCACAGCATTGATGCTATTATCAAACAGAGCCAGGCGGCAGGTTTTATCTCGCATGCTGAGCGGCTCTGCCTACAAGCTCTGCATACGACTCTTACTTCCCTGCTGCCTCAAACTTGCCTAGGTTACGCCAGGAAGGGTAAAACTCTTCTCTGTTTCTTGCATTCCACAGTCTGCTCAGGTGCCAAAGCGGCTGCTCCCAGTTGAGGGCATCCATACCCTATCCAAATCCATCAGTGCATCCCAACCCATCTCTTATGAGCTCCATCCGCAGTCATTTTTCTAACAGCCCCCCTGCCAAAATTCCCACTGCCTTTACAGTCCACAAAAGCATGCCAAATGCTAGCCCAGCCTCTACTGGGCCAGGAGACAGGGGTCCTGCAAAGGGTAATGTGTTTGCTGATGATGACTGCCACATCCATAATTTCCTGGCTCCCGCATCAGGGTTCCCGCACTAAGATGCTCCAGCAGCGTCAGCTGCCACTGCTAAGATTAAGAGCCATCCATCACCATGATGGTGTTGGCAGGTTGCATGGCTCAGCTGCAGCTCTTTGTTTACAAGGCGTTTCCTCAGTCAACAGAAGCTCCAAGCAAGTAAAAAACCTGGCCCATCACTGCCACATGAATCTCACAAAGCACTCCTTTCGAAGCCATACCGTGGCATCACTTTCCCAGGACTGAGGGGCCCTTGGCTGGCCTGTCATTTCGTCTTCCTGATAATCAGCCACAACTATTTTGGCTTCTCATTGCCTGACAGGAATCTTCCTTTGCCACAGCTGCTACTGGCTAAGGACACAGTTCAGTTGCCTTGCTGTCCATCTCAGCCATATCAACACCTAAGTGAGGGACCTTGGTCTGTCACTGTCAGAGTTACTGATATTGTTCCCTTTCTCTCACCTGAACTTGTTAGTACTTAAGTCATGTCAATCTGTCACCCTCATGTTTGGAGCATCCTGGACTCTTGCTACCATGGTAACTGTGTCACGCCAGACGCTCTCTTCCTGCAGGCCTGAGTAGGGCCTAGTCTGAGCTTAAAAAGAGGAAGAAGAGCCAAAAGCAGGCTGCACAGAACTGTGAGATGGACATACTTTTTTAGTGTTTCTACATATAACAGATTCAAAGCAGAGCTCTGGAGTAGATGAAATGAGATAGCCACATTTTTTCTAGTAATGTACATAAAGAGCAGAGTCAGAAGATGACAAACATTGATGTTTTGGAAATAATGGATTTATTGCAAAGTAACAAGTCACTGGGGCTGGCTGAGATTTGCTCAAGTGTTCTTTTAAGAATTCAAATGTAAAGGGGCTAAATGAAAATCTGTAATTTCATTACAACCAGCCTCCACTGCAGGAGACAAGGAGGTCAGACCGGCCGTCGTAACACCATGTTCAAAGGACACTCCAGGGAAAATACAGACCTGCCAATTTAATACTTTCCCCAGCTAAATAGACCAGCCTTTCTCAACCGTTTTACTGTTGAGAAACCCTTGAAACATTTTTCAGGCTTCGAAGAACCCCAGAAATGGTTGCAGAATATGGTTGAGAAACATAGTTGTGTATGCACCCATCCAGAGCCCCTCCACTTCCCAGCCGCTCCAGGCCCATCATGGGCCATCTGGGGGGGGTGGGGGTGGAGAAGGGAACATGTCCGTATATGGTCATATCACCTGATAAATGCTTAACAAATTTATTTATTTTTTAATTGACGAACTCCCACCCATTTGGGAAACCCTTCCAGGGCCATCAAGAAACCTGAGGGTTTCATGAAACCCAAGTTGAGAAAGCCTGAAATAGCTGGAAAGTAGATGAGAAGAATATGGAAGAACAGTCTTGCTGAAGAATTGGCAGGGAAAGTTGTGCCTCGCGCCTTAGAATTCTTTGAGAATATCCCCAATAATATGGAAATGAAAACTGTGTTAATCCTTTTATTAAGACGACTAAGGTAACATAAAACTGTGTGGAAGATTTGTAAGATCTAGAGAACTCTTTATCTAACTGCATGTGAAAAAAAATAGTGATAATAAGATTTTCACAGGTTATGTGGAAACACACACCTGCTCCTGGGCTTCTGTTCCTTGACTCTGCTCCTTCATCCTGGCCTGAAGGCTTCCCCTGCCTCCTCCATGTTACCTCCCTGCTGTCCGGCCTCCATGTTACCTCCCCCTCCCTGCCATCTCTCTCTCTCAGACATAGACACATTCATACTCATGCACACACAGGCTCCTTCCTCCCCTCCACTTCCCCCTCCCTTCTCCCTCCTTTCCTCTTGCGCCAGAAGGGCTGTGAGAGGGAATGGGCATGGCAGCTGGTATTGAGTGCTGCTCGTGCCGCCACCACCATCGGCTGTCTTCTGCGGTCCTCTGCCATTTAAGCCACCCGACCCATGGCTGCTTCCTTTGGGCCTTCTTCAGGCCTCCACCGCTGCCACTGCAGCCTCTGCCACCACGGCCTCCACCTTCATCATGGCCTCCGCCACCACCATTGGCTGCCTCCCTGCTGGCCACCTCCCTGCCTCTTTTGGTGTGCTCAAGATGGACAGACATCATGTTCATGATGATTTTCATTTCCCTGAGTGTGCCAGAAGACGTGTTTCCACCTCTAAAGGGTAGTGGAAAATGTGATGTGAAAATATCAGTCTGTTCCTCCTCCTGATATTTTCTTGTGTCTCATGGTGTGGAATCTCTGCTCTTTAGCTCTGTCTGCCAGTTACACAATTGTAGCCTCCAAAAGCTTGGGGGGAAGGGGGGAGGCAATCAAGGGCGCTGGAAGTGGGATTAAGGGTTGTAATGAATACAATGGTGCAAGGAGGCACTATTTTGCAAAACACACACACATGATTTGAATAGAGAAAGGGAGCAAAGCACGTTGGGAGGCTGCCTCTGTCAGACACAGTGCAGAAAGCATGTTGTGAATTTCAGCCTGGGAAATAAGGGGGCAAAGCCCAAATGTGGAAAGGCTAGAGTCCTCTCGCAGCATCCAAAAAAACCCAAAGTGAGGGTAAAACAAGGTATGTCTCCTAATGCAGAAACGATCCAAGGGAGTTTGCCAATCCTGTAAGGATTAGGTGGGGGGCTTTATATGAGGGACAAGACAGGCCCATGAAGATATGCCAGAGCCAGACCTTGATTTCTGAGAGTAGGAGGGGAAGCAGGTTGCAGTGTTAACCCCCTGTAGTGGAGCATGGAGTCCTAGGAGAGTGGGCTTGAACACCTAACAACAGCTTTTGTGATTGCCTTCAACCCCTGGAAACTTTTGTGGGTGGGGAAAGGGAGGTGTGGATTGACATCATGACACTCCAAGAATTCCCACAATCCAGAGATTTCTAGAGCATCATAACATCAGAAGGTAGCCCTTCCATATATCCTGTGCCACTGCACTGAGTAAGAGCAGGGGATGGAGGAGTGTCAGCGGGAGGACCCTTCTTGAGAGGACATGTGAAGGAGCAACAAATCTGCTGTTGTTGGTCAGGCAGAGAGAGAAAAAGGATGCTGGAGACCGCTGGGATTTGGTTTAACTGTTCTTTGTGCTCCCAAAGGAGCCCTTTGGCTGCCTAGGCAGCCTTCTTTGCTATGTCTGGGGCAAGACTGGAGTGTTTGCCTGAAATCTTTGAAGGGCATAGGGACCTCAGGGTGCAGGGTGACAAATGAACAGTATGGATGTTCTGTCTGTCTATCTGTCTGTTAATTTGTTTGTTTGTTTATTTATTTATATTTATGTTTATATACCGCTGCTCTCAAATGTCTCGTGGTGGTTTACAACAATTCATAAGTACAATAAAACCCTGTAAAAACCCATTAAAACACAATATCATGATGGTGGATAATAAATATATAACCCATTCTCCTCCCCTCTACTGCCTCAGCAAATGTCCCCAATGAGTCCATTAAGACGGAATCCCTTTATTTCCCACTGCTAGGGACTTATTGTTTGGAGGGCACGAGAGTATGGGTGCCTCTGCAGGGCATAGGGAAGCTGCCACGAAAGCTATGAAAAGGCTCACGTAATGTGTGCTTATGCAGGAACTGGGGAGAACTGGAGAGTCCACAACAATTTTTAAAGCCAGCTTTGTGTAGTGGTTATGAGCACAGACTTCTAATCTGGAGAGCCAAGTTTGATTCCCTGCTCCCCCACAGAAGGGTGACCTTGGGCCTCACCTATCTCACAGGATGGTTGCTGTAGTTGCTAAAGTCTGAGAACCACTCCTGTAGTGGTAATCTTGCTGGTGTTTGCCAGGTATCTTGTGTATGTGATACAGCAACTGGATTTGCTCTAAATACTGTGAGCAAACCAACTGAGGAAGCTTTGACGTGCCAAGGTTCAGTTTGCAAGCTGACAACTAAAAACAACTGATATCAGCTTCATTGCCATTCATAGGTAAGGCCCATGATGATATCTCTTCATTTGTAATAGCTTCTTCCTTTCTCTCTGCCAAGACTTAAAAGGTTCTTTCTAGTATAAACAGCTTAATGAATTGCCTATTTGCCTAATAAAAGGCCCACAGAATTCAGAAACCTGTTTAACAGCACAGCAAATGAACATTGTTCATAACAGCCTGTATTCCAGTTTCCAATTTATACCAAAGATGATGGATTGCATCCTAGGTATCTGAAAGGTGCATGCTTAATTGACCCCAGGAAAGTAAGCAGAGTATGATGGTGACTGGCAGAAAATACTCAGGGGGTTATGATGTCACAACTAATTATTTATCTGTTTACTGGGGAGCACATATGCACTACTAATATAGCTTTTAAAGCCCCCAGGACAGTTATACACTGTGTTTTCTAAAGGGATATTTAGAACAAAACGTTTGCCCTTTGCTTGGCTTGGTTGGCAGGGACCACTGACACTATGCTTTGGAGGCCAAGTTCAGAAACAGCTTTTTGTTTCTGACCTGGACTTTAAAATCTTGTTGGATTGTAATTGTGCAGCTCTTCTATGATGCTAATAAAATTTTGGTTTACAGTTTCCCTTTGAAGTTTACAGTACCAGCGTGGTGTAGTGGTTAAGAGGGTCAGACTATAATTTGGTGGACCCAGCCTTGAAATCTCTCTTTGTGCCATGGAACCTCGCTGGGTAAACTTGCACCAGTCATTCTCCTGGCCAAGCCTTTCTCAAGTTCTTTACCAATGAGAAACCTCAGGTACATTTTTCAGGCTTTGAGAAACCTCAGAAGTGGCACGATAGTGCAGAATATGGTTGAGAAACAGTACTGTATACATGCCCCCTTCCCACCCCCTCCAGGCCCATCATTGGACATTTAGGGAGGATCAACAGGACCATATATGGTCATATCGCCAGATAAATGTTTAACAAAATTTTAAAATTTATTAAAAATTAACTTCCACCCATTCAGGAAACCCTTCTAGGGCCATCAAGACATCCCTGGGTTCCATGAAACCCCGACTGAGAAAGCCTGCATTAGCCTAAACTACCTCATAGAGTTGATGTGGGGCTAAAATGGGAGAGAAGAGACCAGGTGCTCACCAAACATCTGCCATAGTAATCCAAATTCTAAATTAGGTTTAGAGTACATTGAGCTAACTAGACAAGGAGCAAGATGGATGGATAGAATCAAAGACATAAGTGGACTGACCTACACAAATTTAAAGAATTTAAATTAAGCATTCTTCTAGCAAAGAAACTTTGGCACCTGATCCATTCCATTCTGGCTTCCATCCTGGCCAAGTTCTAGAGACAGCGTTAGTTGCCCTAATGGATGATCTCCAGCACCAGTTGGACAGAGGCGGGTCGGAACTTCTTGTTTTATTAGATCTGTCAGCAGTGTTTGACATTGGAGAGTTGCTAGCCCACCACCTCACTGGGGCTGGAGTCCAAGAGACAGCCTTACAGTGACTGATCTCTTTCATCCAGAACCTCAGACAGCGGGTGGCAACAGGGGAGAACCAGTTGCACTATTACCGACTTCCATGTGGAGTGTCACAGGGAGTGTCCCACATTGTTTAACATCTACATGCACCCTCTGGCCCAGCTGGCCTGGAGCTTTGGGCTGGGGTGTCATAAATATGCTGATGACACCCAGCTCTATCTCCTAATGGATGGTCACCCCAACTGTCCCCCAGAAACATTTGCCAGATGTTTGGAAGCAGGACAGGCTGGCTCAAGCAGAGTTGCCTGAAACCCAACCCCTCCAAGACGGAGGTCCTGTGGCTGGGTAGGAAGGGCCAGACCAGGAAGTGTACCTTCCCTGCCTGGAAGGTGTGCAGTTGGAGATCTCGGCCTCGCCCAGGAATTTAGAGGTGTCCTTCAACACCTCCTTATCGATGGAGATGCAGGTCAAGAAGGTAGCCCAACTGGCATTTTTCCATCTTTACCAGGACAGGTTATTAGCGCTCTATCTGGCCCCAGAGCACCTAGCCAGAGCATCTATCCATGCAACAGTCACCTTAAGGCTGGATTTCTGTAACTCACTTTATGCAGGCCTACTGTTGGAATCTGACCTGGCAACAACAGCTGGTACAGGAGTTCTCACAAGTACATCTTGGAGATCCCATGTACACCAGGTGCTGTGGCAGCTGCATTGGTTGCCAGTTGTATACTGGAATAAGTTCAAGGCTCTGGTTTTGACCTTTAAGGGCATCCACACTCCAGCCTAAGCATACCTGAGGGGCCATCTAGCCCCTTAAGCCCCTCTCAGAGCCCTTTGTTCTATGAGTTTTAACAAACTGATGATCCCTGGCCCATGAGATATTCACCTGGCCTCATCCCTGGTGGAATGAGCTCCCGGAAGAGATAAGGGCCCTGACAGAGCTGTCTCAATTCCACAGGGCCTGTAAGACTGAGCTCTTCTACTAGGCGTTTGGTTGAAATCAGGGCAAGGAAGATCTATAAGGTTCCTCCCTCAAGCACCTGCCCTCGGGCGCTGAGCCAAAATTGGTCCATTGAATTTGTAGGGATGGGTGGGTTGAGGGGGCAGCTGGGAGATTCAGTTTTATGATTTTTACTGCATTTTATTTTTATTGTTGTAAACTGCTGCAAGCCAGCTGGCCCAGGAGCACCAGAAAATAAGCAGAACACATAAAATAAAAAGAAACCATGAGTCGGAAACGACTTGACAGAACCTAACAACAACAAAGGGCTGATTAAGCATGTGTGAAGGGTATTTGCCTATATCCAAGCATAGATTGAAGAATGTTTCCCCAGCCAAAGAAGTCTTACTCTGGTCAATAAACCTTCCTCCAACTTATTTGTCTCTTTCTCTGGAGGAAACTTTGCTCAGGGAAGTGGCAGCATATATGACCCCCCATTGCTGCTAGTAATGCAGTAGGGGAGGATGAGCCATAAACTGCTGTCAAATTGACGGCATGACAGCATTTCCCTGGCAAATCTGGAAGTGATGTCACAGCATGGACACAACACTCTAGCATTCATTGGTTCCTTTTGAACAAGCCCAGATTCCAAAAAGGGTGGATGGGGGTGGATGGACTCTACACAGCTGATGAGTCCCCCCAAACCCATTTTCAGATATTGCTCCCTCACAAGCAACTATGCAATAATTGATGGAGAGCCTTGGGCTAGTAGGACCAAAGTATAGATTCCACCAACCAGAATAAAGGCAGCAAAATAGCACACAATCATTTCCTTCAACTGCTCCATTAGTGGAATTGTAAGGCCCCCTCCTGGCCACTGGGGTGTGTATGATGGGGATAGGATTGGCAGATCTAGGTTGGGAAACTCCTGGAGATTTGGGGATGAGGTCTGGGGAGGTACAGTGCCATCAAGTCCACTCTGAGAGGCATCCCTTTGCTCCAGGGGAACTGATGTGTATAGTCTGGAAGTGAGGTGCAATTCCGGTGGATCCCCAGTTCCCTGCTGGAGGCTGGGATGCCTACCGAGTAGCCTGCTCTTCTGTCTTCTTGCCTGCTGGAGTAAACTGGATTCTAATGTTGCCTTCTAGTGAGAGGGAGAAAACATTGGGCAAACGAACAATTTGAACGCCACTGTTCTTTGCTTCAGACCTCCTAAGCCTACTGAACAACGGCAAACCCAAAACGAATTAACAAAACAAACTGGAGAAAACTTCAGTATACTTTTCCAATCTCATTAAAAAAAATAAACAAAATATGTGTACGAAAGAAGAAAAGGAGAGGCTGGAGGAAGGCAGGAACTCTCAAGGGGGGAGAGCCCAAAGAAAATGATAAACCTTTATTTTTGCTTGCTGCTTACTGTGAGTGACAGGGAAGCCTAAATGCCAAGGGATAGGGAACATGGAAGACCTGATGACAAAGTGCAATACAGCTGGTGTTACCAATTGTGAGGACTGGGCCCCTGCCAAGTCCTGGATCTGTTTCCAGGCCCATCAGAACAGCAGCAGAAATGAAGGAAATATGGATGAAAACTCAAAGTAGGGGCTGGATGTAAACAGAGATTTTCTTCCCCCATGGCCCAGTCCCACCCCAAGCGCGGCATCTGGATGTGTGATTGTTCCAGAAATTGTGATGACATTGGCATTTCAAAGGCTCCCGTGCTGGCCGCTCACTCCGCGAGCAATAAAGCGGAGACGTGAGTCTATTAAAAGCTGGGCAAATTAAACTTCAAGTAAAAGGCCTTGCGACTATTAATTTTCCTGCTTCCCATCTGAGCAATCCCCACCCCCGATGTGGCTGTTTGTTCCCTGAGAATGAGTGGGGGAAAATATATAAATAACAAAATCCATTTCCTAGATAGATTCGAAGTAGGAGGGGGAAAACCCCCACCCTTCTCTGTGCATCCTTGCTTCGTCCGTCCATAGCTGCAGCCGGGATTGTAGATAACACACATGCAGGGAGATTAAGAAAGAACCAATTGAGTCACTTTATATGGAGCCTTATCAGCTTGTTGGAGGGAGCGCCCACCAATGAGGGGCAGAGAGGCTGAGAAAAAAGGGGAAAGGATGGAAAGGAGATGCTGTGTATACAAATGAGAGAGATGCGGAGAGGATTTCTACAGCAGATTTCTCAACACGCGAATTTCTGCAGAAATATGTTTGCAGGCGGAAGCCCTTGACCTGTCAATAGTGTAGCCTGATCTCAAGAAAGAAAAGTTGGGCAGATTGAGTTCTGACAGACAACTACCCCTGAGCATATGGGAAGAACTCTATTCACATATACCCTTCCAAGAACTACACAAGAGGGATTTTAAAAATGGTAGATGAATGTTCTTGTGGAGAAACATTCTCCCAGATCCTGTTTCCTCCCACCCTTTCACATGGGGAGTTTAGAGTCTCCAAGGCAGGTCATTGTCCAGCAACCTCCTCGTGCCTTTACTCCCAGCTTAACCTCCTCTTGGGTGATAAGGAAGCTCTACTTCCTAATGGACGGCCAGCTGGACTCCCCCCCCCCCCGGATACATTTGCCAATTGTAGAAGCAGTGGCTGGATGGCTCAGACAGAATCGCCTGAAACTCAACCCCTCCAAGACGGAGGTCCTGTGGCTAGGAAGAAGAGGGCAGGATCAGGAAGTGTGTCTCCCATGCCTTGGCAGTGTGCAATTAACATCTGTACCTGTTGCCAGGAATTTGGGAGTGACCTTTGATGCCTCCCTTTCTATGGAGGCTCAGGTCACTAAAGTAACCAGGACAGCATTTTTCCATCTGCGCCAAGCCCAGCTACTAGCACTCTACCTGTCCTCAGATCACTTTGCCTCAGTGATCCATGCAACCATCACTTCCAGACTAGACTACTGTAACTCGCTCTACACGGGCCTGCCCTTGATGTTGATCCCAAAGTTACAGTTGGTATAAAACGCGTACAAAGCTGCCAGGGTCCTCAGTAGGACACCTTGGAGGGCCCATATTCAGCTGGTGCTTCGCCATCTGCACTGGTTACCAGTCTGTTTCCGGGTCAAGTTCAAGCTTTTGGTATTAACCTTTAAGGCCATAGGCGGCTTGAGTCTTAAATACCTGTGGGGCCGCTTGGTTGCTTATGCCCACCCGCGGGGCTCTCCGCTCTGTGGGTATGGATTTACTGGTCATCCCAGGCCTTCAGGATGACCTCAACCCGGGCCAGGGTCTTTTCGGTCCTGGCCGCAACCTGGAGGAATGAGCTCCCAGAAGAGATGAGGGCCCTGTCGGAATTCTCAGTTTTCTGCAGGGCCAGTAAAATGGAGCTCTTCCACCAGGCATTTGGTTGAGGCCAGAATAGACCCCCAGTGTTTCCATCAAGGACCCCTTCCCAAAGTCTGTCAAAGTCTACTAGAGTCTATTAGACCAGCTCCCATTCACTCCTAGTGGAAGAAGACTCAACCTCCATCTGAACTGTCTGAACGAGGTGGGATGGGATAGATTATTTGTGTTTTGACCACTTGCTTGTTTTATTGTAAATTGGGGTTTTATGGGGTTTTATTGTATTTTAATGTTTTATTCTGTGAATCACTGCAGGTTCCTAGGAAATGCGGCGGTATATAAATAGAAATAATAAATAAACAAACAAACAAACAAACAAACCCCCGCTCCCATGACAAGAGCCTTTTTTACAAGAGGACTGGACTGCAGCACTCTCATGCACATTTTGGCGATGGATTAATTGACTTGCCCCCTCCCCATACATGTGGTTGGCGTTCAGAAACCAACCTTCTGGTATTCAAATGATAGAATAAAAGAATAAAGGAATAAAAGAATAAAGTCTACACACCAGATTTCTCTTTAGGCAGCAAAAATGAGCAAAGAAAGAGAAAATGGGCAACTGCATTCCATCTCGCTTGACCCTGCCAGATGATAGCGAAGGACAAATACTTGTTTCATGGAGTTATGAGCATTAAAAAAAGTCCCATTATTGGGGTTGCCGAAGGCCTGGAGAAAAATGTCCTCTCCTTCTACGGGTGGGAACTGGCAGCTGAAGTTTTTCATGGCATGAAGGTAAATAATGCCACCTGGTAAATAACATCGTATTAAGCTTCTGTTAAGGGGACAAGCAGGTTTTTCTCTCCAGGCAGTTGGCAACCCTATCCATTACCTCAAGCTCATGGTTTGAGGCTCATCTCCATTGTTCTGTAATGCAAGTATGAAATGGAGCTCAGGAGTAAATAAGGACAGCTTAGTCCTCCATTGCTATAGATACAAAGTCAGGGTCCCATCCTCTGGGTGCCCTCAGAAAATCTAACCTCTGGTGGGAGGAGATGCCCTTTAAGTTAGGCAAATCCTATATTAATCTTTGCTCTGCAGGGAAAGTGGCACTTTGTCATGGAGTTCTCAATGCTCTGCTGCTAGAAGTGTTACTTTAATTCAATCCTTTGTTTCTTTGGCACCATTATCTAAAGGTGGATGTCTCTTAAATTGAAGAAGAAGAAGAGCTGGTTTTTATACACCACTTTTCACTGCCCAAGCCCAAAGGAATCTCAGCTTACAATCGCCTTCCCTTTCTCTCCCCACAATAGACACCCTGTGAGTTGGGTGAGGCTGAGAGAGCCCTGATACTGCTGCTCAATCAGAACAGCTTTATCAGTGCTGTGATGAGTGCAAGGTCACCCAGCTGGCTGCATGTGGGGGAGCAGGGAATCAAATCCGGCTCACCAGATCACTCTTAACCACCCACCATACTCCTCCTTGCCTCTTAGAGTATATGTGAGATTGTAAAAGGCACTCTGGCCTCAAATTCTGGGTATCATATATAGACCAAATTGTGATGAGAATTTCTGGGCTGCAGGGCAATCCCTGGAGACTTTGGGGGTGGTGCCGGGAGTAGGTGGGGTTTGGAGCTCAGTGGAGAATAATGCTATGGAGTTTACCCTCCAAAACAGCCATTTTCTCCAGATGGACTCTCTCTGTAGTCTGGAGATGAGCTATAATTCCAGAGAATCTCCAGGTCCTGCCTGGGGACTGGCATCCCTAACTTCATAGTCCCTAGATAACACATGTTTGACTTAAAGGAGAAAATACTGCCTTGCCTTTTATATAAGTGGAGGCTGAACAGAGCCTTCCACAATGTGAGTTGAAGGGAGGAGAAGCCTTACTTGTGGTGACAAGCATGTCTGTATTTTCCTCTGAGAAACACTGGAGGGGAGGGAACTCGGAGGCCTTGACCCCCATTGCAGCCTCAGTGGGGCAAAGGAAGGCCTCTCTGCCACCCTATCCCACCACACCATGCTATTACATAAGGGGTTTTGGGTGCTTTTTTTTGTTGTACCGCAGCCAATATGTATGCATTTATATGTTAGTGGAGGTGGGAGAGATGGCTTGCGTTTCAAGAGTGGGCGATGCATCCTTTAGGCGAGAAATCTGATGGCAGTTAAAGAGGAACCACATGCTGCTTCAAACACCTGAGTGCCCTGACAGAGAGAGAAACTTGTGAACACTTCCAGTGCTAGTTTCATAGTACAGAGGAGCGGCTCAAGCCTGGGGTGCTGAGAACCCTTCCATATGGCCTGCTTACACTTGTGGGAATGTACATAAAAGGAAGCAGAATTATGCCTACTACGCCCACCTCTCTCATGAGCACAAGCCTATGCACATACAAGTGTGTATGCATGGGCTTTATACACCAGGGTGTAAACTGCACGGGGCTTTTATTCCAACCCCAGATCGATTCAGTCCCTGCCCTCTACACAGAATGCGATTTCCATTTGGATTTGGGGCGATTCTATTTTTTCTTCTGCAGCAAGAAGGATTGATCCGGAGTCACCCTACCTTTATTGTGCCTTATCTTGGAGTGCTGAAAATCCTGAGGGCCATTTCGCACAGAGCTCAAAGTTGCTATTTGGTTGCCGTTTGTGAAAGCGCTACTTCAAGTAGCGAAATGTAACTAGCCGTGCCCGTAACGCACAGCTGCGGTTTTTGCGGAATTTGGCACTTTCACTTCTCGCCACTTTCGTAACCCACAGGCTTCCGGTTCTCCGTCTTATCGCTACAAAGGAGGTCCCTTTTTAGCGCTTCTGGCCTCCCGTGCCCGTCAATCAAACTGCAGGCACACCTTTGACCTCGACCCTAAAGCCGAACTTGTCGGGGTCCCCTTTTTTTTTAAAAAACCCAGGAAACCCCGTAGCAACGCGTTATCGTCCGATCATTGGCGCCCTTGGAACGTGTTTTCTATTGTTTTCTAGGAACCAGATGCATTGACATGTTTGATTGGTTAATCCCCGCCCACAGTACACGCCCACAGGTTACCTGCTTATATGCACCTGGGCAGACACGCGGTCGGCCTCACTCTTTTGTTTGCGTAGCCTACTGCCCGCAGCACAGGTCAACGTTGCAATGGAGAGGCTTATTTTTCAATTGCTGGCTTACATGCTCGCGGTGCTCCAGCGCATGAATACCGCCTTGTCGCGTCGGACGTCTGCTATCGCGGAGTACCGAGAACGGGTGCCCGGAACGCTGACCAGCAGCAGAAGACGTTCTGTAAGGGTAACCATGGCGGCCAAGAAACGCTGGCAAGCACTGGCAGAGGTCCGGTTCCCCAGACAGTTCTGGGTGGACGAACGATCCTCTGACTGGTGGGAGAATTTTGTGTGGACTCGCTGGGATGATGACCACTGGATTGCCAACTTCAGGATGTCGAGGGGGACATTTTTTGAACTCGTGGAGGCTCTACGTGGACGCATGGAGAGGCAAGTCACTGGCATGCGGCGCCCCGTTCCAGTTGAAAAAAGGGTGGCTGCCGCATTGTGGTACTTGGCCACCCCTCAGTACTTCCGGACAGTAGCCCAGCAATTCGGACTCGGAGTCACTACGGTTGGCGATATCCTTAAGGAGTTCTGCCTCGCCATGGAGGCGGAATTGTTCAGCAAAGTCGTGTGCCTCGGAGACCGGCTTGGAGCGGTGAGTGTCATTCTATCCCCTTTGCCCTTTAAATTTTTTTTCTTGTTTGACAGGTCAGCAACGAAGACGCGATACACCCCACGCTGACATGCAATGGCTTATATTCTTTTCTTTCCCTTATTCCAGAGTATGGACGGGTTTGCCAGGCTTGGATTCCCGCATTGTTTTGCGGCCGTCGATGGAAGCCACATCCCTATCCGTGCCCCCGGGGGAAGCATAAAAGAGTACGGGAACAGGAAGGACTTTTGCTCTGTTCTCCTGCAAGGAACAGTGGACTTCTCCGGCCGGTTTATCGATGCCGAGGTGGGGTGGAGTGGCAGGAGGCATGATGCCCTTGTTTTCAGGGAATCCAACCTCAGGAAAGCCATGGACGAAGGGGTCTTTGTTCCAGGAAACCCCACCGCCACCATTGAGGGCGTGCGTGTGCCGCCGTTGGTGCTCGGGGACGGAGCCTACCCAATACGACGGTGGCTCATGACTCCCTACAAGCGGCCAAGGACAGACGTGCATAGCCACTACAACCTCACTCACTCCCGGGCAAGGAATGTAGTGGAGCGTGCCTTTGGACGTTTGAAGTCCCGGTTCCGTTGCCTGATGTCCCGACTACACGTGCATATAGACAATGTGACTCCGCTGATCATCGCGTGTGTCATTTTGCACAACATATGCGAGGACAAGGGACATAACATCCCCTTCCCTGTGGATGAACCTGATCCTGTTGTCCTTGAGGACACACAAGACATCCCTGAAGCAAGGAGAAGAAGAATCTATGCAGAGGGGTGCAAGGTTCGGGACGCCATAGCCACCCACATCTACAGAAACAGGAGGCGTGTTTAATTGTTTTTCCCACTCTCTTGTTGGTGAATAAAGTTTTGTGTTATTTGTTTAACCTTGTCTTGTGCGGTTTGTGTACTTTGCCAGCAAAAAAACGGGGATTCTCTGGTCCAAAAGCACTTTGACAGCCCTAAATGCTAACTCCCAACTGAAATTGACAAACACAATACGGAAGCGCTGAATGGGGAAAGTTCGGGGAGGCGGGTAGCCAGGAAGTATTGGCGACCCCTGTCAAACCGGAGGATCAATCCACTTATGTTCCAATGAATAATTTTATTGGTGGGCAGCTTTGATACATTTAAAAAACGGGGTGGTCTATCGGAGCAACGCACGTTCGTTCCCTAACCGTCATTCCGAAGATGCCGAAGCCACGGAAGGGCTCCTTCTGGCAGCGCGCCGAGGCTGAGGCACTTCTGGAGCTTGTGCTCCAATCGAAAAGTGTTGGCCGCCTTATGGCCAGCACCCACTGCCACACCAAGGGTGCTTACCTGGTGTTGGCTTCAAAGCTGAGGGAAAGGGGCTACGTCCGGACCTGGGAGCAGGTCCGGACAAAATTCAAGCGCCTTAAGCTGGACTTCCTAAACAGTCTGGAACAGTGGGGGGGGATCCCGCAGCCAAGTGGGAGGACGGTCTTCCACGACCAGATGGTAAAAATATGGGAGAAGGCTGGGAAGCCCCCCCTGGACATGAGGAGGCATATGGGTGAGTGCTGCCCTCGTTGTGTTTTACCCTTAAACATGCATGGAATGACTAGCTGCCTCTTTCCCCTACTGTCCCCAATGAAATTCGAGAAAGTATTTAGATGCTGTCAACCCCCTCAGACTTAGCCAGCCAGTACTGTAGAACCACTTTGGTTATGCGCTTAGACTCTAACTGTGGTGTGTCCACCAGCTGTGTTTCATCTCTGTTTTGTGTGCTTTTAATTATGATTTGTCTTTTTCTTTGCCCAGCCACACAATCACCATCCAAGCTGGCAACAGCACCTGAGCGTGAGGAGGGGGAGGAAGAGGGACCTTCCACCTCGGGACAGGCTGCAGGTGAGAGTTTTATGCCTGTGCGGGAGACCCATGTGTGTGTACCCCCATGGAGCCATATGGGAGCCTGCTGTGATGCTCCCATTTGAAGTGTTATTAAATTCTTTGTTTGATTTCTATAGCTGAAACTGTGGAGGCAAGGCTGCGTGCGATGGAGGCCAGAGTTACTTCCCTGGAGGCTCAAGTGGCAGAGCTGAAAGGGGAGATTGAGCAGCAAAGGCAACAGAGGGAGGCGGAAGAACGTAGGTTATGTTCCCCACTGCCCAACTCTTCTCACACTGTGGCTAAGGCCACTTAAAAGTGTATGCATGTAAACTAAAGAAATTTGAAAATATGTGTGGCACTAATGTGTACTTTTTCTCCCTCCCCACACAGTTAAGAAGAAGGAGGACGAAGAGCTCTTCCGGCGCAAAGTTAGGGGGACCGTGGGACGGCTGTGCAGGAGAGTGAGGGCGATGGAAGGGGCTGGGGAGGGGAGCGGTGGGACCTGAGTTTTGTTTCCTGTTTGTGTTTTGGGGTAGGGGTTGGGGGGGGGGGGGCTCCAAGTTTCATTCCCTAATGTTTTTCCCCTGTTAAATGTATAGTTTTGTTAAAAAAAATAGGTTTTCCAGGGGGGTGGGGGGTGGTGGTGCTGGTGGGGCTCCAAGTTTCATTCCCTAATGTTTTTCCCCTGTTAAAATGTTTTTTAAAATAAAATGTTATTGCAAATTTTATAACAAGACTCCAGTGTGACTTCTTAAACTCGCACATATTTAACCCCACACCACACTCCTAAAACTCCTTGAACTAACACCCCTCCAACCTCCAACCCACACAGCAGTACCACAATATAGACAATCACTAGAGAGGCCGCTTTCGGCCTTGCAGATTCTACAGTAGGGTACACAGAGACAGAGTCAAAAATATAAACTTTATTCAACAAACAACAAAACACAGATAACATGAAATAGAAAAAGTGGGCAAAACTAGGAGGGGGAGTACTTGTCTGCTGGTTTTATTTTCCTCTTTCCGAGAATAGTCCTCCTTCGTGTTTGGGTGGAGGCATTCTGAGAGGGAGTCGGTGGGGTGGGTGCTGGAAGTGGTGGTGTTGGTGTGGGTGGTGGTGGGGGTGGTGGTGTGGGTGGTGGTGGGGGGGCGGGGGCGATTTGTGGAGGGTAGGCCCTTTCCATGACCACTACAGCCCTCTCCATGAGTCTCCTTATCAGTCGCACCTCCTCCACGCCTTCGCGTAGGATTTGGTTTGTCTCTCTAAGGACTGCCCTCAATTTTCTCCCCTCCTGGGCAATGAGTGTGAGCATGGCTTGGTCAGCGGCAGCGGCACGCCGTGACTCCTCATAGCAGTGCTCAAGGAGCCTCTCTCCCACGCTTGTCAAGACGGAGACGCGCCTCAGCCTGCCGCGTTCCCTCGTAAGCCTCTCCTCTGCTGGGAGCGCACCTCTAGGTGGTGGGCTGCCTGGAGCCAGGGGTGGTTCCTCCTCCTCATCTGAAAGAACCTCTGTTGGCAAAAAATGAGAAACAAAACTGTTAGTGACATCAATAAAGTCAAAACACACCATGGTGGACATGGTGTTCTTTTTTGTCCCCGTGTTTTCCTGCCAAGAATTTAAACAATCCCCGGCGAGCACATGGCTATTGTTTGTTTGCCCATGGTGTGCTTTTACTTTTGCCTACTTTCACAGCAGGACTCTCAACAATTAAAAGGGAGCACATGGTTAGTGCCTAGCGACATTGTCCTGCAGCTATGGCTCGAAAGGAACAGGTCATGCACGCTCACCATCTTGAATCTGTATCCGCCTGCGCCGTGCAGGAGGTCCAAGCAACCCAGGCTGTTCCTCCTCCTGTGTTCCGGGTATGAAATCTGCAAAAAAAGGAAAAAAAACAGATCTAGGACCAAAGGGTGGCAAAGCCAGCTTCAAAGGCTACACCAGCAACGCAGAGGGACTCTCTTCTTTCTCTTAGCAGTGCTGCTGCCCTGCACAAACAGAAAAGCCCAAAGCAGTCAAAACAGCCCCCCCCCCTATTTTAACTAATACTTACCAATGTTAGTTGATGCCCCCGAATCACTATCCACGTCAGGTGCTGCTGGAGACTCGAGGGGCCCCGTCCCTGGCAACTGTGTCTCTGTGGACAAGAGCAGAAAATAGTGAAAAATGAGCAAGCATACACCATGAACCACAAAGCAAGCTCCCAAAGTAGTGAGCCAAAGTACTGCAGAAGGCCTATGGGCGAGGCATGCAGCAAATATTTTGGGGCTGTTGGTTAAACATGACCGTTTCAAATACTAACCACATCAAGCACTCCACAGCCTACCATCTTTTAAAATCTTTTAAAAATTAAAATTAAATTATAAAATTAAAACCGTTTCAAATAGTAAACACAGCAAGCACTCCACAGCCTACCATCTTTTAAAATCTTTTAAAAATTAAAATTAAATTATAAAATTAAAACCGTTTCAAATAGTAAACACAGCAAGCACTCCACAGCCTACCATCTTTTAAAATCTTTTAAAAATTAAAATTAAATTATAAAATTAAAACCGTTTCAAATAGTAAACACAGCAAGCACTCCACAGCCTACCATCTTATGCGTTGCAACGAACTGACGAGAAAACGATGGCCAAACGTCAGAACACACATTTGCTCAAAAGGAAATATAAAATAAAAATAAAATCACTTACCGGAGGCAAGGGGCGTTTGCTCAGGAGCCTCCTCTGGCTCCCCAGGAACGATGGCGATGAGGTCCAGCGTTACCGATTCCGCGGCTCGTTGCTGGACGGGGGGTGGAGGGCGAAAGCTGGACGAGGTGCCCTCGCCGGGATCCTCCTCAGCGGGTGGTTCCTCGACCGGGGCAGCCGGCTTCCGAACCACCTTAAGGCTCCGGCCGACGCGCTTCGGCCTGCCGGATCCTTCCCCGTCTCCGTACAGCTGGCGCTGCTCCTCGAAGTAGGGGCAGGTAACCTTCTCGTTGCCGGAACCCTTATTATGGTTCACGGCACGCATATACTCTGCCCTCATTGTCTTGGTCTTCGACCGGCATTCAAGGCCGGTCCTGTTGTGGCCCAGGGCGCGCATCTTAATGGCCACTTGTTCGAATACCTCCCTATTCCTGTGGGAGGACTGGAACGCGTCCTGGATTTTCTCCTCCGAGAAAATCCCGATCAGGTCCCTGATCTCCGCGTCCCTCCAAGTTGGGCCACGGCCGGTTGCAGGGACGGACGAGGCTTGAGAAGACGATTCCATGTTGCTTTCGCTGGTAGCTGAGCAAAATGGTGGTGGAAGGTGCAGGGTGCAACGGATCATATACCTTCCCGCACACAAAGACAAAGGGACTAGCCGGCTCCTGATTGGTAGAGGGCAGTAGGGGACACGCGCATTGGCCACATTAGGTCACATGTCACGTTCAAAACTCCTCGCGCGGGAACAGGATCTGCTCCTAATGGCCAGATTGGCGCCCTTGTTGTTTGACTTAACGCATGCGCTGATTCGTTTACACGAGAGAAGAGCAGTTTGAACATGCAGCGGGAGCCATTTTAGGAAAATGTCCGCCATTACACAAACGCATGCCGGTGTTCAACCGAGAGCAAGTGCGGCAGTACTCGGCAGTTCCCCAATAATATTCACCAGCCACAGCATAAATCAACCAAACATGACATGTTACTGGCGTACGTTCGTTGGCACGCTCAGAGGAATGTTTTTTAAAATGAACGGGGGACGGCGACTCCGCTTGCCGGAGGTATAGCTGCCAATGGAAGGGGTTGTCCGCACCCAAGCACAAGCACGCACCGGGAACCACACAAAGACCCACTACACATAAGCCGCCCCTCATGATATCACCACGAATCATGTCTATTGAACCCCTCTAAGCTAAGCAGGAGACTGCGAGCGGCGACCGTTCGTTGGCACGCTCAGAGGAAAATTTTTTAAAATGAACGGGGGACGGCAACTCCGCTTGCCGGAGGTCTAGCCGCCAATGGAAGGGGTTGTCCGCACCCAAGCACAAGCACGCACCGGGAACCACACAAAGACCCACTACACATAAGCCGCCCCTCATGATATCACCACGAATCATGTCTATTGAACCCCTCTAAGCTAAGCAGGAGACTGCGAGCGGCGAATGTTCGTTGGCACGCTCAGAGGAGAATTTTTTTAAATGCTCCCTGTACGTTGACTCCGCTAGGACTGGCCGATGGTAGACGGGGTTTTAAGCTTTGGCCAAATTTAGGGAACGTGACGGTGTGTGCCACTGTGCTTGTGAAAAACTCTTGTGGTGTCCGGGCAGAATTTCCTAAAGTGATCGTGCTTGAAAGCCAGTCGCTGTCCCGTTGCCTCGTAGATCCCCGCTCGCTCGGAGAAAAAAAAAATGGCGAACAGTTCGCCGGAAGTTTCGAGGACAGGCTCGGGAGGAGGGACTTTGAAGAACCCGCAACAATGGTAACGCACAGGTCTTTAGCGCTACTGTTGCAGATTGGTTGCAGGAGTGTATCGCTATCCGGAGGGTGAATCCAGTTTTCTGGATTCCCCTAAAAGCGCTACAACGAAGCGCTTTTTGCGGGTCGGTTTCAGGATTGTTGCAGATCGTTAACGACGTCGTGCGTTATGGCAAATTAGTAGCGTTTTCAATCAGCAACCATTGTGCTATTTTTAAGCCGTGGGAAATGCCCCTGAATATATTCAGAAAATCGCATTGTTTTGAATCTGGGCTCTCCTCCGTGGTAGAGGACCCGTGATTGGCTACAGGTGGTCATGTGAGAAGCCTGCCTCAAAGGAGAAACCTCTAAGTTCTCTCAACTTCTGTCGGCCTTGGATTTTTTTGTGTGCCTTCTTCGTTCCCCCCCCCCCCCTCAAGAAAAGAAAGGATTTTTTCCCTCCCTCCTCTGACTTCTTGATCCTCTCCCCCCCCTTCAAGAAAACAAAGAAAGAGTCTCCATTTGCCCGCCCCCTCTTCTGAGCCTCCCTAACCACGTGCAGAAGACTTTCCTGTCTCAATGGGGGGGGGGGGGAAGAGGAAGACTCGAGTTCAAAGCGATCTGAATTCAACAGGATTGACAATGGAATAAAAAAAGTAAGTGCAGACTCTGCCCAGGTCAGCAACTGGCAAGTGTCAGGTACAAAGCCTGCATGCCTCTTGTTTGTATGTCATGTCAATGCATTTTAAGGACCGTTATGGGCACTTTACCACTCCATGCAGACAAAGCAAGAAGTGAGGCAACCCCCCCATGAAGGAAAGAATGGCCTGTGGAGATGCTGGCAATAAAAGAGAGCTGGAATTTAGCTCAGTGTCTGGATCATCCTTGTAGACATGTGGATAGCCAATCCCTTCCCAGTTCTCTGTGCACCCCTATGCTTCCCCCTTCCCAGACGGTGTTGGAGAAAGATCCTGGGACCACAATATATGTCCTCTGCAGCATCTTTGTGCCAGGGGTGATCAAATAACCCAGTCAGATCCAATGCAGAGATATGGCCTGGTTACTTCTCCACAGTGGTGTCTACGTTGAAACAAGCAAGGCCAGAGCAGTAAGACATAGTGGGTGGCCCCTTCTGCGGATGGGTACTCTCAGCTCAAAGGAGCTTTAAAATTGGTTCATTAATTTGTCATAGCCATACTCCTGTGCCCTCCTAACACCTCCCTTTGCAAATGAGTGCACTAGGAAGAAAGTGATGTCTTGTGGATACAGCTGTGGGGGGTGAATCATGGCTCTATTCCTGACTGTGTCCTCACGAGGGGAGAACGACCCCGTCACAGCTCCCACTTGCAGCGCGTTTTGGAGGCGTAGATAGTCTCCCGTTGGGAATGAACCCCTGTCAGACGGAAAATACTACTGAGGAGCCAAGTGTTGTTATTAAATCTTCTCTGATTAATGACTCATTACGAGTAACGAAGCTCAGCAAGAAGCCGAGAAAACCCAGCTGGGCCTGGAAATACTCTCTAATTCTGAGCTCAAGCCAGGGGACTCAGTGATCCCAGAGGAGACTGCGGTGATAGCAGCTTTGGAGTTAGGACGAGCTCACTAGATCTGAAATTGCAGAATACCACTCAGCGCCAAGATGGGTGGAAGGTTTCCAGATCAGCCTATCTAGGCATTTTATATATACCCTCCATCCTCGGAACTCAGGGTGCTTATAGTGTATATATCTCCCATATGTCAACTTCATTCCAGCCCCGAGAGGAAGGTTAGATTGAAGAATGGTAACTGGCTAAGAGTTATTCCTCCATGGTTTAACGGGGATTTAAACCTGGCCTCCCAGGTTTAAATCCAGCACTTTGGCTGCTGCAGAACATGTCTTCCTTTCAGAATGGATCCTGTCACAGAGTAAAATATTTTTATTTTTTAAACATTTGTACCCTACTTTCCCTCCCAAGGGACACAAAGCAGCATATATCAGGAAAGGTTACTAAGATAAAAAACAAATGGTCCCCCAAACTATGTCTTGGGTAAGTCCTAGAGCCACCAGCTGGCTCATCTGAAGGCTAACACCCAGAAAGCCCTATGGTCGCACCTAACCTTCATACCTGTGGCAGAAAAACAAAAGTGAAGCAAGGCGGTACAGAGGGCAAAGATGTTCCTCCCAGTCTTCTCCTCTTTGCTATGCAACAATAAGCAGAATTCTAATCTCCTCAGAGAGCCTCTTGTGGCACAGAGCGGTAAGTGGCAGAAATGCTGTCTGAAGCTGTCTGCCCATGAGGCTGGGAGTTCAATCCCAGCAGCCGGCTCAAAGTTGACTCAGCCTTCCTTCCTTCCAAAGTCGGTAAAATGAGTACCCAGCTTCCTGGGGGGTAAACGGTAATGACTGGGGAAGGCACTGGCAAACCACCCCGTATTGAGTCTGCCATGAAAATGCTGGAGGGCACCACCCCAAGGGTCAGACATGACCCGGTGCTTGCACAGGGGATATCTTAAATCTCCTCAGATACAATAATAAAATATGATAATGTAGGTGAAACACTGCCAGCTTAATAGCTTTTGTTTGGCTTGTACCCAAGATCATGTTCTTACGGCGTATGATCACGGACATGAATGATCACAGGAAGGTGCCTTCCACTGTCAGATCAGTGGTTCATCTGGGCCAGGGCCGTTTCTTCTTTATCGGCTCAGCCGTGGCTCTCCAGTCTCAAGCAGGGGATTGTTCCAGCTCGGTTGTTTATGATCCTTGAGATTTCTGAAATTGCATCTGGGGCCTTCTGCAGGCCAACCATGTGCTCTACTGCTGAGCTATCGCTTTCCCAACAGATGTGGCAGAAAACTAACAATATGCTACCAATCTTCTTCCTCTCAGAAGCACAAGAAACCGTGTGTCGGGGTGTGTGTGTGTGTGTCTGCAAGAGAGGTGCTCTTACTTTGCTCTCTTCTGCGGTTATCCTCGTCTAACTCCTGCTCACAACCCCTGAAATATCACTACCTTGCTGGTGACCTTTTAAAGGTTTTTTTTTTTTTTTAAGGACATCTAATATGTTCTGACATGTGAGGGAAATAGGCCTACATAGCAAACAGTGGATTTCAATGGTATAATTGTAACCGCCCCCTGTCTGGAGAGGTTGCCCCCTGTCTGGAAAGGATGTACAGTGTTTTGCTGGCTCCCACAACTTGCCACTTGTCTGTCTCTTCCTGGGAGATAATGCCAGTATATCGGCTCATTCACTCGCTCCGTTATCACCTGGGTTTTTTTCTTTTCCTTCCCCTCCTTCCTTGCCACCCGGAGGCATTAGCTGGGTGATGTCAGCATGCTCCCAGAAAAGAGAAATCAATACTGTAGACTTTCAAGCAGCAGAAAATACACACATCTTTGGGACTGTGCAAAGAGGAGAGGCTCTCATCACACCTTCAAAGCATTGTAGGATGACAACAATGAAGGGACAAGCATTTAGAAGAAGAAAAGGGTTGTTTTTTATACCCTACTTTTCACTATCCGAAGGAGTCTCAAAAGAGGCTTACACTCACCTTCCCTTCCTCTCCCCACAACAGACACCCTGTGAGGTAGGTGGGGCTGAGAGTGCTCTAACACAACTGCTCTGTAAGAAGAGCTCTAACAGGACTGTGACTTTCTCAGCTCGCCAGGTTAGAGTTCACCACTCTTAAGCACTGCACCAAGCTGGCCCTCCTGGTTTAGGAGTTCAAGATCGACATGGAAGGTGACTTTTGGGTGTGGCGGGCCGTTTCTGCTGGTGACAGTCATGGTGCAGGTGGGATGCTTGCAGTGAGTTTCTCAGCCAGCTGTCTGTCGCTATGGTGATGATGGAACTGGGACAGGAGGGTGTGTCAACACAGACTGTGTTTGCGGTTTACTGAAAAATGGAGGGTTTTAATTGTATTGCATTATTCTGAGTAGTTTTTTTTTAATCCCCCTTTCCTCCAAAGAGCATGAACTGACCCTTTTAACCCCACAGCAACCCTGTGGTAGGCTGAAAGATAATGCTTGGCCCAAGATCAGCCTGTAACCTTTGTAGCTGAACAGGGTCGTTCCCTTTCCATTGCTGGGGAACAATAGTATGGCATTAAATTACTACTGCAAAATCTCCCAAGATACTTGAAGTGACAGATCAGATGATTTTTGGTCTGAAACGGGTGAGCAGTCTAGCGTATTCTATCAATGCAAGTAAACATAGGGTATTATTTATTTCTTTACTGTTGATATTTATACTTTTGGTTTCTCTCCAAAATGGTTTACAACATTGTTCTCTCTTGTTCAGCTTTATCCTCACAGCCACCATGTGGGGTAGATTTAGTTGAGAAAGAATGACTGGCCTAGGATCATTCAATGAGCTTCCATGCAGAATGAGGATTTGAAGCTCACACTCCCAGGTCCAAATACAACACTCTATCAATGATACCACTTTGGCTCTGGGTTTTTTCCCCTTTAGCAATCATCATCATCATCATCCCATGGTCAGTGCCTACAGTAAGACTGTTCAAACTGATTATAAGAGTATCACAATTAAAGTTGCAGCTATTTTGCGTTGGAATATATGCAAGAATGGTTCATCACCCAGAAATTCATGGGAGCACAAATTAGACAAGATCATGGAGAATGATGAAACAAAGGGACTTTGTTTGGAACAGCAAGAACCCTGCAAAGATACATCTGCAATTCCCAATAATTTAGCTAGACTCTGAATTACAGAACAGCACCTACTAGTCAAATATATGACTGTGACGATTCATCATAATATTTAGTACTTATGAAGTTTCATTGTTCATTGTATCACACATTGGTTTGCAACGTAAGTAATCAAGTATTGTTTCCATTTTGCAAATGGAGGGATGGGACTGAGAGAGACAGCCACCTAGTACATTCAAGGCAGTAGCAAGGGGACCTGGTCTATCAGAGTTTCTTACCCACTGTGGTATACCAAGGTGAGAGCAAAGCCCAGGAGAGCAGCAGTAGTTTAACCTCCACTGAAGCGTCAAGGAGAATAGAAATGCCGTGGTTTCCAGTAAAGTTATCTGTGAGTTTCGAAACAGGCTAAGTGCCCTGTTGGACACTTAGGGAATGGAAGGGAATGAATGACTGATTCTCACCGAGTTAAGACGCATTCTCTTTTTAACAGTGGTAGGAAATACCCTTTGCTCAAAAATGTCCCATCCCGTTACAGGATAGTAGAACTCCATTTACCAAGAGGAAGTGGGCGCATCAGGAGCTCCCAGCCTAACAATCACCTTTTATCGGAGATGCACAGGAAGCATCATCAAGACAGACACAGATAAAAGGAGGCACTATGTGTGTGTATGTCTGGTATGCATGCGTGAAAGACAGGTCAGGCCGTGTGGGTATGTTTGCACCCCGCGCATGCTGTCCAGCACTTGCCAGACAGTGACGAGACACTGCAGACACTTTACCGATTAGCATGATTGCATGAGGACAAGGAGAGGTGAGTGCTCCAAAAACAACTTCTAGTGCATCCTTGGAAATGAGTCTGATTAATCAAACCCCCGAGAGCCTGAGTGCTATTAATTAGTACCTCCAGCTCTCAGGTGTCTTCTCCTCCCCCTTCACCTCACTTGTGCACACATGCATGCATAAAGCCACGGATGAAGGCGGGATGCTCTGAGATACGGGCCATATGAGCCAGTGTACAATGGCCTGGACACGTCTGCTTTCAGCTAGGTTTCTTCTGCTCTGCCCAGCAACAGAGGGACTACACAGGGGGAATGTGAATCCCAGCTCCATGAGATCTTAAAAACAAAACAATTACCCAGTTCTGTGCATTAGTGCAAAGCAAGTGTGGGAAAATTTGTGTGTAGGTCAAGTAAGCACCCTTTTCTATAGGCATTAAGAACACAGGCATATTGTGATAATCCATCAGGTGGGGACCTCAGGGCTGCCAAAAAGCTATACAAAAATTCCAGCAGATGGAAATCTCAGATAGAAGATGACAGGTCTGTTATAAAATCCACCAGTTTCCACACTCCTCTCTTTATCTTGAAGATGGACAGAAAGATTTGAAATGTTCTGACGGGTAGATTTGAAATGTTCTGATGGTTAGAGCAATAACTAGAGACCAAAAGAGGCTTGGTTTTGCTTTCTGGTCCGACTCTGCAATTGTCAATTGTAAGGAGATCACCCAGGCTGCATCTTTGTAGCCAAGGACTCTCAGACCCTTGCTCCAGTAGGTCTCCTTCCTACTTGGTTTCCTGACTAACCAGCTGCTATATTCGTATGTAATGAACCTTGCAAACGTCAAGAAACTACAATTTGGCTTGCTTTCAGACTGGCTATCCTTAAGAAGGTAACGATGCAATTTCCCTAGAAGTTGCTGTCTTCATTGAGACCTTGGGGGAGGGAATGGGAAGGCTGGGCAGCAGGCAGAGAGCCAGGAGCATAACATCTGAAAGGCAAGAGGCAGCAGCTGTTCCCAGGGCCACTCCAGTGGGGCTGCTGCAACACACACTTGCTGCTCTCTGGCTGGACCATCTGCAGTCTGAGTATGTCTCCCCATCATTGGGGTGCTGTAGGTCCAGCCCTAGCTGCTAAACCTGGTGGATGGATGCAGGAGCTCGGGGCTGCAGTCCACGCCCATGCCAGGCCTTACCTCCAGGTCAGGCTGCTAGGGATGCCAGCCTCCGGGGGAATTACAGCTCAACTCCAGACTATAGAGATCAGTTCCTCTGGAGAACATAGAGGATCTGGAGGGTGAACTCTACAGTATGGTGCTCCCTTGAGTCCCAGGCTCTACCCCCAAATCTCCAGGGGTTTCACAACCTGGTTCCAGCAACCCTACACCCCCACCCCCCCACAGACAGCCAGGGCAGGGGGCTTGGCAATCCTTCAAGCTACTAAAAGCAAGCCTGGTCTGCCAAGACAGCGAGGTTTGATGTTCTGTTTTATTATATTACACGGACTGTGGAAATATTAAGTTGCACTAGCATGGTTTTGTTAAGTGCAGTGGTGTATTAATATCCTAAATTATGTAAGTGCATTTTGACTCTTTCTAATTTGTTGTTGCTGCTTGCATCGTGTCTGTCACCACACAACTAAAAGTATACTGCAGAAAAGAAAACTGAGGGAAGAGGAAACATCTACGGCTGCTAAAATCCAGCTAATATGCTTCACCCCAAGTCTTTAATGATTCTAGCGATGCCAGTATTGTGACATCTGGTGCTGTGTTATAGCAGCCTTTTTCAGGTGTTCCAAGCACCTGCAATGACCAGGTGTCAGGAGGGGGGTGCACCCTGATTGGCCCTGCCCCTACAGATCCCGCCCTCCATCACCAAGCCCTCACCCCTTGCCTCACAGATGTGCCTGGCTGTTAGTGCCAGACATGTCTGTGAGTCCACTGCTCCACTTGCAGGGCCCCAGGTAAGAGGCCCAGCTGCGGGGGGGGGGGGGGAGAGTGGGAGGGGGGGAGCGAGGGAGCGCTTCCCAAAGGCCTGGAAAGCACACCCGGGGCCTCGCCTGGCAAGCACACCTGGCTCCCTCTCCCACACCCCCCTCGCCCTCAGCGCTTCCCAGTGGCCTGGAAAGCAGCCGGGTCGCTCACAGGCACTTTCAAAGCCCGTTCTTATGAACGAGCTTTGAACCTAGTTGCTACATATTACAGAAAGGGAAGGAGGGGATTCAACAAGGGGGTCTCTAGGTTGGCAACAACATTTTCATATTATCTAGTTCTGTGTTGAGTGGGCCTGAATTCTCAGTCATTTGTTGTTGTTGTTGTTGTTGTTGTTGTTGTTGTTGCCAGGTTTAAGGGGGGGAGCCAGCAAAACAGTGCTATCAGCCGAGATCCTACCCTATAGCACCAAAAGAATTGGATTTGCTGAAGTGTGTGTAACAGAAAGCTAAATCAGCACCTGAACCTCTAGCCCTTTGTTTCAACGCTTCAGTATTCAATCTAACAAAGGTCACCTGAGATGGAAGAAAAGCCCCAAAGGTGTCATTTAGTGAACTGGCTCCATGTCTGCAGAGCATCTTCCTTCCACTCTTGCTAATAGATATGGTGGGACATCCTGGCTATGAACCTACAAAATGACAGGGTGGTGCCAAGCTGAGCATGAGGAATCAGGAGACCTGGGGAGCAGGTCCAGGCGCTCAAGAACTTGGGAGTTGGGCAGCTTAACTTTCTGAGAGGACAGTGGGCAGAGGAAAAATTGGCCACTGAGCATAGAATTCAGGATCTTGAAAATCTCATGTGTATTTTTTTAATGCACGCATTTCATGAATGCCATTAAGTTGTGAAGATGGCCTTGAAAAATCTCACATGCTAGAGAAGGGTTGGGTGCGTGAGTCTGAAAAAGAGAGAGATTGGCCGGGGGGGAAGCTTTCAAGATTCTGCAAAACTCGTTTCCTCCGCATCCCCTCCCATGACAAGCCGAAGCAAAATAAATTATGCAAACTGAACACATTTTGATGCAATGTTTTTAAAATATACAATTTATACAGAGTGTATCCAACTCCGCAAAAGCACATTGTATTTTTCAGGAAATCTAAGGTCACTTAAATTTGGGTGGGCCAACTAAAGCTCCAAGAAGAACAAACCTAAGTGTTAGGTTGATGTTTCTCCAAAACTAAGACTCTCCATTGCAAGCTGGGAGAATCAGGAAATGGAAAGGCTGTGCCACAGTCCTATGGCACATGCTTTGCATGCAGTAGCATATCCAGGATATGGCAGCCAGGGCACGTGCCCTGGGTGCTGCTGCAGAGGGATGCAGGAGGACCACTTCTCGACCCATGCTGAAGGGCAGGGCGCCAAGCTCTGAGGACTTCTCATCTCCTGCTAGCTGTCAGCTGAGGGTCAGGGCCTGGGCCATCGGCAGCCCCCACTCACCCACCTTGCAAGGCAAAGCTCTGCACAAGGAGGACAATGGGGTCATTCCAGCTCCCCCCAGCCTGCTTGTGGCATGGCTTGCTTTCTTGAGTCCTCCAGGGCTGCAGCCCTGCTTCAACAATGCTCCTGGGCAGGTGGCTGAGAGGCCTCTGGTAGGTGGGTCAGCAGCCCTCTCTCCAGTCCCTCGGTGGTAGTCAAATGGGCAGGCTGACTGATGGAAGAGATGCATGGGATGGGCCACGGTGTAATGTCTGCTGGTGACCATCTGACTCCCTCCCTCCTGTCAACTGCTCCTCCCTGACAGGCTGCTGGGAAGTCACAGTGAAGCAGAACCCCCAGCCAGCAGGGGCTGGCTTTTATTTTGACAAGTTGGTGGCAGCAGTGGTGGGTCTCCAGTGGAGTGGGGGAGAGTGGCTCCTCACCTCCGGATGAGCAGTGGGCAGAGGCAGGTGGTAGCAGGGGCTTCCCATGGGCACCAGCTTCAGTGAAGGGTGAAGGGTGAGGCCAGTCCAGGCATGGCAGCTGCACAAAGGGAGCCATCTGGCCTGCCACCTCGAGCTGTGGCTACCAGAAACATGCTTTGAGGTGGCCAGGAACAGGCTCAGCCAGCTGCAGAGCTCATCCAGGCATGCCACCCACCTTCCCCTTACCCCCATGTCACCAAGTCCCTGCCACCATGTCAACAAGCCCCGCCCCCTACCCTGAGCGCCAAATAGCTAGGTATGCCGCTGTTAGCATGCAGAAGTTTGATCACTGGCATTAGATGGTTGTCTTTCTCTGCCTGAGACCCTAGAGAGCTGCAGCCAGTAAATACTGAGCCATATAGATCGATGGTCTGATTTGTGATCAGGCAGCTTTTTACGATTTTAAAAGGACAGAATCTATAGTGGTGGAACTGCTCTGTTGTGAGGAGGGAAGGGTCTTGCGTGGCTGTTGCAGCAAGTGGTTCTGATACAGGTCAGCAACTCAAAGGCCCTAAGCCAGCCTGAAGGCCTTGCCAAGAGGGCAACTCGGGAGATAAACTGGAATCCACCCTTGAGGCCAAGAGATTCCGGCAAGGAATCGGACCCCACAGCCCTGCCACCTCAACAACAGGCCAGAGTCCTGTACCTCCTCCCTGTACATTTTCAGCAGAGAAGAAGGCAGGAGAACATGCTGAAAGATCATCCAGCCATGCTGAAGGGCAGGGCTCCAAGCTCTGAGGACTTCTCATCTCCTGCTAGCTGTCAGCTGAGGGTCAGGCCCTGGGCCATCGGCAGCCTGCTTGGCTCCTTAAGTGCTCGGCCAAGCGCCCGTGTGTCTGTTTCTGCCTGGTAGATCTCGACAGGTGAAAAGAGTTTTTGCTATTCGCCCAGACCTGCCAGATTGCACTTGGCCCCAGCTCCTGTCCAAGGCATTTTGATTCTTAAATTAAGGGCAGGCAACCCAAGGCAGCTTTGCTACAGAATTATCATATTGTTAGTACAGGTGATACGGGGTCCTGCCCTTAACTTATTATCCCTGCTTGTTCCTGGACCCAATCCCAGGTTAGCAACTAGTGCAATGCTAACACACACACACACACACACACATTCTCTCTGCCTATGTGGCCACAGCCCAAACCACTTGCCCCCAGCCACCATTCTGGCCGATCTTTGGAGCTCAGTGAATTCCAAACCTGCCCTCCCCCCGCTGTGTGAGAACCGTTTCCCCATTCCTGCTCTGTCATTATCCACTAAGCTTCACCGCGGGGGGCTTGGCTTCCGAGAATATCAGCCAGGAACAGCTAGAGGTACTTTACCTGCCAAATGTGGGAGATGCACCAAATCCCCTGTGCTGCTGCTTTCTGGAGGACACAAGCTTCTCCTTCCATGGGGGCATAGTGCCGCTCAGTTTAAACCAGGGGTAGTCAACCTGTGGTCCTCCAGATGCCCGTGGACTTCAGTTCCCATGAGCCCCTGCCAGAGTTTGCTGGCAGGGGCTCATGGGAAATGTAGTCCATGGGCATCTGGAGGACCACGGGTTGACTACCCCTGGGAGCGTGCCTCAAAGCCTGTCTGGGAAACGGCAGAAGGGATGGGCTGAAAGAGGGGAGAGGATCAGAATGTGGCTTGCTGGGAGCACTTGTGGGTTGCAAGGAGGCACCGAGGGATGCTAATAGCCAGGACTGCCTTGATTTGATCAGAAGGGGAATGAAGACAGACTGGAATGGTTGCATGGGTGCTTGGTACAGATCACTGCCAGATCTGCATTGACCCTTGGCGCATGGCACGTCATGTCACTGGGACAGTTCACGGGAGGGCCTGGGTGTTTGCCTGCATTTCCATCACAGGAAAAGGGACAAGAGGGACCTGCACTTTCTGCCACCCCCGTCCTCCTTCAGATGTTTTGCCTGCTCCAAAATATGCGCTCTTCTGAAGCTGATTTTCTAAAAACAAATTATCTTATGCCTGCTCATCACTCAACAACCGCAACAGCAATGACTTGTACCTGTGAAAGTCATCCTCGATTAAACACCCCAGGCAAGGCTTTCGTATCACTTCGCACCGAACACAGTCTTTTCAAACGGGATCAGCTCACACGCTGGAGCCACAAATCATGGATGGGCCGGTTCATACATGCACGTACACATGCCTTTCTTTTGCCCGATGCCCGGCAGCTGACTGTATGCACGTTTTCCAGTGGAAGAAACATTGTGTCGGAAGCAGTGCACAGTGACATGAGAGTGCTAGCTGGTTTTAGATCATCACTTGATGCTGAAAGTCATCAAGCAATGGATGTGCATGCGTGGCAAGACTTGGAGTGAAGAGATATCAGCTAAGCAAATGGGCCTTGAGACAGCAAAGGCTGGAAAGGAAGACGGAGATATCTTTGCTTCAGCCTGTTCATTGCCCAGGGCTTATTAACAGAACCCAAATCTGGAAGAATGCTTTTGACAAGAACACATTTAAAAACGTGGGGGATTCTAGGTGGCCCATATTCAAAGCTGGAGAGCCAGCTTGGTGTAGTGGTTAGGAATGCAGACTTCTAATCTGGTGAGCCGGGTTTGATTCCCTGCTCCCCCACATGCAACCAGCTGGGTGACCTTGGGCTCCATCTAAAATTTGTTGCCTCTGTAAGGTGGACACTGCTCCTGCTTGGGAAAGCTGGCACCTTGTTCTGAACTGCCAGGAATTAAATAAACCTGTTGTAGGAAACAGGAAGGGGAAACTTGCTGGCAGCCAGTTTGGTGTAGTGGTTAGGAGTGCAGACTTCTAATCTGGTGAGCCGGTTTCAATTCTACACTCCCCGACAAGCAGCCAGCTGGGTGATCTTGGGCAACCCATGACACTGATAAAGCTGTTCTGACCAAGCAGTGATATCAGGGCTCTCTCAGCCTCACCCACCTCACAGGGTGTCTGTTGAGGGGAGAGGAAAGGGAAAGGAGAGTGTAAGCCGCTTTGAGCCTCCTTTGGGTAGAGAAAAGCAGCATATAACAACCACTACTACTACTACTACTACTACTACTACTACTACTACTACTACTACTACTACTACTTCTTCTTCTTCTTCTTCTTCTTCTTCTTCTTCTTCTTCTTCTTCTTCTTCTTCTTCTTCTTCTTCTTCTTCTTCAGCAACTCCCTGAAACAGCTTCCCTTTTCATTTGGGGAAAGCAGTTCCCACACATTTCTGCTACATAAATCACGACTGCCCCTTCATTAATATACTTTCATGCAGGGAACAATCCCCATAAACAACTTCTTTCACTTGTTGTCAGCCATTCAGTCATGTCCGACTCTTGGCCATCCCATGGCACAGCCGCCGCCACAATCCTTGACCCCGCACCGCCTCTCTCAGCCATGCAGTGTTCTGGCCGGTGTCCATCCTGATCACATCCAACCACCATGCCCTGTGTCAGCCTGGTTTCCTTTTTCCACTGACCAACCAAAAGCATAATTGCTTTCTCTGCTGAGTTGGACCGCATGATATGGCCAAAGTAAATGATCTGGAGTTTTGTGATTTTGCCTACCCGTGATATATCAGACTTTATGTGCTGTAATATTTCCGTGTTTGTGACTTTTACTGTCCATGGAACTCACAGAGGCCTTCTCCTACACCAGAGTTCAAATGAATCGATTCTTCTCTTGTCCGATATTTTCATTGTCCAACTTTCACAGCTGTAAGTGGCTATTGGAAATGTGATAGATCTAACTGCATTTGGTAAACTTCTTTCAGTATTCAAGTCTAAATCATTTCATCCCTTCAGATCATCCAACTTCATTCAGATGTAACTTTTAACTGTGGCTAAGGAAAAGCAATAATAACAACCTGGCTTTTTCCGGGGTTTGCATGTGGATCTTGCTTCTCCCCTTACTTTCTTGTGCAAATCACAAATTAAAAACTGACTCCAGTCACCCGTAACATGAATGCATATACACAGATCACCAGAGGTACTTTACCATTAACTGGGATTCTAAACCCTGAATTAAATTCTTTTTAGGAATCTGAGTTGGAAGGGGGGAGTACGAAGTCTGGTTAACTCACGCACTGGGATCTTTTTGCAAAGTTTTACGCTGTGATACTCTGTATGAAAAGGGACGGGTAAAGAATGAGGCACATGTATGTGCGAAACGGACAAGCTGGGTTTATGCACACTTCCCAAGATTGCAGTTAAATGTGATGACTGAATTCAGCTGTAGTGGGAATAAACTTGTTTACCAAGCTACTGAGACCAGCCTGTATCCTACCCAGTAAAGTATGAGGCCTTCTTCCAGCCAAAGCAGCCTTCTTCTAATTCAGGGCCAAGCTAGAGACTACAGGAAGCCTCAGAGATGCCTGCCATTTTGAAATAGTGAGCTCCCACATAGGAATCCCTCAAAACTGTGCTGTGAAGGCTCACTTCTGGGCAGGACCATCGCAGCGTAGGAAGAGCAGAGGATCCTGAGCCCCCAGTTTTCTGACCTGAAATTGCACTGGAAGGATATTCTGTGCCACTACTCTCCTGCTCCGGTGCTGTTTTGGGGCAGAAAAAGGGAGGGCGGAGGCTGGCCCTTCATTCTATGGCTTGAGGCTCCAATCCAGCATCCAGCCCCACAGCACAGTTTAAAGGAGCCCCTGGGTAGGAACTCACTCTTTCCCAATAGAGGCGTCCCTGGGGATGTTCATATCATCTAGTTTGACCCTTCAGTGGTTTTTCCAGTGGAGGAAGAATCACAGAAGTCAGATGGAGGCTCTTGTGGAGGGAAGAGGAGTATGGATGCCAGCCTCCAGGTGGGTCCTGAGCATCTCCTGGAATTGCAGCTGATCTCCAGACTGCAGAAATCAATTCTCCTGGAGAAAATGACTGCTGTGGAGGGTGGACCCTATGGCATGGTACCCTGCTGAAGCCTCTGTTCTACCCAGGCTCTATCCTCCCCCCTCCCCCTGCATCCTCCACCTGTAGCCAAGGGGGAACTGGCAACTCTTGTTCTAAACTGCCAGGGATTAAATAAACCTCTTGTAGGAAACAGGAAGGGGAAACTTGCTTGCAGCCAGCTTGGTGCAGTGATTAGGAGCGTGGACTTCTAATCTGGCGAGCCGGATTTGATTCCCCGCTCCCCCACGTGCAGCCAGCTGGGTAACCTTGGGCCAGTCACAGCACTTATAAAACTGTTCTGACTAAGCAGTAATATCAGGGCTCTCTTAGCCTCATCTACCTCACAGGGTGCCTGTTGTGGGGAAATGAAAGTGGATTGTATGCCGCTTTGAGACTCTTTCGGGTAGAGAAAAGCAGCATGTAAGAACCAACTCTTCTTCTTTAAGACAATGGTCTGAGGAAGTGTGCATCCACATGAAAGCTCAAACAAATAAAACTTTGTTGGTCTTAAAGGTGACTTTGGACTCAACTTTTGCTTGCTACTTCAGACCAACATGGCTACCCACCTGAATCTTGCTTGTAGTGGGGCAGACTCAACTAAATTTTTTACAACTGGACTTCCAATTTAGCTCAAAGAGACAAACAACACCATGGGAAGATGCTCATGATCTCAGGAAAGGGACAATTTATGTCCAAGCCCCAGTTCCAGCCGATCGCACAACCAGGATGTATAAGTGCTTTTAGTAGCAACAGGAATAAACAAAGTCATAAGCATAATGTGGTAGGAAGGGAGAAAAGTGATTTTGCAAAACACTCAGCAAGAAACCCAACTCGGCTTGTTTTTTCTGTACCTCTGCTATTAGCTCCCCCCGCCCCAGGCAGCTTCTCTGAGTAGCTAATCTATGAGCCCTCGTTCTAGCCCTCTTGCTGGAAGCCTGTACGTAGCAGAGAGGCCCCCAATGTCCGGACGTGACTTTGTGGCTGGATCAGACATTACCACTGAGTAGCCTCAGCTGCATAGAGAATGCTCACTGTGTTCCTTAGCCCAGCTCTTCTCTGGGGTGAACGAGCCCAGTCAACATGCAACAGCAGGCACTGAATTTATGCCTCGTTCGGCAGCAGAAGTAACGGACACAAGACGCCAGTGCTGAATAACATAAATGGTTTGTTTGCCACTAATAGCCTAGTCACTAATTGTCTTGCTTGCTTCATCTTCCAATGCCACTTCTCATGTGTAAAGGTTAAGGGAAAGGAAAAGGTATCCCCTGTGCAAGCACCGAGTCATGTCTGACCCTTGGGGTGACGCCCTCTAGCGTTTTCATGGCAGACTCAATACGGGGTGGTTTGCCAGTGCCTTCCCCAGTCATTACCGTTTTACCCACCAGCAAGCTGGATACTAGGCTTGTGCGATTCGGCCACTTTGGCAGCCGTTCACTCCGGGCGCAGCCAGCGCCGCACCGTGCGGGGTGGGAGGGCGGTGCCGGCAGCGGCGTGACAGCGGGCGCAACCACACACTGGCTGCACCTGGAGGGAACGGCCGCCAAAGCGGCCAAATTGCACAAGCCTACTGGATACTCATTTTACCGACCTCGGAAGGGCAGAAGGCTGAGTCAATCTTGAGCCGGTTGCTGGGATTGAACTCGCAGCCCCATGGGCAGAGCTTCAGACTGCATGTCTGCTGCCTTACCACTCTGTGCCACAAGAGGCTCTCTTCTCATGTGTACCAAGGTCCAATTCAGCACTTGTTTACATGGAGAAACTGGATCCTTGGTTGCAGAATGAAGTGCACAACAGCTTTGCAGTTGCTTTCCCAGTTGACTCACCTCAAAATTCAGAACACATGCCCATGTATTTGACAGGGTCTGGCAAAAGGAAGTAAAGTTAAGTTGCCCGGTAACGGGCCTCGGACCGGGGGTTGAAGACTCCCTGCACTAGGGGATTCTCTGCTGTTCTCAGCCACAATGAAAAATGAGAAAGATTCATGCAATCTTATAATATGGGGGGACATATTGAATGTACAGAATGCATGGTAGAACCCACTGACGCTGGCATTGCAAGCTGTGATAGCTGGCAATGTGTGTGTGTGTCTGTGTGTATGTACACCTGTGCAAAGTCAGCTGCAACTCCACCATGCTTTGCACAGGACTGTATGGGGAGGAGTCCTCTGGTAGAAACTCTGGAGAACATTTTTTGCCTTGTGCCACTAACTTGAAAAAAAAGGCAGTGTGTGTGTGTGTGGGGGGGGTATTTTTGCTGATGCCTTAGTACAGTGGCACAATACTGCTAAGTTCCCGGCCATCCTTGCAAATTTGTATGGTTTTCTCTTTATGATTTTCTTATTTGATCTTGCACACTGGTTGCGATCTTAGCAGTTCTTTAAAAGCCTGTCTTGTGCAGATTACACTCTGTCCTCCAAATGGATTGATCCCACGTGACTCTTAAGCTTGGTGGCCAGTGGAAGGTCCAGGTAGTTCAGCTGCCATTCCATTTAAATATTAGGCTTCCAGAGACAGCCAAAATGGTTCCCTCCCCAAACTTTGTTAATTAAAACATTAAAAAGGAAAATGTCTCCAAAGCTTTAGGCTTCCCATCCCATTGTCTGTTTCTCTTTATACCTCATGACAATTTCATTCCTCACTGATGATCCCCCTTTATTTTGTTTGCATATAGCACTGAACCCCCCACCTCCCTTTTTTGCTCTGGCAATGCTGCCATTTACCTCCTATCTGATCCCCCTTTCAAGTCAATACCAGAAGGGGACTAAATCTCATGCAGTTCATTTTATACTTTCCTATCAGTTTAATTTTTTTTAATTCAGCAATCTGAGACTAGCAATAGTTTTATATTGATAGACTTATGCCGCTTGTAAAAACAACCCTTAAAATTAAAAAATAAGGGAAACAAGGAGTTTGTACTTCAATAAAGGGAGGAAGATGCAGAGTGGGTGAAATTACCTTGGTGTGACTGAGTGTGCCATCTTCAAGGGGTGTTAAAAGGCAGGGGGGAAATCTGAGAATATATATGCATCTGAATAACCTTAGACTTGAAAGTGAAAGAAGGGGAAATTGGCACAGAAGCACTCTCAGAAAACCCTGGGAAGCAGCAACCAGAAAGTGAACTGAGGGCTGAAGGGAAGAAAAACAATGCAGAATGACAAAGAAAACCCAACAGACATGTATGGTGTAAACAAGGGAGAACACCCATGTTTAACAGGCCTTAGTTGGAGTGGAGAGACATGATAAATATTTTCCAATCAGTAGAGCTACTGTCCTCCTGTCGTAGAAAAGAACATTCCTAACTGTTTGTGTATTGTTCCAAGCTACCACTTCCAGCTCAACGGCTAATTGAGAGGGCTTTCTTGATTCTGTAACAACCCCATATAATTTTGCCTCCTTGTTTGAAATGGTTCTGTTCTGCAGATGCTTCACCATTAGTCTTGCTAGTATGCTAGCGACTGATAGGAGAGAGAATGTGCGTGATTGACAGTCCCATCTTCAGCAGAGCTACACGCTAAGTCTACTGAAGTTAATGGGCTTACAAGGGTGTAACTCTGCTTGGGAATGCATTTTGAGTGATTGATTTGTTTTACTGTATGAGAGAGAGTTGCTATTTATCTAAGGTTTTTTTTTTACTCTGTTCTTGCATGTTACTCAGACTGATTAAATGCACACACATTAATAGCTTTTTTTATTTGCAGTGCACTCACATTCACTATTATTCCAGTGCCTACACACACTGCCTGTCTGCCTTTAGCTTCTGTGCCTGCTCTGCCAAATGTAAACTTCCATCCCACACATATAGCAGCCTGCCTTTCATGTGATATAAAAGGGAAGAGCCTGCTACTTCCCTGGGCAGTCAAATGTAAGACTCTGCACCCCCTGTGTAACTCTGTCTGCCTTCTTGGGAGCCAGAGGTACCTCTTGACCATGCATTGTAATGACCCATGCCTGATAGGGTGCCCAACCATTGTCCACCCTGCAAGCGTGAATTTTAATTGCATATAATTAGGAGGCCCTTACAATTATCTGACTGGAACTTGGAAAAGAAAAGTCTTTTATGAGGGATATAATCTCTGAGTACATTCATCCCAAAGTGGAAGATGAAAAAGTTACAACCAGAAATAAATTTCCCATTGAAAGCAACAGGATATAAACAGTGATGCTTAATGAAATGAATTTTTGGGGGGGGAAAGTGAAAATGAATCCAAAAGAGAAAAAGCATCTTGTCTTTACATGCGCTTGAAAACTAAGGCACCACGCAGGGTGCCTATCTGTTGCCCACGCTGCAGCCATGAGCAATAAGATAAACTGTTGATCACTTATCATAGTCCACTTGTGTTTTTCTACCATACCTTTAAGCTAAAATACATATAAACACTCCTGTTGTTTTTATATTGATGGAAGAGAGTTATTAACACTATATACAGAAGGTGGAATATATCATTATTATCAGTAACCCATAATAGATCCTCAGAAAGTGAATCCTGGTCTCAGAACTGGGATTTGGCCAACTGGTCAGGTGTTTTAGGCTAGGGTGTCATCAATACGCTGCTTTATCGGTTGATGGACGGCCATCCATCTACACTCTTAGACTAGCTCAAGTGGAGTTGGATGAAGTTAAACCCAGCTAAGACAGAGGTCCTCTGGCTGGGCCAGGATGCTGCAGGTGGGTTGCTGCAACCCCTGACTCTTAACAGAATCCAGCTAACAACTTCAGTAACCACCAAGAGTCTGGGTGTGGCTCTGGATGCCTCAGTATCCATGGAAACTCAGAACCTAAATATGTCTTTTATCATTTATACCAGGTGTGACAAATAGCATCCTATCTGTTGATGTCCGACCTAGCTGCTATGATTCATGCAATAGTCATGTAGCTTAGATTACTGTAACTTGCTCTAGAAGAAGAAGAAGAAGAAGAGTTGATTCTTATATGCTACTTTTCTCTACCCGAAGGAGGCCCAAAGCGGCTTACAGTCGTCTTCCCTTTCCTCTCCCCACAACAGACACCCTGTGAGGTGGGTGAGGCTGAGAGAGCCCTGATATCACTGCTCAGTCAGAACAGCTTTATCAGCACCATGGCGAGCCCAAGGTCACTCAGCTGGCTACATGTGGGGGAGTGCAGAACTGAACCCGGCATGCTAGATTAGAAGCCTGCACTCCTAACCACTATACCAAGCTGGCTCTCTATGCAGGGCTACCCTTGAAATTGCTCTGGGAACATCAGTTGGTCCAAAATGCACCTGTGGCAGTCCTTTCTGGGACCAAAAGGAGCGCCCAGATACAACCTGTTCTCTTCCAGCTCCAGATTGAGGACTGGATCAGGGTCAAGGTTCTGGTTCTCACCTTCAAAGCCCTAAACAATCTGGAAACTTCGTATCTGCGGGACTGCCTCTCCTATTACCTATTATGTCCCCCAGAAAGCATTAAGATCTAGTAAGCAAAATTTGCTTAGGATCCCCAGCCCCAAGGAAATTAGACTGACCTCAAGTCAAGACAAGGGCCTTTTCCACCTTGGCCTGGTGGAACGCTCTGCCAAGTGAGATCAGAGCGCTGGGGGACCTCCAACACCTCCGCAGAGCTTGCAAGACAGAGCGAGAAATAACACCTAAATTTGTTGGCTGCCCCATCAGACTCGTCCAAACTAGATTCTAGTTAAGGGGTTACTTTGTATGAACCCCCGTCTTCTTTCCCCACATGATAGAACCAATTCAATATTCAAATTTTCCGGTCTGAATGTTTTTAAATCTAATTTAATTAACATGAATTTATCATTTTTGTATATGAAATTGTATATATGTATTTTATCTTTCTTGTAATCTGCCCTGAGTCCTTGGGAAAAGGGCAGAAAATAAATGAAAAATATTTATATATAAATAAGTTCCTATTTACATGTATTACATTTTATTCATGTATATAAATAAAGTATGACCCTATTTACATTTATGAAATGTTGGGTATGAAAAGGGAGAATATATGCTTTGAATCTCCATGGAAACAAAAGGCCTTCCCATCTTCCCACCCCATGCTTCCCTCCAAGAGCAAAATCTATAGAACTATCGCCGTAGACATCTAAATTCACAGTCTGAGACTGATTACCAGTTTTTAAGGTTGATCAGGGCTAGTCAAACTGTGGCCCTCCAGATGTCCCTGGACTACAGTTCCCATGAGCCCCTGCCAACAAATGCTGGCGAATGCTGGCAGGGGCTCATGGGAATTGTAGTCCATGGACATCTGGAGGGCTGCAGTGACTACCCCTGATCTAGCCTGTTATATATTACTTTTTGAATTTATATTTATATCTTACCTTTCCACCATGGATCTCTAGGCAGTGTACCTGGTCCTCTCTGCTTCCCTTTGGTCTTCACAACAGCCTTGTGAGGAAGGTTAGGCTGAGAAAGGCTCAAGGTCACTAGTGAGCCTCACAGCTGAGTGGGGATTTAAGTCTGCACCTCCCTGATCTGTCACCTGAACCCCTGTGCCATGTTATGCTTCTCTCCAACTCACTAGTGTAAGCGTTCCCATCCCCCACAGTCACACGCACCTGCACCACATTCACGCCCTTTCCTCCATAGCAGTGGCTTGTGCCCGCAGCTGGTGGTGCTGGAACTGTGACCACCAGGAGTGCTGCTACTCTGGGGAGTGGGAGCGTGGGCTGTGGAGCAAGCCCACCGGCACGGGGGAGGGGGCCGAAGACAGTGGGCACTGCCAGAAACCCTGGGCCCCAGCAGCTGCCTCACTTCAGGCTATGCTGACACTGGCCCTGAGCTCCTTCAAAACCCTGCTAAATATCTGCGATGTCCTTTCTGCCTGCCACAGTATGGTCGCAACCATGATCAGCCTAGCACACCGTAGCCCTCGTGTCCTTGATGAACCCCCCAAATGTACAAAGCATGCACCACGAACTACCTATTAGGTGAGTCATGCGCCTGGCATAGATTAAGAAACGCAGCCATCCAGGGTCAGTTTCCTTCAGTGCAGCAACATGCCAGAACCGCTACGCTTACAGCAAAATGCTACGGACTTGGCTTGTTTTGGAACAAACGACAAAACATACTTTGCGAAATTGGAGTTCACACATGGAAGGGGGGAGATAAGGGGGATGCTGATGATTCAGAAATAAAACATAAAATGCAATAACATCCATAACATCAGAATAAAATCCCTAATACTGTTCAGGCACAGTCAACATATATATATATGGTCAAAGTAAAATCCCATCCGGGGCATAATTGGCAGCTGAATAGACTTCTGTTGAAACTGACTGATAATTGCTGCCACCAATGCCTTCCTGTCTCGTGTCCCCCCTGCCCTTCCTCCAAAGAGTTATGTATAACATGCACAATTCTCTGCTCCACCATTTTATTCTCGCACCTGAGCAAGGTACGATGCTCACATTGCTTCCAGTTCCTTATTTGTGACTCAAACCACAAATGCCGCTAATACCTTTCAAAGCTCTCTACTTCAAAATAAGCAGAGGACCATCCCAAGCCATGTCTCCCCAGTCTCAAAGGACCCTGCCCTACAGCGGTTCTTAGGCTTCTTTGCAGACACCTCACTATGGGCCAGCTGTTCTCTGCTTGCAGCACACCATGGTCTAGATTTTGTGGTTGATGGGAGTGTGTGACTGGTCCTGCCCGGAGTCAGGAGCTGGGATCTGATGGCCTTTCAGTCTTTTCTAATGCTCTGGTGCCATTTTTCTAAATATTTGTGTCTTCCTGGCATGATCAGCCCTCCTGTCTCTTCCTGTTAAAAAATCCCAAACACCTCTGTAGGCCAACATATGCCATTCTGCCTTCCCTAGAATGAGAGCTGTGGTTTGCTGCTGCAGGAGCTATCAGAGTTATGATGTCTAATGCAGCATTTAGAATGGCCATCTGCCGCCTTTGCTTCCCAGTACTGCTACTGAGCCTTTTTAGAACAGCTCGGCACATAAGACACATAACTGACGATGCCTTTTCTATCACTAAAGCTGCTCTAGGAAAAGCTTCACCTGCTACAGTGCCTGGATGGGAGACAGCAGTTGCGAGCACAGAAGCAGGGCCAGAAAGAAAGGAGAGGAGAGCATCCTCCGAGCCCTGAATCAGCACTTACGGAAGTTAGAAAGTGGACAGCCAGCCCTTGAAAGGAAGCCGGTAGCAACCTAAGGTTACCGACAGGCCTGGAGGAAAAAGATTCTGACCCTTTGATAGAGGTTTGGCATGTGGAAATTTCAGGCCAGTTTATAACCCTATAGCAAATATGGTGGCCTGCCCATGAATGAGCTCCTGTAGCTGTCCCTTTAATAGCAGTTTATTTTGCAGTTTATTAGCAGGTAATGCTATTTAGCTTCATGCCAGGAAAAAGCATCAATTGCTAATTCCTGCTGATCACACCCCTCTGTTAAAGAGACAGAAGCAGGCCAGGTCAGTTCTGTTTCCTTGCAGCTTAGCAGTATGAGTTAGGGGTGGGTCTGTAATTTGCAAGCAGAGGTCAAACTGTTGGAGATTCTGTAATGTCTTCAAAGCAGAATGTTTGATGTTGAAGTCCAAGGGAGTTCTGGCTGGGTATTCTATGGCAAGTAGGCAGATTTAGCTGTGTTGTGTATCCAACGCATAATTCAGTGACTGCGAAGTTGAAAAGCTGAGCAATAACAGGATCAGTGATCCCTTCCTTCCCCCTCCCACCCAGCTTAACTTGGGGCCTTTAATTGCAATCATTTGATTGCTACAAAAATGCAAGTCCCTCTGTGGCCATAAACTGTAATGAATTTGCTGGCTTGAGATGAGAGGGCCAGTAATTAAATGGATAAAGAGTTGAAAGAACATCAGGACATTGATGAAGGCATAAACATTGGAGCGCAGGTAACTCCTCAGAGGCAAGCAAACACACAGTATTCTGATAGGGTACACAAAGGGATGCAGTTCATACACACAAGGGAATTTCCATGTATGCAGGTCCACACATACTCCCTGAGCTACCTGTATACCTATGGACAAACTCACAAATGACATGCCTTGTTATGCATACATATACCCCTGGAGTTCTGCCATCTGGTTTCCTACCTGTAACCTTATTATTAACGCCACCATGAAAGTGACTGACCCGGTCAAGCTTTTTCTGTTGCTTTGCTTCCAGTCAATATCACCTATTACATTTTGGCACATCCACTGGCACAAGACTATAATAATGGTGAAGAACAAAAGGATGCATTTATACAACACTCCACAGAGGACTTCTTTCTCTTGGTTGCTGTCGGTGTAGACAGAGAGATGGCCTTGAAATCTGATATGATGTTTTGAGTGCAGAAGACAAACAGTGCATCCTAAACAGAGTTATGTCCTTCTGAAGCTATTAAAGTCAATGGACCTAGAAAGCTGTGCCTTCGCTTAGGATAGCACTGTTACTGTAAAACCACTCAACATTCTTGTCAACTGAGAAGTCAACAAGAAGAACAGCCAGGTAAGAACCGGTGAGCAGGGTTGAGGGGATCCACATCCCTTGACTGTTTGTTCTCTGTTGCTCCACAGGACAGAATCAATTTGTGGAAACTACAAGGCTAAATATTATGAGAAATGTCCTAACGGTAAAAGCAGTCCAACAGTGGACCAATGGCCTGAAAATGAGGTGGAGTCTCCTTCATTGGAGGTCTTTCAAACGAGGCTGAAAGGCTACCTACTGTGGTTGCTGGAGCTGTACATTAACGCAGGTGGCCTCCAAGAACTCTTCCATGTCTGGCACTCTATGACTTGAGCAGACTTGGAGATTACAGATATGTGGGGGGGTTAAGTAACTGGCATTATCCAATGGCACTATAAGTAACAACAAATATAGAAGCACTGGTTAGATCGCTGATTTCATTGGTTCCCAGATACTGTCCAAAAGGCCTGACATAGATGGCCCAGGCTAGCCCAATCTTGTCAGATCTCAGAAGTTAAGCCGAGTTTCTTCCTGGTTCATACTTGAATGGGAACTCAACAGGGAAGTCCAAGGTTGCTGTGAAGAGGCAGGTAAACCACTTCTGTTTGTCTCCTGTCTCAAAAACCCTGCAAGGTCAACCATTAGTTAGCTGCAACTCAAAGACACTTTCTGCCACCACTGCATAAAATCCTACAGAAGCCTGTAAAAGTGGTAAGTGGTTTAATTGTGGGACGTTACAATGAACATGCACTGCAAGCCACAACGATATCTAAAAAGCGATCCTCTGCATACAAACAGGAATTCTGCAGTTAAAACTTCTCCCATTACTGTATCTGAGCACTAACAAATGTATTTCCACTTATCACACAGCTATTAAATGTATAATTTGCCCTACTATAAAAGTTTGGCTGCCCTAGATGCAGCCTTTGGATACTTCAAAACCTTCTATCCTGCCCCGACAAAAGCAATTACCTCCTGTTAATCTACTATGCTAAGTTGGAATCTATTTTTTTAAATGTGTTCTGCTCTGTTTTCCCTAAACGGAATATTTTCTTTGTTTAAGATTGCCCTTGAGCTCTCATTACTCCGAAATGCACAAAATTCCTGAGAAACAAACCTATGAGAAAGCTTCCACATATTAAATAAGGAAAGAGGGGATGGTCATCGTAGACATTGGAACTGTACTCCGGTTTCATAAAACGTTTTAGGGCAAGTCTCATTTACACTCTGTGGTGTGGGGAAGAGTTTGCTGCCTATTTAAAAAATAAATTGGGCCTGCTCCATTTCCTTTAAAGCTAAGCCGATCTGTAGAAATCAGCAGGTGAAGCTTTCCCCTGCATGGAGAAAAGCCTTCTCAATCAAGGGGCACAACTACAGAATGTAGCTGAAAAGTTGGCAGTCTTGTTTAGTGACTGCTTCCCCCCCCACTGCAATGACCAGCACATGTGGGGAGGGCGTGTATGAAATAACTGTTGGGTGGGATCAGTAATGTTGAATATTGCCCCTTGGAGAGTAGCCAGCAAGCCTGAAGAAAAATATCCTGTTTCTTTAACAGAGGCTGAATGTGTAGAAACAGGCAGCTAAAGCTATTCATTCATTCATTTGTTCATTTGTTTATTATATTTACATACTGCCTTCCCTTTGCAGCTCAGGGTGGTTTACAGAAAACTTGGAAAACATAATACAGAAAACATGGCTCAATAATAATAGCAGTAACAGTAACAGTAGTAACATTTAGTGATAACCATTTTTTCCCTTTATTAAAACATCAACAGCAACATTAACAGTGAACTGGATCCCATAGGCTGGTCAGTTGGTTGCCCATTTGTTTGCTCCAAGGCCACATCTGCATGAGGGGAGGGGTTCTGAAATAACATCACCTGGAACAGAACATCCCATTAAGCCTCCATTAATGGGACAGAAGAGCCTCTTGTGGCGCAGAGTGGTAAAGCGGACGATCTGAAGCTCTGCCCATGAGGCTGGGAGTTCAATCCTAGCAGCTGGCACAAGGTTAACTCCGAGGTTGGTAAAATGAGTACCCAGCTCGCTGCTGGGGGGGGGGGTAAACGGTAATGACTGGGGAAGGCACTGGCAAACCACCCCGTATTGAGTCTGCCATGAAAACGCTAGAGGGTGTCACCCCAAGGGTCAGACATGACTCGGTGCTTGCACAGGGGATACCTTTACCTTTAATGGGACAGAACATTTTTATCTCCAGGTGCTTGGCAACTCTAGCTGGAGTCTTTGTCTAAGTGGGTTTCATGTGCCTTTAAGGAAACCGTGGGAGGTAGGGAGATCAGAGACATGGGCCTAATCCTGTAGGCAGTTCTCCCAGTTGAGACTCCCTCAGATAAATGGGAACTGGGTGGGAGCCAACAGGTGTACCTGCACAGATCCTGGTGATTTCTATGGAGCTTGTGCAGAAGAATTCCCTCTTGGATCAATCAACATGAGAGAGGATCTGTCCAGATTCCCCACTTTGGCTGCTGTAACAGCTAGAGCTGTCCCTCATGTGCTTGTGGCTTGGCATCATTTCCTAAGGTGATATGCAAGATAATACACAGTCCTAACTCATATGCTGAATGACTCAGTTCCAACCATTATAGATAATGGAGGTTTCAGTGGACATAAAGAAAAGTAATGCTCGTGCTGCTTCAGCATGCATTTTATCAGCGAACCAGTGTGATATGGTCATTAGAGTATGGGACTAAGTACTGGGAGGCCTTGGGCCGAGCACCACCTACCTCACAGGGTTGTTGTGAGATAACACGAGAAAGGGGGACATCACCAATGCTGCCCTGAGGTCCTTGGAGGAAAATACTGTATTTTACGACAATATAATGTGTAAAAAAAACACATCTTGTACAAAAATGTACTATATAGTATTACATTAATAAATGCTGCACTTACATTTTCAAAGGGAGATCCTCCATTACTCCATTGCCCCTACATGCTTCTGTGTAACTTGAGATCTGTGGTCCGAGTTTTGATTTTTTTAAACATCAATGATACTTCAGAATAGGAAAGAATAAAAATCCTTTGATAGTACTTCCCCTCCTGCCCCACTACAAAAATAGCCTTCCTATTTCCAGTAAAAATCAAATCCATTTACCATGTTTATACACCCCAGTCATTCATCTTCAATTTTGTTTACACAGCTGTACAATTGGCATCACTAATACATAATTTGAGAGAAAAGAGTACACACACACAAAAAGAAAGGCACGGTATGTAACTCTGTCAGCTACAGACAGGGCTTAACATTGTGTTTCTTAAATATCCTTTGCTTTGTTAAAAACACATTTTTCTTTCCTTTAACATCTTGAGTGTTCAGTGAAAATCAGCATTTCACACAACACAGAGTCAATCTTGGATGAACCTTTAAAAAGGTCTTGTTTGTTTGTTCCCAGTAGAGCATTTTTCTTTTGAACCAACACATCTCTCTCATATTTTTGATCTATTGTGGGTACAGTCCTAAAAAGCAGCAGATTTTTCTTCTATTTAGAAAGAGTTCTAGTATTCTTGTGAACTGTCAGCCAAGTGTGAATACCAAGTCTGGTATCAGGAGAAATTGTGTCCAGACACCAGACAGGGAGGTGTCACACAGGGTAGCTACTAGGTAGGAATGGAGGGTAATCTCAGAAAATATTTGCACACATGACTGACAAGATGAAATGGGTTCAGCCTAAGATAAAGAAGTACAAAACTTCAGAGTAAATTCTGACAGCACAATGCCGGGGGGGGGGGGGGAGCAGATATGGGGTTGAATTTCTACATTTGCAGCAGTCCTTGCAGAAGTTCTAAAATTACTCTTGGCTGTCTAGTTGTGCTAAATGAAAGGGAATGTATCACCACTATATTTTGTGCACAAGGTATCTCTTCTGATACAGTTTCCACACTGAATTGAATGAAAGCAGGTGAACCATCTGTTGTACACTCATATGCATATCGTTTCATTAAAAATTAAGGTGCTACATGTCGCTGTGAGAAGGGAAGGCAACATGGCTGAGCCCAATCTCGTCAGATGGCGGAAGTTAAACAGGGTCATTGAGATTCTGCAGAGGAAGGCAATGGCAAATCACCTTTTGCTTACCTTGAAAGCACCTTGCTGGGGTCACAAAAGCCCAGCTGCAGCTTGATGACTCTTATACATGCGGAAGAAGAAGAAGAAGAAGAAGAAGAAGAGTTGGTATTTATACCCCACTTTTCACTACCTGAAGGAGTCTCAAAGCAACCTCTAAGCACCTTTACCTTCTTCTCTCCACAACAGACACCCTGTGAAGTAGGTAGGGTTCAAAGAGAACTGCTCTGTGAGAACAGCCCAACTGTGACTAGACCAAGGTCACCCCACTGGCTGCATGCAGAGGTGGGGAATCCAGCCCAGCTCTCCAGATTAGAAGGCACTGCTCTTAACCACCACACCAAGCTTGTTGCTGTAACTGTTGTGCTACCACGTGTGCCCGTGAAACCGTTCCAAGTACATTTTCTTTTCGGCTCATGCATTGCCAGATCTGACTCACAATCTGTGAGTTCTGCCATGTTTGAGAGTAGCTAAGTTCTTCCAAAACAATTCAAGAACTTCGCTTCTTCAGTGGAAATAAAGCTGCAGACCCCTTTTCTGCAGCTGTCTCCCCAGTAGGGTTGCCAACTGGCCTGGAGAAATGTCTTTGCTTTGGAGTTCTTACGGCATCCAGGTAGGGTTTTCATTTACAGGTGGTTTGCCATTGCCCCTTTTGCATAGCAACCATGGACTTCCTTGGTGGTCTTCCATCTAAGTACTCACTAGGGCTGAACCTGCTTAGCTTCCAAGATTTCACAGGGCCAAGCTATCGAGAACCTGGGAAGTGCTCCATTTATTTCCAAGCAGTTGGCAAACCTAGAACCCCTGAGAGTGTTCACCATGCTCCTGCTTGGCATGCCCACTTTCAGCACAACATTGTCTTCTGCCCAAGGAGGAGGAGGGGCCTGCAGACTTACATTCTGAGGTTTTCTGTCTCCCTCAGAATTCTGGGCTTCTGTAGCTCCTTGTACTCATTCCCTCTTGACCCTGACTGTCTGACAGCTACATACATGAGGACACGCTAAGAGTCTGATCCAAGGCAATCATCCAGTCTATCTGAACACAAGTCAAAAATTCAGATGTGGCCGCTGAGGGATCTCTTCTCTTCTTGGCACCCTGAGAATGCTGTTTAAGAGGCTGTAGACAGGAACCCAAAGCCAGAACTCCTAGCTTGTTTTCTTTTTAAGAAGGCAAGCAGGAAGAATCAGGAGCTTGTGCTGCACAATGTGTGTGTGTGCGTGTGGGTGGGGGGAGAAGGTCCTGTACTACCAAAACAACAGCAACAAGTGGGCAAAGGAAATTTTTAAAGGATTTAGCCTGGGGAGTCATGGTTTTTCTGTTCCTGATTGGCATTTTTCTTGCCCCTGCTTCCATTCCCTCTCCTAAGAGCTGAGCTCTCAAAAACTTTCTTTTTTGTTCTTTCTCTCTCTCTCTTTCTGTCTGTCTCTCTTTCTCAGTGCTGTCTCCCCCCCCCCCGCCCCCATCCCCAGGGTGGTTGCGGCACCGCAGAGCAACATCTTGGGTTACTCCAGCCAAACAGCCAGGAATCCAACTGATGAATAATGAAGGAGCCTGAAAGCCAGAGGCATTGATCGGACCTGCTAATGAAAGTGTCAGCAGGAGGTGGGGGGGGGGGAGGGCATGGGGAAGAGAAGAGGGGAAAGGAGGGGGGCAGTAGGGTCTGAGCTGCAAGGTAAGCTACCTGAGACATCGGTATCTAGATTTCAGTCTCTTAAGCCTGCATCCACAGTGGCTGGCCTTTAAGCAACCTACTCACTTGAGTAAAATGCCCCTCTTGGTCCAACTGGATGGGCCTCATTCTGTATTTAGCCTGCATTTCATTTCAGGGCCTCCCACAACTATGCCTAACATGGCTGACTAGATGTTGAGATAGCTGTGCCGAAGCATCAAGAACATCTTATAAGATGCTTATGAATGCTTCTGAGGTGGCAGGAAAGCCACTAAGAAGGAATTCTACCTGGCTGCCATTGCCTCTGCTAGCCCATGTCTGGCACAATTGTTTAAAACAATTGGATTGTCGACACCCTTAGGAGTACTGCAAAGACTTAAATTGGATATTTGCTGTGAGGCTTTTGCGAGCTATTTCATGGAGAAAATTGTGGCCTTCCACCAGGACTTCTCCACTGGGTTTGATGTAGAAAGTGAACTTGAGGCCCTTCAACTGTCTCAAAGTCCTATTATGGACCACTTCAGTCAGCTCTCCTTGGTAGCTATCCAGTCAACCGCTTCTTGACCTTTGTCCCTCGTGGCTGATAAAAGCCAGAGGTGAGGAGGTCAGGGGCCCACTCCGGGATATTATCAAGCTGTCCCTGACATCAGGGACATTTCCAGAGAGGCTGAAAGAGGCTGTAGTGAGGGCTTTGTTGAAAAACAAGAGCTGGATCCCATCGAACCAGCCAGTTATAGCCCAGTTGCGCACCTAGCATTTCTGGGCATGGTAACCCAACGGGTGGTGGCTGGAGAACTCCAGGGATTCTTGGAAGAAACTTCGGCACTTGCCCCTTTCCAGTCTGGCTTCTGACCTGGCCATGGGGTGGACACAGCTCTGGTCACAGCTCTGGTCACCCTGACAAATGATCTCCAGAGAAAGCTGGATCTAGGCGGGTCAGCACTACTGCTCTCATTAGACAGCAACATGGTCATCCACAAAGTCTTGATCCACCATCTAGCTGACCCAGGAATCAGGGAAACAAACAGCCTTGAAATGACTGGAGTTCATTCTCCATAGTTAGGGCCAGAAGGTGGCAGTAGGGAGAAATATGTCCCAGCATAGGGCCCTAAATTGTGCAGTTCCCAAGGGAGCCATAATTTCCCCCATGCTATGCAATATCTATATGTATCCCCTTGCCCAGCTAATCTGGAGTTTCAGGCTGGGGTGTCATCACTGTGCTTTCTTTCCTTGGCTATATATCTGTAACTAAACGTTTTGTGGAGAATTGCAGATTAGGAAATCTCCTGCCACTTGTCTCAACCATGACCCACGGTGCCTACACTGCAACCTTGTGCAAGACACACAGACAAGGCAGCTGTACCCATCTGAAGATAAAGAATTGGATCCAACTGCCTTTTCTATTGGTGGCAAAACAATGAGGGATCCTCAGACTACCCCAAAAGTCTATGCAGCAGATCATGGGGCCTGCATGTACAAAAGCCATGTGAATCAGGGAACATAGTAAGGAAGGGAGTTGGATGAGGCTGAGTTTAAAAGCAGGCCAGATCCAACCCAAACCATCCATTTTGTGCACAACAAGCTTTGCCACGTTTGGTAAAGCCAGGGGTCTATCATGTGAGCACTCTGCCTACCAACACAGTTAACCAAATCCCTTGGGGAGGTTTATGAGCAGATCGTAGTAATGAGGTACGCAAAAATGACACAAGAAAAGGTTGGATGTGGGCTTTTCACAAACATTTTCGTCAGTATGCAAAAATGTGTCCTGTCCTTTTCAGGAATTAGATCAAAAAGGGGGGTAAACACGCACAGTGAGGGCAAGGGGTGACCTGTTTGGCTGGAATCATTCCTGTGACTGATACAGGAAGCTCTGCCGTCACTCTCAATTGGCTTCATTTGCTCTCACTGACACTGTCAAGTAGTCAGATCTGACTAGCTACTCAGCAGCATCACTAAGCAATCCCTGACAGGCTGGGATGACCCTAAGAAGAAAGGTACCTTAAGAAAAAAGAAGAAGCTCCAAGGCAGCAAATAGGCTCAATAAAAGGTGAAAGAGGGTTCTTTGAGGGGGGAGGAGGGAGATAAATATTCTACCCCCTGAAATCTCCATTTATAGCAGAAAAATAAATGTTCAGGACAACCATAACAGCTGCTGAGATTGCCAACTCTTTATACTGATCTTGGTTCTGTGCCTTGAGCTGAAGGTGGCAAAGAGAAACAGCGATTCCCCATCACTTTATCTGTGCTTTACCTGCTAAAAGCTTCACCTGCTAAATTCCCGGGTGTTGGACTGCCGGTGTTCAAGGCTGAAGAGCAGGTCCAGAGCAAAGGCAGTGATACTGGGAACAGTTAATAGCTAATAATCCTTGTCAGGATCCGTTTGTACTCGTTGCCATCACAACACAGGGCTGTCAATTTTTTTAAAAGCAGGGTTACAGGTGCTTTTAACACTTGCATAATGGGCAAAAATATCAGCAGAGGAAGCCTTTGTCTCCATGTTAGTAAAAACTGTTGAATTTCTGTCAATTTATCAGCTGTTAAAAGTAGAGAAGGCTTTGCTGGAAAAAGGTTTGGCGACTCCGTTGCGACTCTTCTGCTTGCTGGCCTGAGTCTGCTGTGCCAAGCCAGGCTGCTGCATCCTTCTTCCGCCCACCAGCCATGCCCACCCAGTGGCATGCAGGGGCAGTGGTGGCGAGGGCTACGGGAGCACCAATCTGACATTCACTCCCGGCTGGTTCTCCCGGGGCTCTTTCCCTCTCCACTTGTGTTTGGAGAGCCATTAATCTCCCACTGCAAACGGCTGAGACGTCAGATACCATCAGCAAAGAGCTTCATCTCTTGCAGCCAAGGCACAAAGATCTCAGAAGAATAAGCACTGTCCAGCAATCAGGGCTGGTAGAGGAGGAAGTGGAGCAAACTCATGGAGATCAGTCACAGGGAGCAAAGAGCAATGCACACACATCTCCTACCAATGGGAACACCATTGTATTCTGACCCAGCCATGGCTGCACTGACACCCCCCTCCTCTTCTCACACCCAGCTAAACACAGCTGAGAGCTGCTGGGGGTCTCTGGGCTGGAAGGGGCCTTAGAAAGGAAGTGGGAGGGGTACAAGTTGGACTCTTGGGGACATCATAGGTTAGAGCTGTGGGGCAGGAAGCAGGTCAAGCAGCCTTGCTCTTACTGGGCTGTGGGGTAGGTCTGTCATAGAACCAGTGTTGTCATAACCCCAGATTTCAACCCTACATAAGGTTGTTACTGATGTTCTTTTTTCTCATAGGCATCTGGCCTGTGTTTTCAGGGCTGCTTCATACATTGCACAACAGCAAACCTAGCTTTATCACTGAGTGTATGATCCAAAGAAAATCACCCTCAGTTCTGTGTGTACGACACACATCTATGCAAGCACAAATGGTTGTTCACATTTTACATTTTAAGTTGCACCTAACTATCCCAGACCCATTCCACACACATAAGATAATGCACTTTCAATGTGCTTTGGCAGCTGGATTTTCCTGTGCAGAACAGGAAAATCTACTTCTAAAGTGCATTGAAAGTGCATTATCTATTGTGTGCAGAATAGGCCTCAGTCTTAAAATAAACAGGTTCTTTTGTTTCAAAATAAAGCAGGTTATCTTGGTGTCTAATAGTTAGCCAGCTGGCCTCTGTGTGGAAAGCTGCACAATGGAGCCATCCACCTCAAAATATAACAGCGGCCACTCTGATCAAACCAAAGAACCCAGTCAGTCCATCCAGCATCCTGTTTCACACTCTGGCCAACCAGATGCCTCCGTCTAGGAAGAAAGGCAGGGTATCAGTGAGGTAAATAAATACATCTTGGGAGAAGGAGAAAAAAGGTTTCTCTGTTGAACCCAGGCAAGCTGCATGTACCTATCCTGCTGTGATGCTCCTGTCTGTGCATAACCATTGTTACAAAATGCATTTTTGGTTTATGAGAGTACCTTCCCTAGTAGGACAGAGGAAGCCAGATTACAATGAATCAAACCATGGGGCCCAGAGCCAAACTAAACATTACAATGGCCGTGGTTCTGATCGGAAGCTGATGGCACCATTTTAGAGAAGAATTTGCCACAAGAGCCCAGTTGTGTTCAGGTCCATGCTGCAGCAGGACCAATAGATCTTCTCCACACACACACCCTCACAAGCCTTTTCAAGTGCTGAAGGGCACGCTGATAGATGGACAACTGGTCCCATACTGTCACAGGCCAAATCAGGATCAAGTCCTTGTGGCATTTTTAAATGCCAAATCCTTCTCTAAAACAGTGGTGGCAGACACAGATCAGGACTGTGGTTGATATCGTATATACTTTGGCTCTTGGTATTGCCTATTCCAGGGATCCCCAAGCGTTTGGACTCTGTGGAAATCAATGGAATTCTGACCTCCTGGGGTGAGTAGAGCCACAAAATGGCTGCCACAGGAGACGGAGGCAGCTACAAAAGAAATGGGTGCTGTAGCTTACCTACAGTCACACAGAGGAGATCCTTAGGCAGTGGTAGCAGCTGCTGTCAAACAGTCACTTCCTAAAATCTGCATAACCAGACAAATCTCGAGAAGCCAATCATGTCCAGATCACGGGAGGTGATGGTACCGCTTTACTCTGCTCTGGTTCGGCCTCACTTGGAGTACTGTGTTCAGTTTTGGGCACCCCAGTTGAAGAGGGATGTAGACAAACTAAAGCGTGTCCAGAGGAGGGCAACAAAGATGGTGAGGGGTTTGGAGACAAAGACATATGAAGAAAGGTTGGGGGAACTTGGTCGGGTTAGCCTGGAGAGGAGACGACTGAGAGGGGATCTGATAACCTGTCAGACCAACCTGGTTTCCTTTTTTGACCAAGTAACAGGTTTGCTGGATCGTGGAAATTCGGTTGATGTTGTTATCAAGAGTATATCTACAGTGGAAAGCATCTGGGTGAAAATAAGCGAGGGGAAAGCAAACAGTGTGGTGGTTGGTGTCTGCTACCAACCGCCTGACCAATGAGAGGATGTGGATGCTGCACTTTGTGAGCAGCTTGAGAAAATATCCAAGCGTCAGGACCTTGTCATCATGGGTGACTTCAATTTCCCAGATGTGTGCTGGGAAACAAACTCTGCAAAGCGTCCTCAGTCATGCAAGTTTCTGACCTGCCTGGCTGACAATTTCATTTATCAAATGGTAGATGAACCCACATACTGGACTTAATACTGACCAACAGGCAAGAGTTGGTGGATGAGGTGAAGGAGGTGGGGACCCTAGGGGGAAGTGACCATGTCCTCATAGAATTCCTTTTGAGATGGGGAGGCAAGGAACCTTGTAGCCAGACGCGGATGTTGGATTTTCGTAGGGCAAACTTTAATAAACTCAGAGACATGATGAGTGTCATACCATGGACGAGAATGCTGGAAGGGAAGGGAGCATGTGAAGGGTGGGCACTACTCAAACAAGAGCTATTGCATGCTCAATCAATGACTATTCCAGAAATACGAAAACACTGCAGGAGCTCTAAGAAGCCTATTTGGATGAACAGAGAACTTCAAGAGGAACTAAGAAAGAAAAGGGAGATGTTCAGGAAATGGAGGAAAGGACAGAGCTCTAAAGAAGAGTGCCTACAGGTTACTAGGCACTGTAGATCAATCATCAGAAAGGCCAAAGCTGAGAGTGAGCTAAGATTGGCCAGGGAGTCAGAGAGAACCATGTGTGCCATCCTGAGCTCCTTGGAGAAATAGTGGGATAGAAATATGAGAGAGGTGTACTGGATGCAGGCTAAGCTGGGAAACAATTCCACTCTTGCTTCAGCCATTGACTCTAGTTGTGACTTTAGGCAAATCATTCACCATCTCACTTGCCTCTGATTCCATCCCCACTCCCCCCCATGCCTTTAGACTACAAGATATCAGCACTCTGCCTTACAGGGCTGTGATAAGAACTGCTCAGATAATGCACTGGAAATGTTCTGAACATTGTTTAAAAACCAGGCTAGACAGATTTAAAGTTATCCAGAGGACAATTTTCATTGGAGGTTTTCATGTTCTGGCACTAAATTAATCCACCCAGCACTCAGCGGCAGACTCCGCTCTTGACAGCAGGTCCTGAAGGTGTGATCCACCCAAAGCAAAGAAACCGGGGGAGGGAGTCGCAAGCACTTCCCATAATCCCACCCCATCCCCACTTCAAAGCTGGACCGAAATGTGGCAACTCCCTCTCAGATGCGGAAATGACAAGGGATCCTCTGGAGCTGGGCCCAGTCCATGCAAAACGAACAGAGCTGATAAAGAGGACACCATAGGGCAGGGATCCAGGAGTCCACCCCCTGGACTGCTGAACCTCCCCAAGGGCAAATAATTGTGTGTGTGTGTGTGTGTTGGGGGGGGGGGTTGTCCACAGGGAGCTTGGCGTTCCAGCTCTGCATCTCTCAGCAGTTGGGGGATTCCTTGGCAGGAGGGCAAGCAAAAGAGCACATCTGCAAGTGTTAACTGTGCTGCTCTCATGGCAGGCAGATGGCTCTGGGAGGGAATCCATGCAGGCGTGTGGAGAGCCAGTCTCCTGGGGAGGGGAGAAAGCAGTGCTTTCATTCCCTGAGTCAGAGACATCCCTCTGGAGAGCACACAGGATAGGCTGGGGGCACCCAGAAGCTGGCTGAGACTCCAGCCGTTCTCAGTGTGCCTTAAAGAGACCTGAGATGGAAACAAAG